>NW_022436945.1:6757411-7153656 GCF_009761245.1 Sapajus apella
GGAAGGAAGGAAGGAAGGAAGGGTGGGTTGGCTGCCTCTTGGAGTTTGTTGGCGTGGAAACAATGTTTCTTTCTCTGAACAAAGCTTCCTGCACAATTGCAATGCTACTATGTATCAATCCCATAAAATAACCACTGGGCAGAGATCACAAAGTATTACCAAAGAAACAAGCTGAAGGAGAGCCTGGATAAAAAGGGCAGATCTGCCCTGAAAATTCATGGAGAAGTATCTAGGGCTGGAAGTTGAAGTCAGGAAGCTGAGTCCCAGCTCTGCAGAGCTGCTGTTATCTTTCTCTCCTCCTGCTTAGCCAGCAGAAATCAGATCTTTTGCAGATCTTGACTGCCCTTCTCTTTTGGAATAGGAGATGTATGGCCATTTCTTATTTCTGCCTGTGCTGAGGACTCTTCTCCCGCCCATCTCCTAAATGGAACCACAGGGTCTGTAAGTGCAGCAAGAATCCAACAGGCAAAACATCAACACTATGGATCCCTTCTTGCTTTTATGCTGTGAACCCCCTTCTTCCTGCCTTAGGAAACCTTGTCTTTAGCCTTCTTTGTCCAGCTGCCAGATTCTTAGTGTGCCTTTTCAAACTGAAGGACACATATTTATGGCTCTTCCTCTGAAATTAAAACCCAGGATAGGTTACGCATATGGGGAAAGGAGGGGTCCTTCAATCTTGAACATGCTGCCAGGTGAGTCAGCACACAGGCTGGCTTGAGGGAAATAGAAATATCTGTGACAAACAAAATCCAGGAAATAAATTCATGATGCTTGCAATACTTATCGAAATGATGACCACCACAGGAATCTAACATGGGCAGCCCCACATTTTGGGCAGGGCAAAGGAGATGTGTGTATATCTGAGTTTCTATAAACAACAATATGCACTTGCCACCTTGAATGCTTTCTTTTGGCAGTAGGAATGTGTCTGTTGCAAACTAAAATTAAACTTAGATTCAACCTTCCTTTATAAAGACCCTATAGTAAAACTGATATGTGAGCCTAGACAAAAGAAGGTACTGTATCCCTGTAGACTCTGGCAACTCCTGGGAATGGAGTGCATTGTCCTCTAAGGATGTGTCAAAGGACAGCTGTGAAGTCCACAGGGACCCAGAGCATTACCGTTTTGAAATGAAGATAAAAGCATGTGGCTGAAAAAACACAGAGCCTATCTGGGAAATGGTGATGGACCCAGGAACCAGATAGGGATTATGAGATATGAAGAATGGCATTGAAAACCAAAGAGGTAGTACGGGAGTCAAGGAGCACTATTTTAGGGAATGTGAGCCTTATTCATAGGCAGGGAAGTGCCATGCAAGGTGTTAGAGCAGGAAGTGCTGCAATCAGATCTGCGCTTTTTGAAAAGTCACTTTTGAGACAATCTTAGCATGAAACCACAGCAAGCACTTCAGGAAATTAAGCTTTCTATGGTCATGTCTTCTAAACTTTTATGAGAAATTGGTGGTTCTGGGTATGGCAGAAGCAGAGGGGAAGGGTATGGCAGACAGTAGAGGGTCTTCTGTTTTAGAACCATCTTTGGAAGTAACCACAGCCTGGCCCTACAGTCCACCCAGGCTCCCCCTGTGGGGTGCGTTGTTAGCTCATCAAACAGAAGCCATTTAGAGATACAGCCATGTAAGAAGAATCCATACCTCCCCCCCTTCCTCACACAGCCTAGAAAAGAGGTAGGTCAATCCATAATATCATGCAAAGTTTTTAATTAAAGGAAAAATGAAAAAAAAAATCAGCTGCTTTTGGGTGCTTGTCACATAACAACATGATACAGCATTCCTTAGGAACACGTTCTAGTTTTTTTAGCCTTCCTCACTCTCAGGTTTAGAGGCTGATCAACCCCTGAGCCCTTAGTGCCTTAGCATCCTCAGCAACAATGGAGTCCATCTTTAACTTACTAAGAGGGCCTGCTAAAATGGCCTGGCTGCAGTACCCAGACATGGTTCTTCTGCTTCTTCCCTTCTCCAGCAGATATTCCCCTGCACATTGTTCAAAAGCTCCTTCATTAACCCTTTTCATCCTTGCCTAGTGTCAACTAGCCTCATCTACCCTTGACCACTCTTCCCAACCTCATGTATCTTCAGCAACCCTCACCTACCCTCCATCACCCTAATCCATCCTCCACTTTCCTTATCTAAACTTATCTATCCCCAACTATCCCCATCCACCATTGAGTACCTTTGCTTCCTTTTATGAATCTTTAGCTTGCATTACCACCATCATACCTACCCCTAGAATGTAGTAACAAGGATGACCAGCACGCCTTCTCTGACACACAGCATATTTTCCACTTGGGAAATGTCTTTGGAATGAAGGATTCATGTAGCAATCATAATCATTTGTATTTACTGGCAACTTACATCTTCAACATCATTTTACATCCTGGTTATTTAATCCTCATAAGCATTCTGTACAGAATGTGAGATTTTCCCCAAATGAAGAACTTTATGAAGGTGAGGTTACACCTAAGTACAGGACAAAGACTCAGGGACCTCCTGCTATTCCTGCTCACAATAATGGATATTGTTTAGTGTCACGCTGAAGTATGTTCAACCCAACCACGCATGAAGAACTTAATGCATATGGTGTATCATCCTCAGAGTCTCACAAGGAAGACGTCTTACAAGTGAAAAATCTAGAGCTCAGGAAACCTCGGTGACTCACCCAAAGCTACCAAGCCAGAAAAAGGCAGAATAGGGACTGAGAACCAAGGTTCTCTAACTCTGGGTTTTTCTTTTGTATCAGAAATAAACTCATTCACACTCTGATGTTATCGAAGTCATGTATATTTCTTTTTCATGAACGTGTGCATTTTAAAAGGAAGAGAAAATTCACTTTCAAGGCACAGAGAATATTTTTAGTTGGAAGAATTGTATGAAAAATTGTACCAGAGTGATTAAAGTTGCCGTAGTCCCTCAAGTTATACTTTGTACTTCTAAAGCCATTCCTGCGTCAAACACCAAAGAAGAAAATAGGTCAGATATTGAAGTTATCTTCCTTCCACTACATTCCCCTCTGTTTCATGCCTGTTACTGCTGCAGAGCACATTTGACTCCCTTGAGTTAAGGCTCAAGAAATGTGAGATACTCTGTTATGCAAATCACTGGAGGAAAGAGCAAGCAAGAAAAAAGGGGAGAAGCTGCGATGGTGGAGGTTTTTGAATTATGAAGCTTCAAGGTAAACAGACAGATTAAGCAGTGACCTAGTTTGACCTCACAAGCAGACGGAAGACTCAAGAAACTGTGTTATGAGGAAAAACTAGGAAGAAAAGGGAACTGGTATCAACTGAGAGCAGAATGGCACATTGGCTTGGGTGCAAGTTCTGACCTCAGACTACCTGCATTTGATTCCAGCCCCACTTCCTGTCTCAGTTTCCTGATCTCTAAAAGGGGAATGATAATAAAAATAGTATCCATGTCATACGAGCAGAGAGGAGCCATGGAGCTGGTGTGTGTAGTCTATTTCAAACAGGCACTGGTGTGTTTATTAAACGCAGCATGAATGATGGAGAGACATCACTAGCAAGCACCCTTCCTGGTTGCTCTTGGGCCACTTCCTGTGCTGGGTGAATTAGGCTGCTTCACTTGTAAGGTGCAGAAACTCATTCAAGGTTCTTAGCAATGAGGAGGAGTTTCCCATAAAGCATACAGGAAATGAAGAAGAGCAGGGAACAAGCGCTCAGACAGATTACCCGGAGACTGGAATGTGCTCAGCATATGGGAAACTCTGTTCTGAGCCATCAGGTGCCAGCTCATGACTGAATGGGTAGCGCACTGTTCTCCAATCTCTTGCACCACTGTTAGGGCAATGAATTGATTCTCTCTGTAGTAGGGTGCCTTTAAAGGCCATTAGAAATAGGATCTCACTGGTTCAGTGGGGCAACATAGGTCTTGGCAGTTAGAACGATTATTTGGCCAAGCAACCACACAGGTTCTCACCAACCTATAAATTAGCCTCCAATGGGCCAAGAGCCAACCATGATCAATAAACTGAAGTCTAGGAGGAGAGATCCCAAAGCCAGCTTTCCTGAATGAGGAACAGGGTAGGACAGGTATACAGAGTACAGTAGGTTCCCACCTAATAGAGTTATTTCCTATTCCCTTATACAGCCTGGTGAAAAGGGCAGTACTAAGTCCTATGTTTCAAAATGCATTCTTCTAGGCATTTTTTAAAGAATGATGCTCAGCCATAGACTTTAGAAGTAAGTAGGGTTTAAAATCAAACTTTTAAAAAAATTTAAACTTAAGAAATGTTAGAATTCCTTAGGCATATTTATTTTACCAATCCTCAAATATGCAAAGTTATAAATACTTTGTAGAAATGTTATGGCATATGGATTTTTATCATGTGTTCTTGATTTTATTATTATATTTCCTAATGAAGGATAAACACTTATTCATTTAAGAAAGGAAGATGGGGTTTAGAAAAAAGGGAAGAAATGAAAAAAGCATTTTGCAGCCAGGGTTCCCCAAATTAGGTCCACACCAAAATCACCTGGGAAGTTTATTTGAAAGACAGCTTTATAAAGGTGTTATTTACTTACCATAAAATTTGTTCATTTAAGTATAAAATTTAATAATTTTAGTAAATATATGCAGTTGTGCAACTACTACCACAGTTCAGTTATGACATTTCTATCATCCCCCAAATACTTCCTCATACCTGAAAGCTTTTAATTTTGATTTTAAATCAATTCATTCTCAAATTATATAAAAAAACCAATGTTAAGAGTTTGCCGTTTTCTCATACAGTACTTTTATCAATACTTTTGTGCATTTATATACTGTCTTAGTAAGTCAGGCTACCATAACAAAAAATGTCATAGACTAGGTGGCTTGTCAACAACAAACATTTGTTTCTCACAGTTCTGGAGGATGGGAAGTCCAAGATCAAGGCATTGGTGGATTTTTGTCTGGTGAGGGCCCATTCCTCATAGACAATGCCTTCTTACTATATCTTCTTTTTTTTTCTTATTCTTCCCAGCCTTCAGAAACACTCACTACATCCTCATGTTGTAAAAAAGGGCAAGGCAGCTCTCTAGAGCTTCTTCTATAAAGGCATTAATCCCAATCAGAGAGCTCTATCCTCATTACCCAATCGTCTCTCAAATACCCCACATCCTATTACCTTTGTTGTTAGGATTTCAACATACAAATTTGAGGGGGACACAAACATTTAGACCATAGCACATACATAAGGAAATAATAGCCACACGTGTGTTGAGTTTTTTTGTTTCATTAAAAAAATTAATGGGGCCAGGAACAGTAGCTCACGCCTGTAATTCCAGCACTTTGGGAGGCCAAGGCAGGTGAATCACTTGAGGTCAGGAGTTTGAGACCAGCCTAGCCAATAAGGCGAAACCCTGTCTCTACCAAAAAATATAAAAATTAGCTAGGTGTGGTGGTGCACACACCTGTAGTCCCAGCTACTCAGGAGGCGGAGATGGGAGACCTGTATGAACCCAGGAAGTGGAGATTGCTGTGAGCTGAGATTGTACCACTGCACTTCAGCCTGGGTGCCAAAGTGAGGCCCGGTCTCAAAAAAACTAAATAAAAATAAAAATAAATAAATGGAACCATAGCATATGTTCTCTTTCATGACCTGCCTTTTTTTATTGAAAAATATGTCTCAGAGATCTTTTCATTTTGGTTCTTTTTTCTCATTCTTTTGTAATGTCTTCCTGGTATTCCAGAGGATAAATACAGTGTAATTCATTTGGCCACCATTTCCCCTTTTGATGAAAATGTAAGCTATTTTCTTTTTTTCACATTTCATCTTAAATAATGTGGAAATCATATTTGTGTACTACATTCATATGCATCTGTGTGTTATTCCTGGAGGACAGCTCCTAGAAATGCAAGCCCAGGTGTGAATTTTGTTTAAAATGGGTATCCAAACACCCTTCCTCTCCATTCTCAGTCCTCCAAGAGTTAATTTATTAGATCTGGGCGGAGCTTTACTTTTACCAAGCACCTGCTCTAGTGATTTGGATATAGCCAGCGTGGCACCAGCTGCAACTGTCATTGTGGAGTCTTTGTTCTGAAGCAAACATCAGTGACTTTGTAGTCAGAAAAGCGTAGGTTCAAATCCAAGCTCTGTCATTGCAAGTGGTATAACCGTGGCTGCCATTCTTTCTTGCCTATGCCCATGCACCCAGTTATTCTTGAGCATCTAGTAACAAGCATTGAGCAATTCTTATGTGTTCAATTCTCAGTCAGTAGGTAACACAGATACAAAAACAAATGAATAAATACAGTAAAGTGTCATATATTTTATAAAGAAGAGGCTAGTCCATTTTATGTTTAGTAGAGAAGGATAATTGAGGAAATCTGAAGGGATGATGGAGGAAACTCTAAGGGTGAGCCTTAAATTAAGGTTTCTGCCAAGAGAGCAAAGATAACCCAGGCAAAGGAAGCAATGAGCGCAATGGCCCGGAGGTAGCATGCACTGTGATTTCGTAAAATACAAAGTGCAAGCGGCAGCAAAGAGGCTGGGGAGGCAGACAGGATTATGGTAGGGTGTGCTAGGGTCCATTTAAAGGGCTGTACCATAGGACATACCATGGTACAGTTGCATTCAGCACAACTTTTATGCTACGGTAAGAAATAAAGGGGCTTTGGCAGGGAGACCCAGGTCATAGAGTCAGCTGGCGTGGAGTCTTGCCCCAGGCTAGCACTCTTCACACAGTCCACACCAAACCCTAGTGTTAGAACCCATTAGAAAGCCAATTAGGGCTCCCTAACTATTGTTGACTTGCCCAGTTGATAAGCTTATTGTTCCTGGTCTTGCTGCAACCCAGCACTAAGCCTAGTATTGAATGCTCAGCCAGGTACAATGGTTAATTTTATATGTCAGCTTGGCTAAGCCACAGTGTCCAGATATTTGGCCAAACATAATTTTGGGTGTTCCTGTGAGGGTGTTTTTGAATAAGATTGACATTTAAATCAGTCAACTTCAAATAAAGTGATTGCCCTTCTTAATGTGGGTGGGCCACATCCAATCAATTGAAGGCTGACTAGAACAAACGAATGACTTCCCCCCAGTAAGAATTCCCAGTAAGAGAGAATTCTGCCAGCAGATGGCTTTTGGACTTGGACTGCAACATCAGCTCTTTCTGGGTCTCTGGGTTGCTGGTTCACTGTGCAGATTTTGAACTTACCAGCTTCCTTAATTGCATGAGTCAATTCCTTGGAATAAATCTCTCCAGGTATATGCACACCCAGTTGGTTCTGTTTCTCCAGAGAACCCTAACACATCAGGGAAGACAGTATGAGTCTTTAGCAGTTCTCTCTAGGGCTAGAGGCAGCCCCAAGACTGTGATGGGAATGCTTCTCATCACAGGAAGAACATTCAGAAAGGTTGTGGGGGATGGATAGACAATTTGGTGACATAATCTCTCTCTCTACAGGTATCTCCATTACAGCAGTTGTTTATACACATCTTTTCTGAACTCCTTCTTTTCGTTTTCTGTCTTAGTCCAGGACCTGATACTTGCCTGAACCTGCACAGAAGGCTGCTTTGCCTGTTTTTGTTGTGGTTTTTGTTTAGTTTTGTTTTTGTACATTTTCTTCAGTTATTGACACAAGTCACTCAAGTCTCAGAAGGTGGGATCCATATATTGAAAATTTTTCATATTTTCCTTGTAAAGCGAAGGTCGTAGTCATACTGGCACTTTCAGCTTAATATTACTTTACAATTTATAGAATAGTTTTTTGTTTAATTAAGCTCTTAACCTCAGTCATGAAATCTGTAAATTGAGGATAATATAATAATTCGGACTAGTACTACAGTACTTCATAGACTGCTCTAAGGATTAAATGAGAGCATGCATGTCAAGAGCTTAGCAATGTACCTGGCATTTAATAAATGCTAGGTCTTTCCCTTATGAGATCAGAAGTCTCATATGATTATTTCAACAAGCCTCTAAAGTAGACAAGAAATGATCAGTTAACCCTGTTTCAATAATGAAAATGAAGCTGAGAGGTAAAGTATCTTCTTTGGGGCCACACAGCCAAAAAGTAGAAAAACCAGAACCTGAATTCAGAGCTTCTGACTTCAATGCTGTTATTACTGTGCACACTGAGCTTTTGGGGCACACCATAGACCTGGAAAAGATACATATACACACAAGAATATACACCCTGAAAAGATGCAAACACACACAAGAGCATAGACCAGGAAAAGATACACACACACACACACAAGAGCATAGACCCGGAAAAGATACATATACCCACAAGAATTTATGCAGATCTATATGAGAATGTGCAGCCAACAATAAAACAAATATACTATCTATGTATTTACATGTATATTGTAAACATATGTGCACATTTTCCCAAATCATGTCAATTTTGCTCTTCTTATTCAAATACTACTGTTTTAATTTCTTCTTAAAATCTTTATAAATGGACTACTAAAAACATATACTAAGGTCATACATTTTTGAGGGGATCAGATTTCTTGCAGGTCTTTTAATGTACCAAACTGGTGGTAGAATGTGAAACTTTTAATACAGCCACTTGAATTGTCTACATATCCTTTTTAAGGGATATGAATCTTAGTTATACATTTTTTTGTATGTTGACATAGACTCCATCAGAAAGATTTCAGCCAAGTAGCCTTTTTCCAGCTTCCAAAGCCACATATTTGCAGTCTGCCTCTAGAATGAAGAAAACTCAACTGGAGAAGAAATGGAATATATATGGACCATGAGAACAGAGCTTTACTACAGCATCACCATAACATTGCACATCTGTAGAAAATGACATCTATCATAAACTTCAGAGAAGGCAAATGTGTCATGGTGGAGACACAGCCTGTGGAGCCAAGTAGGGGTAAGTTTACATTCCTATTTGTCAGTGGAGCGAACTTATGCAAGAAGTGTCCATTATGAGTTCAAGGCCATACATTTTAATAAAATATGTTTGTCTATATGAGTAGATGTGGAAATACTGTATTGGTCGGCATTTGCACAATAATGGTTGGCAACTAAATATTCAAAACTCAGTGGTTGATAACACTAAGCATGGATTTTCATGTTCATGGATTTTCATGTTAATAATTTTGGCTGATCCAGGCAGGGTTCAGCTGGGAATTTCTACTGCAGGGTGCTCAACCTACCTCCAGTGTACATATTGTGTTTCGTTTGGGCTCAAGCCTCCAGGGCAGTGATGACTCAGCACATACGTAATCAAGTTACAGGACAGAGCAAAACCCCAAACCAACATCTAGAGTCAAATATTTGATAATGACATTGATACATAATTATGCTTTCTATCCTTTACAATCTTTCAAATGCTTTCAAATTTAACTTTTCATTAATTAGGAAGATAGGTATATATTTTCATGTGGCTTTAAATAGAAATTTCCTTAAATAGGCTTCATTTGGGGAGAAAAATCTGGGTCTGAAGTAAATATTCCTTAAAGTATAGCTTCTTAAGCCTTGCTTAGATCACTTGTTAACTTCCTAAAATGTAGATTGTCATTCAGTTCATCTAAGGTGGCTCTGCAATTTTGCATTTCTGACATGTTCTCAGGGATGCTGATGATGCTTTTGAATTCTGGACAAATTTTGAGTTGGAAGAAAAATAATGCTACATCCACTTTTTCAATTATTTTTATTTTTATAGAGAGATTTTATTTGTTTCTGAAATGATAGTTATATGGTTTATGCAATAAAATGAAAAAAGTTTATGCAGATTGATGAATAAAAATGTGTATTTCAACAGTTTCTATATCATGCCAGATGAATAATAAGTGTTGAAAAATAATCAACAAAAGAAAAACCTCAATCAACTGTTCTTAGCCTTGACACATTTCTCTGTAAAATCTTGAGCAGATCAAATACCTCAAATGCCTCAGCAAGCAACTTGAAGTTCCAGCATGCACTCCCTTCAGCTCCCCGGGTCACTTCCGTTCCAGAAAGCACAGACCTATAGCCTCTTCTGTTTTGAAACTCAGCTACTTTTGCGTAGCTGCTGCTTCCAGCCTCCATTGCCAGGATTCCATTCTCTGTCCTTCTTCATAATTTCTTCCAGCATCAGAGTTATCTTTCTAAGGCTCAAATCTTATCATAATCCTCAACCACTTATCAACAAATTCAGTCCCCGCCCAACACTCCTATGTTAAAATTCAACTCCCCTCACAAGGCCCACAGGCCATTCTTCATGCATTCAATCAACAAATGTTTATTCCCGCATAGCCAAGTCAATTCTAAGCAAAAAGAACAAAGCGGGGGGCATCACACTACCAGACTTCAAACTATACTACAAGGCTACAGTAATCAAAACAGCATGGTACTGGTACCAAAACAGAGATATAGACCAATGGAACAGAACAGAGGTCTCGGAGGCAACACAACCTTTCTACAACCATCTGATCTTTGACAAACCAGACAAAAATAAGCAATGGGGAAAGGATTCCCTGTTCAATAAATGGTGTTGGGAAAGCTGGCTAGCCATGTGCAGAAAGCAGAAACTAGACCCCTTCCTGACACCTTACACTAAAATTAACTCCAGATGGATTAAAGACTTAAACATAAGACCTAACACCATAAAAACCCTAGAAGAAAATCTAGGCAAAACCATTCAGGACGTAGGTGTAGGCAAGGACTTCATGACCAAAATGCCAAAAGCATTGACAACAAAAGCCAAAATAGACAAATGGGACCTAATCAAACTCCACAGCTTCTGCACAGCAAAAGAAACAATCATTAGAGTGAATCGGCAACCAACAGATTGGGAAAAAATTTTTGCAGTTTACCCATCTGACAAAGGGCTGATATCCAAAATTTACAAAGAACTAAAGCAGATTTACAAGAAAAAAACTAACAAGCCCATTCAAAAGTGGGCAAAGGATATGAACAGACACTTCTCAAAAGAAGACATACGTGAGGCCAACAAACATATGAAAAAATGCTCATCATCACTGGTCATCAGAGAAATGCAAATCAAAACTACACTGAGATACCATCTCATGCTGGTTAGAATGACGATCATTAAAAAATCTGGAGACAACAGATGCTGGAGAGGATGTGGAGAAATAGGAACACTTTTACACTGTTGGTGGGAGTGTAAATTAGTTCAACCATTGTGGAAGACAGTGTGGCGATTCCTCAAGGACCTAGAAATAGAAATTCCATTTGACCCAGCAATCCCATTACTGGGTATATATCCAAAGGATTACAAATCGTTCTACTATAAGGACACGTGCACACGAATGTTCATTGCAGCACTGTTTACAATAGCAAAGACCTGGAACCAACCCAAATGCCCATCGACGATAGACTGGATAGGGAAAATGTGGCACATATACACCATGGAATATTATGCAGCCATAAAAAACGATGAGTTTGGGTCCTTTGTAGGGACATGGATGAACCTGGAAACCATCATTCTCAGCAAACTGACAGAAGAGCAGAAGATCAAACACCGCATGTTCTCACTCATAGGCGGGTGTTAAACAATGAGAACACATGGACACAGGGAGGGGAGCACTACACACTGGGGTCAGTTGGGGGGAAATAGGGGAGGGACGGTGGGGGGTGGGAAGCTGGGGAGAGATAGCAAGGGGAGAAATGCCAGATGTAGGTGATGGGGAGGAAGGCAGCAAATCACACTGCCACGTGTGTTCCTATGCAACAATTTTGCATGTTCTTCACATGTACCCCAAAACCTAAAATGCAATAAAATAAATAAATGGGAAAAAAAAAAAACAAAAAACAAAAACAAAAAAAAAACAAATATTTATTGTGCCAGACAGAGTTCTACAGGTTGGGGAAATCAAAGTCCCCACCTTCATGGAGTTTGCATTCCAGTAGGAAAGATGGATCCACAAGCAAATAAATGCAAACAAATCAGATATTGTCCTAGCACAGGCTTACCCACTTCTCCTGCCACTCTGCCATAGACAGTGCATACTTGCTCCCCATTTCTCTACAGCCCCAAGTACATCATGTTCTTGGCTACCTTTGAGCCTATATCCTTGTTGTTTTTCTATCTAGAATGTCCTTGACTCTTCTCTACTTGGAACAGCATAATTGTCTTTGAAGACAGATCACATGACCTGCCATGTGAAGCTTTCCATCTTTCTTTTTTTTGAGATGGAGTCTCGCTCTGTCGCCAGGCTGGAGTGCAGTGGCACCATCTCAGCTCACTGCAACCTCCGCCTCCTAAGTTCAAGCAATTATCCTGCCTCAGCCTCCTGAGTAGATGGGACTACAGGCAAGTTCCACCATGCCCAGCTAATTTTTGTATTTCTTGTAGAGACGTTTTTTCACCATGTTGGCCAGGATAGTCTCAATCTCTCGACCTCGTTATTCACCTGCCTTGGCCTCCCAAAGATTTTCCATCTTAACTCCATGTAGTTATGTCCTGGTTTGTGCCTCATTAAATCTGAAATGTCTGTCACGGCCATGTTTTTATTCATCCTTTTTTTAGTAGACGATTCACCATCTTTATTAGAAGATCCACCCTCATCCAATACAGGTTGGCACCATCCAATTGGCTGGGGACCCAGATAGAACAGAAAGGCAGGGAAAAGGCAAGTTATCTTTCTCTCCATTATGGGGCTGGGCCTTTTCTTTTCTTTTCTTTTTTTTTTTTTTTTTCTTTTTTTGAGAGAGCATCTAGCTCTGTCACCCAGGCTGGAGTTCAGTGGAGCGATCTTGGCTCACTGCAACCTCTGTCTCCCGGGTTCATGTGATTATCCTGCCTCAGCCTCCTAGTAGCTGGGATTACAGGCATGCACCACCATGCCATGCTAAGTTTTGGTTTTTTTTTTTTTGTTGTTTTTTTTTTTTTGAGCGGGGTTTGCGCCATTGCACTCCAGCCTGGGCAACGAGAGCAATTCTACTTCCTCAGCCTCCTGAGTAGCTGGGATTACAGGCATGCGCCACCACGCCCAGCTGATTTTTTTTGCATTTTTAGTAGAGACGGGGTTTCACCATGTTGACCAGGATGGTCTCGATCTCTTGACCTCGTGATCCACCCGCCTCGGCCTCCCAAAGTGCTGGGATTACAGGCGTGAGCCACCGCGCCTGGCCATGCTAAGTTTTGTATTAGAGATGGGGTTTCACCATGTTGGCCAGGCTGGTCTTGAACTCCTGACCACAAGCGATCTGCCCACGCCTTAGCCTCCCAAGGTGTTGGGATTACTGGTGTGAGCCATAACGCCCAGCCTGGTACAGTCTTCTTAACCTGCCCTTGGACATGAGAACTCTAGGTCCTTTGGCTTTTGGCCTTTGACCGAAAGTTACACCAGTTCTCCAGCTTGCAGACAGCCTAGGGTTGGACTTCTAAGCTTCCATAATCACATAAGCCAATTCCCGTAATAAATACCCTTTATATGTTCAATTATCTACTGTGCTTTTGGTTCTGGAGAGCCCTAATACAACCCCTCCCCTCATTCCAAGCTTCACAAATATGACTTAGCCCCTTTTCATCAAGAAGCACAGTCTATTTCTTTACACCTTGAATCTCGGCTAGACTTATACTTGCTTTGGTCAGTAGAATGTGTCAGAGAGTTGGGGTTCTTGCTGACTTCTGGTCTCCTGGATTCCTGTGTCTGCCATGAGAACAAACATGAGCTAGCTGGCTGATGGATGAGAGACTTAATGGAACAGAATCAAGATAAACCAGTAGTCCCTACAAGATTCCAAGGCAGAAGCAACAGATATTCCCAGATAACCAATGGATTCATGAAATGAATTAAATATTTATTGCTCTGTGTCCCTAAGGTTTGTGACTGTCTGTTACACAGCATCTTTGTGGCCCTTGCGCACTGATGCAAATGCTTTAGGGCATCATCAAATCTTATTATTTTTTATGTCAGACACATCATTTGCACTGTTTTAGTCATTTATTCACTTATTCATGTATCTGTATTTCAAGCAGATTAGTCTACTATATGCCAGACACAATTAAAGGGCTTAAAGATTAATATGGCATATTTTGTGCCCTAATCAATAAATGTCAATGAGACAATTGACATGTATCTTTTCCCCTTGAGTAGCTCTAGAAATAGAACTTCCCTGACTGCTCCATAGAGCCAATTCCTCTGTTTAATCTCTCCAGGGGTTAAGAAGTTCTTCCTTATGTCCAGCCCCAAACTCTCCAGCTTTAGTTTGAGCTTCTGTCTTTTCGTTCAGTTGCCCATGAACCTGGGGAATAAAGCTCAGCATCTGCCTCATATAAACCCTTTATGAATTTAAATTCAGTCATTAAGTCAGGGAAACAGTTAAGCCACTTTACATGTGCTAAAGATTTTATTTTGGGATATCTCTGTGGGAAGGGATGTTTGGGATTAATTGAGCTTTCTGGATATCTGCACATGAGCACCAGAGTTTTATATATAGAACTAGAACACCTGATCACAGCACCTGCAAGGGGAAATTACTCATTTAACCTCTTGAACTCCAGCCAAAGAGAGGAAGATGTTGAGGCTCTAAAAGAAAACCCTGTGGCAAGGGGTCAGGTCCCATGGTTGGAGCACAGGAGGGACACTCCAAAGATACCGTCTTGGAACTCAACTTTGCCTGCGTCCCCTCTCCCATTCCTCATGGTCGCTCCAGGTCATATTCTGCTTAAAACCCTTTTTAGGGCCAGGTTCTTAATCATTCACTAATCTATAAGTCTCTGATTGCTCCAGATACCATCTTCTATAACATTTTAAGAGGTTAGTTTCATAGAATTTTGTAAATACTGGAAAGGAAAATCTATCTTTTTCATTCTTTCTTCCAACATAGAGTTTAGAAAATCATCATTCTTGCAGAAGGTTTGATAAATATTTGCTTTTCTCTTTCCACCATCTTTAAAATACAATGAACTAATTCAAACTCATGTTCTAAATTCATATGATCAGAGAGGACTCTGCTAACCATTCTATATAAACTTACATGCTGTCTCATTTTTTCTGGCTTTTTAAAATCTATTAATTTTATTGCTGTAGCTTATTCCATTGTGTGACTCTATTACATTTATTTATTTATATGTCTGGGTTTCTAGGCTTATTTCTTTGTTTAAGAAAAACAAGTTCAGGTGTACATGTGCAGGTTTGCTATATAGTTAAACTCCTGTCATGGGGGTTTATTATACAGATTATTTCATCACCCAGATACCAAGCCTAGTGCCCAATAGTTATTTTATGCTCCTCTGCCTCCTCCCAGCTTCCACCCTGAGGTAGGTCCCAGTGCCTGTTGTTCCCCTATTTGAGTCCACGTGTTCTCATCCTTTAACTGTCACTTATAAGTGAGACCATGGAGTATGTGGTTTTCTGTTCCTGCATTAATTTGCTGAGAATGATGGCTTCCAGCTCCATCCATGTTCCTGCAAAGGACATGATAACGTTCTTTTTTATGGTTGTATAGTATTCCATGGTGTATATGTACCATATTTTCTTTATCCAGCCTACCTCACTCTCATTTTTGATCTCCTTTTTGTCCTCTATTCTTCTTTCTAGTTCCTAGTATCAGCTGACCTTCATGTATTTAAGTGCATATGTTTTTTAATGTGTTTTTCCCCACAAGAAGTGGAAATTTGTTTTGGTGTTTTCCTTCATTTGTCTAATTTTTTTCATTTTTTATTCAAATGCAATTCATATAGTAAAAAATTTACCTTTTTAGTGTAGCGTTCTATGAGTTTTGACAAGATATCTGTTTAAATTCTTTGCCAATCTACAATCACATATCCACCACTACCATTAAGATGTAGGACAATTCCATCGCCCTCAGAAATTTCCAAATGCCCCTTTGTACCAGCCCTTCCCCTCACCATTCACCAGAAATTACCAGTCTCTTTTCTGTATCTCTAGTTTTACCTTCTCCAGGAAGCCATAAAGATTAAATCATGTATTATGTAGCCATTATGGCTCCTTTTACTCATCATTATACATTTGAGATTCATCCTTGTTTTTGCATATATCAGTAAATTCTTTTCCTCTTTTAATGCTAGAAGTGTGCCATTGCATGAATTGTACCACAGTCATTTATAATTTTAACGACATTTGAGTTATTGCCAGGTTTTGCCTGTTACACATAAAGCCATTATAAATATTTGCATTCACAGTGCTTTGTAAACATAAGCTTTCATTTCTCTTGGGTAAATACCTAGGAGTGGGATTGGCAGTTCATAGATTAAGTGTATGTCTAATTTTACAAAAAAGTGCCAAATTGTTTTCCAAAATTACCGTACCATTTTGCATTCTCACCATCAGTATATGCGAGTTCCAGGTGTTCCACATTCTTTCCAGAACTTGGTATTATTAGTTGTCACTTGTCTGCTTTTGCTCTGTTTTATTTTGTTTGGCATTCCAGTAGGCAAGTGGTGGTAGAGTGTTGTGGTTTTGATTTTCATTTCCTTAGTGATAAATTACACTGAGTATCTTTATTTATTTATTTTTTTTATTTTTTTGAGATGGAGTCTCACTCTGTCACTCAGGTTGGAATGCAGTGATGTGATCTTAGCTCACTGCAACATCTGCCTCCTGGATTCAAGCGATTCTCCTGCCTCAGCCTCCCGAGTAACTGGGATTACAGGTGTCCACCACCATGCCTGGCTATTTTTTGTATTTTTAGTAGATACAGAGTTTCACCATGTTGTCCAGGCTGGTCTTGAACTCCTGACCTCAGGTGATCCACCTGCCTCAGCCTCCCAAAGTGCTGGGAATCACAGGTGTGAGTCACTATGCCTGGCCACTGAACATCTTTTTATGTGCTTATTTGCCATCAATTCATGTTCAATGGTGAGGTATCTGTTTAAACTCTTTGCCAATTTTTAATCAAGGCATTTATTTACTTATAAGTTTTGAGAGTCCTTTACGTATTCTGGGTATCAGCCTTTTATCAGATTTATGATTATAAACATTTTATTCCAGTTTGTGTTTTGTCTTCTATCCTCCTAAAAGGGTCTGCTGAAGAGTAGAAGTTCTTAATTCCAATGATGTACAGTTTCTTAATTTTTTTATGGCTTATGTTATGGTGTTGATTCTAATAAATCTTTGCCTAAGCCAAAACTATAAAGATTTTCTACCATGACTTCTTTTAAAGGACTTATAGATTGAGGCTTTAATTTCATGAGTATGATCAATTTTCGATTAGTTTTTGCATGTGATACAAGATAAAGATTGTGGTTCATTGCATGGATGTTCAAGTGTTCCAATACCAATTGTTGAATAGACTGGGAATTTAATTCAATGTTATTCCACTGCCTAGAACTGTTGCATGTGGGCAGGCATCCAATAAATATTTGACAAGTGAATGGATCTCATTAATTTGACTTTAAGTATGTATTTAACTCTTTAATTCATCTAGAATTGGTTTGGTATACTGTGAGAGCTATAAATTTAAATGAACTTATTTTCCAAATTATCTCTGTTATGCCAGCTTTATCTATTAATTTAGACCAAATAGTCTTCCTTGAAACAGAAATTATTTAATCTGATCCTTTCATTCACCATATATTCTAGCCACCAAGCTCTGAGCCAGACACTGAGTTAAACACTAAGACAGGAATTTATGTGTTCGTTTGGTGAAGCCTAGATTCCTTTCTCAGAATAATGTATTTGAATGCACAAAACAAAAACACAGGATTACAAAGGAAACAAATTATATTGAAGTACAGCTTTCAAAATACTTTTTAAAAATTGTGACATGGTAATACATGTGTTTCTTTATTTAAACATCATAACACAATCCAGTAGTAAGTCTAATGACTACCCTAATGTCAGAGCAGTGATAAGCTTGAGGCATTTTAAGAGGTCTGCAGCAACCTGCAATGTGACACAGAAAAACCTGGGACTTCTATTGCAAAGTTACAGACACTACTGATTCTACCGTGGCTTGTTGCCTATATCATAATTGAAGGACATGTTAAATTTCTGTTAGAGGTTAGTGAGAATAAAGATGTATTCTTTTCCTATTCAAATTCTAAGCCCCAATAATTGTAACTCCATTGAAGAACTTCTGAGCTGGAGGGATGCACAGATGAAGAAAGTAATAAAATGTGGCCCCTATTCTAAAGAAATTACATTTCAGTGCAAGGCAAAAGACATATGAGCAAGAGAATCTACAAGCTGCCAGATCCCTAGTCATCCCTAGAGGAACATATTAAGTCCCATGCTCACATGAGAGGAAAAGATGACCTCAGCGATCAGCATAATCTCTTTCTCCATCGCACCGCTGAATAATCAGACATAGCTATGTTTTTAAGAGCTTGGCCGTTACTAAAAATTTTTGAAAATGGAAAAAGAAGGTACTGCTCTCTGGGGCAGATGATGGACATGACAAGTAAGTTCTCTTCCACGTCATAGAAATGCCTTTTCTTCCTAAAATATAAAATTATACCCTAGAGTTGTGGGCTGAAATCTGGACCCCCACCCCACTAATGGGACATAGGCTGGTGAAAAAAGCCCACATCGTAAAATGGGCAAAAATAGTGACTTTGCATCACCAGACAGGTTTGAGCCTGAGTACTGTCATTTACCCATGTGTTTTAGGCAAGTGATGTAATCTGATGTAATCACCAGTTGAGGAGTGACTTCACCCATCAAGGGTGTCCTTCTCATCATGAGAATGTGCCTAGTTCTGTTCCTTCCCGGCTCCCTCTTCCCCTTTGGGAAAAGGGATAAACCTGTTCATAAACACACTCTCTGCTTTTTCCATGTGGTAATCTAACTGGGGTAGGCCTTAACGCTGGAACTGGGTAAGTGGAAGGGGAGAGCTGCAGTTGTTTGTCTGCTCTCCCTGGTATGTGTGCATGTTGTGTGTGTGTGCGCGCATGCACGCGTGTGTGCACGCACATTGAGGGGATAGATATCACACCAGTTACTTGAAGAGGGCATTTAATATAAAGAATTGTTAACTAGCTATAAAGTTGTTACCAAGGTAACTGAAAGAACAAAAGAGAGCTTAAGAGTATCACAGAGGTAGTAAATACAAGAAGCAGCTAACACCCAACGGGCCGGGGGAACACAGGGAGGAAGCTGACATCATTACAACTTAGAACTTGCAGAACAGCCCATGGAGCTGGGACCAAGACCTCTGAGGAACGGGCACTGCCAGCCTAGGAGTACCGCTGTGGCACGGCAGGGGAGTATAATGAGGTATTTTCTACAAGTGTTTTTAAAAAGCTGCAAACTGGATTTAGATGCTTCTATAGGAAGGAAACACCACTGCCAGGGTGAAGGGAAGAGGCTGGGTGATGCTCAGAGGAACCCAAAGTAGCTGGGAAGCCAATAGACAGTTTCCTCCTTTCCCCTCTGGCCTCTGATTCTCTCTCTCTCTCTAGTGCCCCCTATTGGCAGCTCCTAGCAAGGTAGCCGACAAAGCCCAAATGCAGTCCCAGCCTTGGCATTTCAGAGATGAGTATAAACAGGTGGACTGGAGCCAAGAAACAATAGTGTAGCAATTGACATAAGGGGTGTGTGGTGTGTGTGTGTGTGTGTGTGTGAGTGTGTGTCTGTGTGTCTGTGTGTGTCTGTGTATGTTTATGTACCGTATGCTGGGGAGTATATGCGTGAAATAGGAGTGGCAGGTAGGAAGTTCACCTCTATTTCTAGTACAGTTTTATGATTATTAAAGCATTTGATTCTTATGTGACTACTATGTTTATCTTTTAATTGGATAAAATGCAAAAGGGGTGGATGGCAAGATGGCCAAATAGAAAGAGTTCCAGTTTGCAGCTCCCAGCAAGATCAACACAGAAGGCAGTGATTTCTGCATTTCCAACTGAGGTACCCGGCTCATCTCACTGGGACTGGTTAGACAGTTGGTACAGCCCATGGAGGGCAAGCTGAAGCAGGGGGGCATTGTCTCACCCAGGAGGTGCAAGGGATCAGGGAACTCCCTCCCCTAGCCAAGGGAAGCAGTGAGGGACTATGCTGTGAGGAACGGTCCATTCCAGCCCAGGTATTATGCTTTTCCCATGGTCCTTGCAACCCACAGACCCAGAGATTTCCTCTGGTGCCTACACTACCAGGGTCCTGGGTTTCAAGCACAAAACTGGGTGGCTGCTTGGAAAGACACTGAGCTAGCTGCAGTATTTTTTTACATATACGCCTTGGCACCTGGAAAGCCATAAAGACAGAACTGTTCAGGCTCCTGGAAAGGGGGCTGAAGCCAGGGAGCCAAATGGTCTAGCTCAGTGGATCCCATCCCCATGGAGCCCAGCAAGCTAAGAGCCGCTGGCTTGAAATTCTTGCTGCCAGTACAGCAGTCTGAAGTGGACATGGAATACTTGAGCTTGGTGGGGGAAGGGGCATCCACCATTACTGAGGCTTGAGTAGGTGATTTTCCCCTCACAGTGTAAAGAAAGCCACCAGGAAGTCTGAAATGGGCAGAGCCCACTAAAGTTTGGCAAAGTCAGACTGCATCTCTAGATTCCTCTTCTCTGGGTGGGGCATCTCTGAAAGAAAGGAAGCAGCCTCAGTCAGGGGCTCATAGGTGAAACTCCCATCTCCCTAGGACAAAGCACCAGGGGGAAAGGGAAGCTATGGGTGCAGCTTCAGCAGACTTAAACGTTCCTGCCTGCTGGCTCTGAAGACAGCAGCAAATCTCCCAGCACAGCACTCAAGCTCTGCTAAGAGACAGACTGCCTTCTCAAGTGGGCCCCTGACCCCTGTGCCTCCTGACTGGGAGATATCTCCCAGCAAGGGTCAACAGACACCTCATACAAGAGAGCTCTGGCTGGTATCTGATAGTTGCCCCTCTGTGACAAAGCTTATAGAATAAGAAACAGGCAGCAATCTTTGCTGTTCTGCAGCCTCCACTGGTGATACCCAGGCAAACAGAGTCTGGAGTGGACCTCCAGCAAATTCCAGCAGACCTGCAGCAGAGAGGCCTGACTGTTAGAAAAAAAACTAACAAACAGAAAGAAATAGTGTCAACATCAACAAAAAGGAATTCCACACAAAAAGCCCATCCAAAGGACACCAGCATTAAAGACCAAAGGTAGATAAATCTACGAAAATGAAGAAAAGCCAGTGCAAAAAGGCTAAAAATTCCAAAAACAAGAACACCTCTTCTCCTCCAAAGGATCACAACTCTTTGCCAGCAAGGGAAAAAAACTGGATGGAGATTGAGTTTGAAGAAATGACAGAAGTAAGCCTCAGAAGATGGGTAATAACTAACTCCTCTGAGCTAAAGGAGCATGTTCTAACCCAATGCAAGCAATCTAAGAACCTTGAAAAAAGCTTAGATGAATTGCTAACTAGGATAACCAGTTTAGAGAAGAACATAAATGACCTGATGGAGCTAAAAAAACATAGCAAGATAATTTTGTGAAGCATATACAAGTATCAATAACTGAATCAATCAAGCAGAAGAAAGGGTATCAGAGATTGAAGATCAACTTAATGAAATAAAGCATGAAGACAAGATTAGATAAAAAAGAATGAAAAGAAATGAGCAAAGCCTCCAAGAAATATGGGACTATGTGAAAAGACCAAACCTGCATTTGATTGGTGTACCTGAAAGTGACAGGGAGAATGGAATCAAGTCAGAAACACTCTTCAGGATATTATCCAGGAGAACTTCCCCAATCTAACAAAACAGGCTGACATTCAAATTCAGGAAATACAGAGAACACCACAAAGATACTCCTCGAGAAGAGCAATCCCAAGACACATAATCATGAGATTCACCAAGATTGAAATGAAGGAAAAATGTTAAAGGCAACCAGAGAGAAGGGTCAGTTTACCCAGAAAGGGAAGCCCCTCAGACTAATAATGGATCTCTAGGCAGAAACCCTACAAGCTGGAAGCAAGTGGGGGCCAATATTCAACATTTTTAAAGAAAAGAATTTTCAACCCAGAATTTCATATCCAACCAAACTAAGCTTCATAAGTGAAGGAGATATCAAATCCTTTATGCACAAGCAAATGCTGAGACTTTGTCACAACCAGGCCTGCCTTACAAGAGCTCCTGAAGGAAGCACTAAATATGGAAAAGAAACTATGATATGAAGGAAACTATGACACATACCATTAACACTATGAAGAAACTGTATCAAGTAATGGGCAAAATAACTGGCTAGCATGATAATGACAGATTCAAATTCATACGTAACAATATTAGCCTTAAATGTAAATGGGCTAAATGACCAATTAAAAGACACAGACTGGCAAATTGGATAAAGAGTCAAGACCCATCGATGTGCTGTATTCAGGAAACCCATCTCATGTGCAAAGACACATATAGGCTCAAAATAAAGGGATGGAAAAATATTTACCAAGCAAATGGTAAGCAAAAAACAGCAGGGGTTGCAATCCTAGTCTATGATGAAACAGATTTTAAACCAACAAAGATCAAAAGAGACAAAAAAGGGCATTACATACTGGGAAAAAGATCAGTGAAACAAGGAGAGCTAACTATCCTAAATGTACATGCACCTAACACAGGAGCACTCAGATTCATAAAGCAAGTTCTTAGAGACCTGCAAAAAAACTTAGACTGCCACACAATAATACTAGGAGACTTTGACACCCCACTGTTAATATTAGACAGATCAACAAGACAGCAAATTAACAAGGATATTCAGGACTTGAATTCAGCTCTGGACCAAGAGGACCTAATAGACATCTATAGAATTCTCCACCCAAATCAACAGAATATGTATTCTTCTCAGCACCACATTGAATTTACTCTAAAACTGACCACATAATTGGAAATAAAACACTCCTCAGCAAATACGAAAGAATGGAAATCAAAATAAATAGTCTCTCAGATCATAGTGCAATCAAATTAAAACTCAGGATTAAGAAACTCACTCAAAAGTGCACAAGTACATGGAAACTGAACAACCTGCTCCTGAATGACTACTGGGTAAATAAAGAAATTAAGGCAGAAATAAATAAGTTCTTTGAAACCAATGAGAACAAAGACACAAGGTACCAGAATCTCTGAGACACAGCTAAAGCAGTGTTTAGAGGGAAATTTATGTCACTAAACGACCACAGGAGAAAGGAAAAGGATCTAAAATCAACACCCTAACAACACAATTAAAAGAACTGGAGAAGCAAGAGCAAACAAATTCGAAAGTTAGCAGAAGACAAGAAATAACTAAGATCAGAGTGGAACTGAAGGAAATAGAGACATGAAAAACCCTTCAGAATTCAGGAGCTGGCTTTTGGAAAAGATTAACCAAATAGACCACTAGCCAGACTAATAAAGAAAGAAAGAAAGAAGCATCAAATAGACACAATAAAAAATAATAAAGGGGATATTACCACTGATCCCACAGAAATAAAAACTGCCATCAGAGAATACTATAAATACCTCTACACAAATAAACTAGAAAATCTAGAAGAAATGGATAAATTCCTGCACATATACACCCTCCTGAGACTAAACCAGGAAGAGGTTGAATCCCTAAATAGACCAATAATGAGTTCTGAAATTGAGGCAGCAGTTATTAGCCTACTAACCAAAAAAAAGCTCAGGATCACACATATTGACAGTCAAATTCTACCAGAGGTACAAAAAGGAGCTGATACTGTTCCTTCTGTAACTATTCCAAACAATAGAAAAAGAGGAACTCCTCCCTAATTCATTTTATGACGCCAGCATCATCCTGATACCAAAACCTGGCAGAACACAACAAAAAAAGAAAATTTCAAGCCAATATCCCTGATGAATATCAATGCAAAAATCCTCAGTAAAATACTGGCACACTGAATCCAGCAGCACATCAAAAAGCTTATATACCTTGATCAAGTCAGCTACATCCCTGGGATGCAAGGCTGGTTCAACATATGCAAATTAATAAACGTAATCCATCACATAAACAGTACCAGTGACTAAAACCACATGATAATCTCAATAGATGCAGAATAAGCCTTCAATAAAATTCAACACCCCTTCATGCTAAAAACTCTCAATAAACTAGGCATTGATGGAACGTATCTCAAAATAATAAGAGCTATTTATGACAAACCTACAGCCAATATCATACTGAATGGGCAAAACCTGGAAGCATTCCCTTTGAAAACCTGCATAAGACAAGGGTGTCCTCTCTCACCACTCCTATTCAACAGAGTATTGGAAGTTCTGGCCAGGGCCATCAGGTAAGAGAAAAAACTAAGTGGTATTCAAATAGGAAAAGAGAAATTCAAATTGTCTCTGTTTGCAAATGACATCATGGTGTATTTAGAAAATCCCATCATTTCAGCTTAAAAATCTTAAGCTGATAAGTAACTTCAGCAAAGTCTCAGGATACAAAATCAAAGTGCAAAAATCACAAGCATTCCTATATACCAATAATAGACAAACAGAGAGTCAAGTCATGAGTCAACTGCCATTCACAATTGCTGCAAAGAGAATAAAATACCTAGGAATAGAAATGCAAATCGAAACCACAATGAGATACCATCTCACGCCAGTTAGAATGGCGATCATTAAAAAAATCAGGAAACAACAGATACTGGAGAGGATGTGGAGAAGTTGGAACATTTTACACTGTTGTTGGGAGTGTAAATTAGTTCAACCATTGTGGAAGACACCGTGGAGATTCCTCAAGGATCTAGAACCAGAAATACCATTTGACCAAGCAATCCCATTACTGGGTATATACTCTAAGGACTGTAAATCATTCTACTATAAAGACACATGGACACATATGTTTTTTGCAGCACTGTTCACAATAGCAAAGACTTGGAGCCAACCTAAATGCCCATCAGTGATAGACTGGATAAAGAAAATGTGGCACATATACACCATGGAATACTATGCAGCCATAAAAGGATGAGTTTATGTCCTTTGCTGGGTCATGGATGAAGCTGGAAACCATTATTCTCAGCAAACTAACACAGGAAGAGAAAACCAAACACCACGTGTTCAAGTGGGAGTTGAACAATGATAACACATGGGCACAGGGAGGGGAACATCACACACCAGGCCCTGTCAGGGGTTGGGGAACTAGGCAAGGGATAGCATTAGGAGAAACACCTAATGTAGATGACGGGTTGATGGGTGCAGCAAGTCACCATGGCACGTGTATACCTATGCTACCAACCTACCTGTTCTTCACACGTATTCCAGAACTTAAAGTATAATTAAAAAAAAATGCAAAAGGAAGAATAGTGTGATTCATAACCACCTCTCACAAGCCCCTGAGAAATTTCTTACCTAGGAATTCTTTGCTGTGAGAATATAATTTTAAGACATAAGTGAAATGGCTAAAACAGTTCCTTGCACAAAATAATCAACAAATGCAAATGTTCACTTTTTTTCTCACTCTTTCTTCCATGTACAACTCAAACACTGGATATAGAAAGAGATTGCTCTCGATATAATTACTTATATTAATACAAATTAAATAGTTGATAGAGAATTGATGTTTACAAAAGGTTTCCACATGTATTTTATTCAATTCTCACACTAATCTTACAGGCAAAATATTTATTCCCATTTTGCAGAGAAGAAATCTACAGCTCAGAAAAGCTGGTAAACTGGCCCAAGGTCAAACAGCTGACTATATATTCATCTAATGCAGTGTTTCTGAAGTGTGGTCCTTTTACCACTTGACTCAGAAATACTTCTGGCATTTGTTAATATGCGTATTTATAAACCTCACCCCAAATCTATGGATTCAGAATCTCTGGACTTCTCAGATTTTGAACTTCACCAGGACTTTGTATTTTTCACTAACTCTCCAGATAATTGTGATGGACAATGAAGTTTGAGGCTCATTGTCCTACACTGTATGTCTCCCTAATTGGTAATAAAAATGTATTCTGGTAAAAGCCCTTTAATTGATTCCCTGATGGTTAAGATACTATCCTGACATGATTTTTAACGATTTCACTATCTTTGTAGCCATTAATTGAAGTAATTCTCAAAGTACGGTCTTGAAACAGCCGCATCATCATCCCATGGGAACATGCTGGGAGTGCAAATTCTGAGACTGCAACAGACATTGGGGAGAGAGGCCTCCAGGTGATACTGGGGCATATGAAGTTCAAGAGCTACCTTTGCAGATGACACTTGTAGTAACTATCTTTTCAATTCTTTGGCCTACTTCCTTTGGGGGATCAACTGTCCCACCTGCACATACGATCATCCGTACATATCATTGGTTATACCTTTATAAACACTGTTCTTACCAATAACTGCACCCTCTCCATAATCACTATGTCTCTCTCCTATTCTCTAACCAGCATTTTGTACCTTTCCAGATCATCCTCTCTAGTACTCTAAGTCCAACAACTCTTCAATCCTATGGAAACCTCCAATCCATTGATTCTATCTCCTTTTCATTCTCATTACCCACATATGTAGTTCCCCATAACTAGATAGTATGGTCCACAATTACACTCATCTCCTTGCACATACCTTCAATTTCCTTACTTCTGTCCCTTTATTGTGAGTGTTACACCTGTCAACTTTCCAATGCTAGTTATATCCAATGCTCTGCCTATTCTGAGCTTTCACATACGTAGTGGAACAAATCAAGAGAAAAATATAATCATGCTGACAGGTCTCACATTGAATTCAGTCATTGGACCACATCTCATCTGTATCTACACACATTCCTTAGATAATCTCATTCAGGCCTCTAGCTTTCAATACTTTTTATATGCAACCATTCTAAAAATTATACCCCTACACAGACTCATCCCTCAAGCTCCCAAATCATACAAAATTCAAACTCATCACTTGTATACTGACTTGGAATCTCCAGCTTCATATCTCCGAAACCCCTGATTCTACCTCCATCCCTGACCTGCTTCTATCAGTCTTCTTCTTCAAGGAAAGTGGCAGGTCAAGCCTTACAACTTTGAGATTATTCTCCATTATTCGATTTTTCAAACTCCATATCAAAAAGTCTTATTGGCATCACCTTCAAAGTATATTCTGAATCTGACAACTTTGTCCCATTTCCATCCCTATATTAGTCCATGACAACATCATCTCCCACCGGGGTTATTTTACAAGAGCTTTCTAAACGCTTACCTTGTTCCTACCTTTGCCCTGCCCCCATCCCCAACAGCAGCCTAAGTGATCATTTTCAAAACAGGAAGTCCAATCACATCAATTCTCTGCTCAGAACTTTCCGTTGGCTTCTCATCTCAGAACAAAAGACCAATTTTCTACAATTGCCTCTAAGGCTGTGTATAATCTGCCCTCTCTTCCTCTCAGACTCTACCTCACACTACTCTCCTTCTCCCTGCCTCCCTTCCAGCCACTCTGGACCTTGCGCCTCCACACAACAGACAGAATCTCATCTTAATTGACCTCACTCTTCCTCTTTCACATTTCTGTTCGAGTGTTCATATCAGTAAGACTTTTCCTGACCATCTGCATACCCAGCAGCCACCAAGGATCGAGCCTTCATTGTTGTCCCTATTTCCCTGCTTTATAGCACACATCACCATTGGGATATTATATTTACGGCATACTGTTTATTTGTGTATTGGCTGTCTTTTGACACTAAAAGATAAACTCCTTGAGAACAGGTACTTTTCCCCTCCATTGTTATACTCAGCATACATCGAACAGTACCCCGCACACACCATGCATAGTATTTGCCTCAGAAACTTTGTTGAATAAATAAACTACTTTTTGAAATTAGGGAGATTTTTGCACAAAAACTGATATATCTCTTTTGTGAAAAAAAACATATGTGATGTCTGTGAACCCATAGCTCCTCTGCATCTCCTCTGCAGCGTGCCCAGCAGCTGAGGGTGAGAGGGAGCAGATCCTGTGAGCCCTCCCGTTTACAAGTCCCTCCTCACTCACTTGCCAGCCTAGACTCCAGAGGTACTTAAGTGTTTTTTAAAATCTCGTTTTGTTTTTTGTTAGGTTGCTTTTTGTTTTTTGTTTGTTTCTATTTTGGCTTAAACAACAGAAATATATTATCTCACAGGCACTTGAGGTTTTCAGAATCAACTGTAAACTTTTACCCTTTAAAGTCATTAGAACAAGAAGCAAAGCTCAATTGTTTCCCCTCCACCCCTGCCGGTGTTGCACTGGGTGGCAAGAGCTGAGATGGCTTAATCACCCTTCAGCCAGGTGACAGGAGCACACATAGCAATCCACCCTGTGGCAATATAAAGACTCTGCTCGTGAAGCCATGCTGCCTACAGTAACTTAGTCAGAAAATAAATAAATAAACAGCCCCTGCCCATTGACCAGCATGCCCAACTCCAAAGCACTTCAGTGTTGTGAAATAAAGGGAGGGGCTCTGAAGCTGTGCAGCTGTCATTCAAATCCTGCCTCTGCCATTTACAGCAGGTTGACTTCAGGCAAATGTTTTCATCTCTTCATTTCTTAATTTTCTCATCTGTAATATAAAGACTATAATAATATTAACCTCATACAACTCTCTTGAAAGGCCTCACTAATGATCATTCAGCAAGGGTAGCTATTGTATCTATTCAGATTTGTATTCTTTTCTCTCTCCACCATTAGACTGTAGCCTCCTTTCAAGTCAAGACTGATGTTATCTATTCTTGAATCCTCATGCCCCACAGCTGTGATTCTCAGGGTAATGGGTTGGGAGTGATCCTAAGCTGTGAGAATGATAGGGGCTGTTTCAAGTAATAAAGGGAACTTGCCTCCCTGGCTTTCTGAAACCTAGCTAGGCTCAGGAGAGTCTGTTGCATATTTTCCAATAACCACATTTTCAATGACTTAGGACTCTGGAGTCAGGTTGCTGAGGCCCGAATCCTGACTCTACCACTTTCAGTTGTGTGACTTTAGACAATTGTTCTGCCTCTCTATGTCTCAATTTCCAAAGTGATCATATCAGGAGGTGGACCCTTTGATATGTGATTGGGTCATGGACTGTGGAGCCCTCACAAAAGGGTTTAGTACCCCTATAAGGGGATGAAGAGACCTTTCTACCATGTGATGACACAGAAAGAAAGTGCTCCTTTTTCACCATGGCCTTCCTTTCCACCATGGGATGACACAGCAAGAAGGTGCTCTCTATTAACTAGAAAGCGAGCCCTCCGCAGATGCTGAATCTGCTGGCCCTTTGATCTTGAACTTGCCAGCTTCCAGAACTGTAAGAAATTTCTGTTGTTTATAAGCCATCGAGGCTATGGCATTTTGTTATAGTAGTCAAAAATGAACTTTTATATGTACATATGTTTAAGATTTTATATATATGTATGTTTAGATATGGGTATATCTTATATATTATGTATTTAGATTTAAGATTACATATATTTTAAGCTATACATAGCTTAACATAATATATACATATCTTTACATATATATGTTTATCTTTCAGATATATATATGTCTGTGTTATGCTTATGTATAAGTAAAATGAATGTCAGCAATGATATGAGGGATAAATTAGGATTGTTTTGTTACTATAAGATACTCACACTATCTGTGAAGTGGTATAGTGTTATTTAGAAGGCTATCTGGATTACCTGTAAGTGTATGATGCAAACTCTAGGGCAATCACTAGAGAGGTTGAAAGAAGTATAACTGATGTGCTAAGAAAGAAGGGAAAGTGAAATCATATAAAATACTCAATCAAAACAACAGAAGGCAGAAAAACGTGGAAGCCAGAATAGAAACAAAGAACAGGGACAACAGATAGAAAATAGAAACAAATATGGCATACAATAATCTATCAATAATTACTTTGAACAATGAAATAAATGCTTCAATTAACATACATAATGTCAGAGGGGAGCAGATAGCAAAACCTAACTGCATGTTTTCTACAAGAAACCTACTTTTTATTTATTTATTTTTTGAGACAGGGCCTAGTTCTGTCGCCCAGTCTGAAGAGCAGTGGCACAATCATAGCTCACTGCAACCTCGAACTCTTAGGCTCAAGTAATCCTCCCACCTCAGCCTCCCAAAGTGCTGAGATTACAGGCATGAGCCACTGCACCAGGCCAAGAAACTCACTTTAAATATAAAGATACATGTAGATGAGAAGTAAATAGTTGGAGAAAGATATATCATGTAACAGTAATCAAAAGAAAGTGGCAGTGGCTCACACCTGTAATCCTAGCACTCTGGGAAGTTGAGGTCAGTGGATTGCCTGTGCTCAGGAGTTTGAGATGAGCCTGGGCAACATGGTGAAACCCTGTCTCTACTAAAATGCAAAAAGTTATCTGGGAGTGGTGGTGCACTCCCGTAAGCCCAGCTACTGGGGAGGCTGAGGCACAAGAATTGCTTGAACCTGGGAGGCAGAGTTTACAGTGAACGGAGATCATGCCACTGCACTCCAGCCTGGGTGACAGAGCAACACTGTATCTCAAAATATATATATATATAAATAAAACGTGGTAGTAGCTATATGTAGGTATATTTATTTCAGACAAAACAAACTTCAGAGCAAGAAAAATTATTGAGGGTCATTACATGCTGAGAAAGGGTTCAATTCTCCAAGAAGACATAATAATCATTAATATGATTTACCTAGCCACAAAGCAGCAAACCATATGATGCAAAAACTTACAGAATTTCAAGAGAAAACAGATGAATCCAGTATTATGGCTAAAGACTTCAACATTCCTTTTTTCAGAAATAGTCAGATCTTGCAGGCAGAAAATCAGAAAATAATATAGTTAAATTCAGCAACACCATTAATCCACTGAATATAATGGACATCTATAGACTATTTCATCCAGCAAAAGTAGAATACACATTCTTTCTAAGATTACATGGAAAATTCACCAAAATAGACCAAATTCTGGGCTACAAAACACAACTTAATAAACTTAAAGAAAAACAAATTGTACAATGTCTGCTCTCAGACTACAAAAAATTAAACTAGAAATTAGTAACAGGAAAGTAGTTGAAAAATTCAAAAACATTTGAAGAGTAAATAACACATTCCAAATAATACACAGACCAAAAGTGAAATCTCAAGAGAAATTTAAAAATATTTTGAACTGAAGGAAAATGAAAATATAATTTACCAAAATTTGAGAATGATCAAAAGCAGTACCTACAAATAAATGTATAGCACTGAATCCATATATTAGAAAAGAAAAAAAATCTAAAAATAATTATCTAAGCTTCCACCGTAGGAAACTAGGAAAAGAAGAGCAAGTTAAATTTAAAGTAAGCAGAAGAAAAAACAAATAATAAAAATTGAGCAAAAAAAAAAAAAAATCAATGAAACTGTAAACAGTAAATCAATAGGAATATCAACAAAACTAAAAGCTGGCTATTTGAAAATAAATAAAATTTAAAAAGAAAAAACCAAAAACTGTAGCCAGGATAGCTGGAATAAAAGAGAGAAAACAGAAATTACTAATATCAGAGTGAAAGAGGGGATATCACTATAGACCTTATGGACTTAAAAGAATAATAAAGGAATGACTCCATGCCCGCAAATGGGGTAATGTAGGCAAAGTGGAACAATTCCTTAAAGCACAATCTGCTAAAACTCTCATAAGAAGAAATAGACAATCTGAATTAGTCTTTACCAATTAAAGAAATTGAACCAATAATTAACAACCTTTCAAAATAGAAATCACCAGACCCAGATAGGTTCACGAGTGATTTCTACCAAAAATTAAAATTAAAAAATTGTACCCATTCTCTACTACCTTTTCAGAGGATAGAAGCAGAGGGAATATGTTCTAACTCATTCTGTGAGGTCAGAATTATTTTAATACCCAAACCAGACAAAGTCATTACAAGAAAGGAAAACTAAAAACCAATATCATTCATAAATGTACATGCAAAAATCCTCAACAAAATATTAGCAAATTAAATTTTAAAGAAAATCATAGGAAGAATTACACAAAACAACCAAGTGAGATTTATCCCAAGTATGCGAGTTTGGTTCAACATTTGAGAATTGATTAATTCAATCCATCACATCAACAGGTTAAAGAAGAAAAATCACATGGACATATCAATACATTCAGAAAAAAAATTTTGAAAAAATCTAACACCCATTCATAATAAAAACTCTCAGGAAACAAGGAATAGAAAAGAACTTCCTCGACTTGATAAAGTATGGGCTACAATAAACCTGCAGCTAGCATCACAGGTAATGATGAGAAATTTGAAGCTTTTCTGCTAAGATCAGGAACAAGGCAAAGATATTCCCTCTCACCACTCCTTTTTAACATTGTACCAGGAGTCCTAGCTAATGTGAGAAGATTTTAAAAATAATAATAAATTAAAATATTTTTTAATCAAGATATACAGATTGAAAAGGAAGAAAAAACACCTGTCTTTCTTTGCAGCTAACATAATTGTCTATGTAGAAAACTGGCGGGGGGGAAAACTGACCAAAAGAAAAAAAAAAAAACCCTTCTGGTACTAAAAAGCAATTATAGCAAGGTTGTAAAATACAAGATGAATATACAAATTTTCATTACTTTACTATATACCAGCAATTTAAAAAGTGGAATTCAAACTTACAAACATATTACTCTTTACATTAGCACCCCTAAACATCTATACTTAGGTACAAATCTAACAAAATATATACAAGACTTATATGAGGAAAACTACAAAACTCTGATGAACAAAATCAAAGAATTACTAAATAATAGAGACATATTCCGGGTTTATGGATAAGAAGACTCAATATTGTCAAGATGACCTATAAATTCAATGCTGTGCCAGTCAACATCTTAGCAGTTATTTTGTGGCTATCCCCAGAAACTTAATTTTACAGTTTATATAAAGAAGCAAAAGACCTAGAATAATCAACACAATATTAAAGGATGAGAACAAAGTTGGAGTACTGACATTAGCTCACCTGATACTTACCACAATATAACAATCATCAAGAGAGTGTAGTATTGTTTAAAAAAAGAAGAAGAAGAAGAAGAAGAAGAAGAAGAAGAAGAAGAAGAAGAAGAAGAAGAAGAAGAAAGTAGACAAACCAGTGGAAAAGAGTAGAAAGCCCAGAAATTGACCCAAATAAATTAAATCAACTGATATTTGACAAAGAAGTAAAGGCACTACAGTGGAGCAAAGACAGTCTTTTTAGCAAATGGTGTTGAAACAACTAAACATGCACATGCAAAAATAAATACACAAATCTAGTCACAGATCTTACACCATTCACAAAAATGAACTTGAAATGGATCACAGACCTAAATTTAAAATGCAAAACCATAAAACTCCTAGAAGATAACATAGGAGAAAATCTAGATGACCTTGAGTTTGGAGATGACTTTTTTATACAACAACAAAGATATGACCTATAAAATAAAGAATTGACAAACTAAATTTCATTAAAATTAAAAGTTACTCTTTCTTTGAAAGATACTGTCAGGATAATGAAAAGACAAGCCATAGATGGGTAGAAAACATTTGCAAAAAAAAAAATATCTGATAAATAACCATTACTCAGAATATACACAGAACACTTAGAACTTAAAAAGTGGGCAATCTAAAAAATCAGCAAAAGACCAGCTAAAAAATGGGCAAAAGACCATAAAGACACCTCAGCAAAGAAGAATTACAGATGGCAAATAAACATAAGAGAAGATGCTCTACGACATATGTCATCAGGAAAATGTAAATTAAAAGAACAAGGAGATACCACTACTTACCCGCTACAATGGCCAAAATCCAGAAAACTGACAACACCACCAAATGCTGGTGAGAATGTGGAGCAATAGGAGCCCTGACTTACTGCTGGTGGAAATAGAAAATTGTAGAATCATTTTGGAAGACAATTTGGCAGTTATTAAAAAAAAAAAAAAAAAAAAAAAAAAAAAAAACCTAAACACACTCTTACCATACAATCCAGCAGTTACACTCTCTGGTATTATACACTCTTGTATATTACTCAAAGGAATTATAAGCTTACATTCACACAAAAACATGCACACAGGTGTTTACAGCAGCTGTATTCATAATTATTAAAACTTAAAAGCAACCAGTATATCCTTTCAGTAGGCGAATCAGTAAATAAACTGTAGTACATCTAAACATGGCATATTATTCAGAACTCAATAAAATAAACCATAAGCCATGAAAGGACATGGGGGAACTTCAATGCATATTACTAAGTGAGAGTAGCCAACTGCGCTACACACCCTGTGATTCCAACTATATGACATTCTGGAAAAGACGAAACTATGGAGACAGTAAAAGGATCAGTGGTTGCCAAGAGTTACAGGGGAAGAGAGGAATGAATAAGCAGAGCAGAGCACATTTTCAGGACAGTGACTCTGATGCTACTATAATGGTGGATACATATGACTGTATATTTGTCCAAACTCATAGTGTGTACAACACCAAGAGTGAACCTCAATACTGGACTTCAGGTGATAATAAGGAGTCATTGTAAACGTATCAACTGTAGCAAATGTATACTCTGGTGGTGGATGTTAATAATGGGAGAAGCTGAGTGTGTGCAGAGCAACAGGGTTATTGGAAATCTCTGTACCTTCCTCTTAATTTTACTGCAAACCTAAAACTGCTATTTTTAAAAGTCTATCAAAAGGAAAACCAAATAAAAATATGCCTATCAGTGCCACCCTAGATCCCTTGAAATGAAATATGTGGGAGACAGGGCTCTGGCACTGCTATTTTTTGAAGTTCCCTGGATGATTCTAATTTGCTGCCAGGATGAGAGCTGCTGTGGCATGCCAGCGGTTGTCAAAGTGTGGTTCCCTGGCAAGCAGCATCCGTGTTGCCAGGGAATTATTAGAAATGTAAAATATCAAGCCCCAAGCCCAGCCTTCTGAAGGAGAAACTCTGGGATTAGGGTCCAGCACTCTGTTTCAACAAACCTTCCAGGGGATTCTGATGCACACTCAAGTCTGAGAACTGCTTGGCATGGCCATGATGTGAAGAGAGGGTGCAGGTATGAGTCTGTGTGGAAAGAGGCACATGAGGTTCCAGACTCTCATGTCCCCTCAAATCACCACATCCTATCATGTCTGGCCCTTTATGCACCCCTGCTGCTTATTTCAGTCACCTAGAATGCATTATGCATATTTAGAAACACAGGTATTCACTTTCTAGAGAAGGGAAGTCAAGGAATGCCCTCTCTTCCCTCCAAGGCCCCTCAGACAGAGCCTGTCACTCCCTCTGTGCATCTGAACACAGCACCAGCCTGCATTAGTGTAACAGTCTGCTTGTGCGTCTTTCTCAGACCACGAGACCTGAGCCTCTCAAGGGTAGAGATAGCATCTTACATATCTGTGTTTTCTCAGCACTTGGCAAGGATCTGGCACAAAACAAAAAGGGGGGCAGTAAGGGAATAATGATGAATACAGCTATCTAATATAAACCATGATAATCATTATGTTCTTTTGTTGATACCTTTTCAGAGAGGAGCACTTTTATCACAGTAACCTTACATATACAGCCATTCCTTGGTATCTGTGCATGTCGGGAACCCCCTCAGATACCAAACTCTGCAGACGCTGAAGTTGCTTATATAAAATGGCATCTTGTTTGCATATAACCTATGCACATCCTTAAAGCATCTGTAGATTACTGATAATACCTAATACAATGCCAACGCATCACTTCATTCACTTGGATTCAAGGTAGTAATCAGTGCACAGCAAATTCAAGTTTTGCTTTTTGAAACTGTACAATTTTTTTCTGAATATTTTTGAGCCACAGTTAGTTGAATCCACAGATGCAGAACCCACAGATAGGAAGGCTGACTATTACCTATTTAAACTTCCCAGCTACGCTAAGTTTCTATTGTCCCCTTTTCACAAAGAGGGAAAGACAGAGATTTAGACAAGTTACTAAAGGCCACATGACAAGTGGCAGAGCTGGGATTTTAACCACTGCACTGTACTGTTGTAGGTATCAGAAGAATTAGAATCTAGTCCTGGCTAAATAATCACTTTCTTGGTGATCTTGGACAAGTCAACTCTCTCTGGGTTTCAATTTTGCAATTTGTTAATTGGTACATAGTGTCGTGGAAAGATGTTTGTGATATATTGTCATGTGAGAAAAGAAAAGTGTGCAATACAGTATATATGTGTGTGTGTGTGTGTGTGTGTGTGTGTGTGTACACAGAGTCTGTTCAATTTATGAGCAAGTATATGCAATATAAATGAATAAGAGTTGTTCTAGAAGGATGCTCAACAAATTTTAACAGAGGTCCCTCTTGGTAGAGAAACTAAATGGGAAGATCAGGAGAAGAGATACAGTGAAAGAAGGAGATTTTATCCTTTTTTTCTCTAAATTATTCTTCATTATTGGTTTGTTTTTTTAATTTTCTTTTTTAATATGAGCATTATTGTTTTTGTAATTAAAGGAAAAATAAAGAAAGGACAGTCCCGAGTTGAGTTCAGTGAAAGGAAATTGGCATGATCATACCCCATTGGTGGACCTATAAATTGGCACAATGTTTCTGGAGGGAAATGTGGAAATGTATGTACTGAAAGCTTTTTTTTTCCCCCATTTATTGATTTTATTGCATTTTAGGTTTTGGGGTACATGTGAAGAACATGCAAGATTGTTGCATAGGTACACACGTGGCAGTGTGATTTGTTGCCTTCCTCCCCATCACCTATATCTGGCATCTCTCCCCTTGCTCTCTCTCCCCAGCTCCCCACCCCCCAACGTCCCTCTCCTATTTCCCCCCAACTGACCCCAGTGTGTAGTGCTCCCCTCCCTGTGTCCATGTGTTCTCATTGTTCAACACCGGCCTATGAGTGAGAATATGCGGTGTTTGATCTTGTGCTCTTCTGTCAGTTTGCTGAGAATGATGGTTTCCAGGTTCATCCATGTCCCTACAAAGGACACAAACTCATTGTTTTTGATGGCTGCATAATATTCCATGATGTACATGTGCCACATTTTCCCTGTCCAGTCTATCATCGATGGGCATTTGGGTTGGTTCCAGGTCTTTGCTATTGTAAACAGTGCTGCAATGAACATTCGTGTGCACGTGTCCTTATAGTAGAACGATTTGTAATCCTTTGGATATATACCCAGTAATGGGATTGCTGGGTCATACGGAATTTCTGTTTCTAGGTCCTTGAGGAATCGCCACACTGTCTTCCACAATGGTTGAACTAATTTACACTCCCACCAACAGTGTAAAAGTGTTCCTATTTCTCCACATCCTCTCCAGCATATGTTGTCTCCAGATTTTTTAATGATAGCCATTCTAACTGGCGTGAGATGGTATCTCAATGTTGTTTTGATTTGCATTTCTCTGATGACCAGTGATGATAAGCATTTTTTCATATGTTTGTTGGTGTCATGTATGTCTTCTTTTGTAAAGTATCTGTTCATATCCTTTGCCCACTTTTGAATGGGCTTGTTAGTTTTTTTCTTCTAAATCTGTTTTAGTTCTTTGTAAATTCTGGATATCAGCCCTTTGTCAGATGGGTAAACTGCAAAAATTTTTTCCCATTCTGTTGGTTGCCAATTCACTCTAATGACTGTTTCTTTTGCTGTGCAGAAGCTGTGGAGTTTGATTAGGTCCCATTTGTCTATTTTGGCTTTTGTTGTCAATGCTTTTGGTGTTTTGGTCATGAAGTCCTTGCCTACACCTATATCCTGAATGGTTTTGCCTAGATTTTCTTCTAGGGTTTTTATGGTGTTAGGCCTTATGTTTAAGTCTTTAATCCATCTGGAGCTAATTTTAGTGTAAGGTGTCAGGAAGGGGTCCAGTTTCTGCTTTCTGCACATGGCTAGCCAGTTTTCCCAACACCGTTTATTAAACAGGGACTCCTTTCCCCATTGCTTGTTTTTGTCTGGTTTGTCAAGGTCAGATGGTTGTAGATATGTTGCGTTGCCTCTGAGGCCTCTGCCCTGTTCCATTGGTCTATATCTCTGTTTTGGTACCAGTACCATGCTGTTTTGATTACTGTAGACTTGTAGTATAGTTTGAAGTCCGGTAGTGTGATGCCTCCCTCTTTATTCTTTTTGCTTAGAATTGACTTGGCTATGCGGGCTCTCTTTTGGTTCCATATGAAGTTTAAGGTGTTTTTTTCCAGTTCTGTGAAGAAGGTCATTGGTAGCTTGATGGGGATAGCATTGAATCTGTAAATTACTTTGGGCAGTATGGCCATTTTCACGATATTGATTCTTCCTAACCATGAACATGGAATGTTTCTCCATCTGTTTGCATCCTCTCTTATTTCGTTGAGCAGTGGCTTGTAGTTCTCCTTGAAGAGGTCCTTTACGTTCCTTGTTAGTTGTATTGCTAGGTATTTTATTCTCTTTGTGGCAATTGTGAATGGAAGTTTGTTCTTGATTTGGCTGTCTTTAAGTCTGTTATTGGTGTATAGGAATGCATGTGATTTTTGCACATTGATTTTGAATCCTGAGACTTTGCTGAAGTTGCTTATCAGTTTCAGGAGATTTGGGGCTGAGATGATGGGGTCTTCTAGATACACAATCATGTCGTCTGCAAATAGAGACAACTTGACTTCCTCCTTTCCTATTTGAATACCCTTTATTTCTTTTTCTTGCCTGATTGCTCTGGCTAGAACTTCTAGTACTATATTGAATAGAAGTGGTGAGAGAGGGCACCCTTGTCTGGTGCCACATTTCAAGGGGAATGCTTCCAGTTTTTGCCCATTCAGTATGATATTGGCTGTGGGTCTGTCGTAAATAGCTTTTATTATTTTGAGATACGTTCCATCAATACCTAGCTTATTGAGGGTTTTTAGCATAAAGGGCTGTTGAATTTTGTCAAAGGCCTTCTCTGCATCAATTAAGATAATCAAGTGGTTTTTGTCTTTGGTTCTGTTTATGTGGTGAATTATGTTTATAGACTTGCAAATGTTGAACCAGCCTTGCATCCCTGGGATGAAGCCTACTTGATCATGGTGGATAAGCTTTTTGATGTGCTGTTGCAATCGGCTTGTCAGTATTTTATTGAAGATTTTTGCATCTATGCTCATCATGGAGATTGGCCTGAAGTTTTCTTTTCTTGTTGAGTCTCTGCCGGGTTTTGGAATCAGGATGATGTTGGTCTCATAAAATGATTTGGGAAGAATTCCCTCTTTTTGTATTGTTTGGAATAGTTTCAGAAGGAATGGTACCAGCTCCTCTTTGTATGTCTGGTAGAATTCAGCTGTGAACCCGTCTGGACCTGGGCTTTTTTTGGGTGGTAAGCTCTTAATTGCTGCCTCAACTTCAGACCTTATTATGGGTCTGTTCAGGGTTTCGGCTTCTTCCTGGTTTAGGCGTGGGAGGAGGCAAGTGTCCAGGAATTTATGTATTTCTTCCAGGTTTACTAGTTTATGTGCATAGAGTTGTTTGTAATAATCTCTGATGATGGTTTGAATTTCTGTGGAATCTGTAGTGATATCCCCTTGATCGTTTTTTATTGCATCAATTTGGTTATTCTCTCTTTTCTTTTTTATTAATCTGGCTAGTGGTCTATTTTGTTGATCTTTTCAAAAAACCAGCTCCTGGATTTATTGATTTTTTGAAGGGTTTTTTGTGTCTCTATCTCCTTCAGTTCTACTCTGATCTTAGCTATTTCTTGTCTTCTGCTAGACTTTGAGGTTTTTTGATCTTGCTCCTCTAGTTCTTTCAGTTTTGATGATAGGGTGTCAATTTTTGATCTCTCCTTGCTTCTCATGTGGGCACTTATTGCTATATATTTTCCTCTAGAGACTGCTTTAAATGTGTCCCAGAGATTCTGGTATGTTGTGTCTTCATTCTCGTTGGTTTCGAAGAACATCTTTATTTCTGTCTTCATTTCATTGTTTATCTAGTCAACATTCAAGAGCAAGTTGTTCAGTTTCCATGAAGCTGTGCGGTTCTGGGTTAGTTTTTGAATTCTGAGTTCTAACTTGATTGCACTGTAGTCTGAGAGACTGTTTGTTATGATTTCCGTTCTTTTGCATTTGCTGAGTGATTTACTCCCAATTATGTGGTCAATTTTAGAGTATGTGTGGTGTGGTGCTGAGAAGAATGTATTTTCTGTGGATTTGGGGTGGAGAGTTCTGTAAATGTCTATTAGGTTTGCTTGGTCCAGGTCTGAGTTCAAGTCCTGGATATCCTTGTTTATTTTCTGTCTGGTTGATCTCTCTAATACTGACAATGGGGTGTTAAAGTCTCCCACTATAATTGTGTGGGAGACTAAGTCTCTTTGTAAGCCATTAAGAGTGTCCCTTATGTATCTGGGTGCTCCTGTATTGGGTGCATATATATTTAGGATTGTTAGCTCTTCTTGTTGCATTGATCCTTTTACCATTATGTAATGTCCTTCTTTGTCTCTTTTGATCTTTGTTGCTTTAAAGTCTAATTTATCAGAGATGAGAATTGCAACTCCTGCTTTTTTTGCTCTCCATTTGCTTGGTAAATCTTCCTCCATCCCTTTATTTTGAGCCTTTTTGTATCATTGCATGTGAGATGGGTTTCCTGGATACAGCACACCAATGGGTTTTGGCTTTTTAACCAATTTGCCAGTCTGTATCTTTTGATTGGGGCATTTAGTCCATTTACATTTAGTGTTAATATTGTATGTGCGAATTTGATACTGCCATTTTCATGCTAGCTGGCTGTTTTGCCCATTAGTTGATGCAGATTCTTCATTGTGTTGATTCTCTTTACCATTTGGCATGTTTTTGGAGTGGCTGGTACTGGTTGTTCCTTTATATGTGTAGAGCCTCTTTCAGGAGCTCTTGTAAAGCTGGCCTGGTGGTGACGAAATCTCTGAGTACTTGCATGTTCCCAAAGGATTTTATTTTTCCTTCACTTATGAAGCTTAGTTTGGCTGGATAGGAGACTCTGGGTTGAAAGTTCTTTTCTTTAAGGATGTTGAATATTGGCCCCCCACTCTCTTCTGGCTTGTAGGGTTTCTGCTGAGAGATCTGCTGTGAATCTGATGGGCTTCCCTTTGTGGGTAACCCGACCTTTCTCTCTTGCTGCCCTTAGCATTTTCTTCTTCATTTCAACCCTGGTGAATCTGACGATTATGTGCCTTAGGGTTGCTCTTCTTGACGAATATCTTTGTGGTGGTCTCTGTATTTCCTGGACTTGAATATTTGCCTGCCTTGCTAGGTTGGGGATGTTTTCCTGGATAATATCCTGAAGAGTATTTTCCAGCTTGGATTCATTCTCTTCGTCGCATTCAGGTACATCTATCAAACGTAGATTAGGTCTTTTCACATAGTCCCACGTTTCTTGGAGACTTTGTTCATTCCTTTTTACCTTTTTTTCTCTATTCTTGCCTTCCCATTTTATTTCACTGAGTTGATCTTCGACCTCTGATATCCTTTCTTCTGCTTGGTCAATTCGGCTGTTGATACTTGTTCATGCTTCGCAAAGTTCTCGTGTTGTGTTTTTCAGCTCCATCAATTCACTTATATTCCTTTCTATTTTGTCCATTCTCATTAGCATTTTGTCAAATCTTTTTTCAAGGTTCTTAGTTTCTTTGCATTGGGTTAGAACATGTTCTTTTAGTTCACAGAAATTTCTTACTACCCACCTTCTGAAATCTGATTCTGTCATTTCGTCACACTCGTTCTCCATCCAACCTTGTTCCCTTGCTGGTGAGGAGTTGTGATCCCTTTTAGGAGAAGAGGTGTTCTAGTGTCAGGTGTTTTCGTCCTTTTTGCACTGGTTTCTTCCCATCTTTATGGATTTATCCACCTGTTGTCTTTGTAGTTGCTGGCTTTCAGATTGGGTCTCTGAGTGGACGTTCTGTTTGTTGATGATGAGGTTATTTCTGTTTCTTGGTTTTCCTTCTGACAGCCTGGCCCCTCTGCTGTAGGTCTGCTGAGGTCTACTCCAGGCACTGCTTGCCTGGGGATCACCTGCAGCAGCTGCTAAACAGAAAGGGTTGTTACCAGTTTTCTTCTTCTGCTATCTTTGTCCCAGAAGGATACCCGCCAAGTGTCAATCTGATCTCTCCTTCATGAGGTGGCTCTTTGGATATACAGGGGTCAGGGAGCTGCTTGAGGAGATGGTCTCTTTTTTATAGGAGCTCAAATGCTGAGCTGTGAGCTCCATTGTTCATTCAGAGCTGCTGGGCAGGTACCTTCAGGTCTACTGCCGCAGAACTCATAAACCGCTTTTTGTTCCCAGGTGCTCTGTCCCAGGGATTTAGGGCTTTATGAGTTTCTGTTAGCTGCTGCCTTCTTTTTTTTTTCCTTCAGAGCTGCCCTGCCCAGCAAGGAGGCAGCCTAGTCACTGTCTGCCTGTAGAGGCTTTGCTGAGCTGCTGTGGGCTCCGCCCAGCTGCCGAGTGAAATTCCCTGCAGTCCCGTTTATATGAGTGTAGTTAGAACTGCCTCAGCAATGGTGGCCCACCTCTGTTGAGGTGAAGTCTCGCTGCAGTGGTGGGTTGCCTTGGCAATGGCGGGCTGCCTCAGCAATGGCGGGTTGCCTTGGCAATGGCGGGCTGCCTCAGCATTGGCTGGCTACCTCGGTAGTGGAGGGCTGCCTCGGTAATGGCGGACGCCCCTCCCCCACAGAGCTGGGCTGTCCCAGGTTCAGCTGTGCTTGCTGTGAAACTCTCAATCCAGAGTTTCTGATTGCTGTTCTTTTGTGGGGGTAGGACCAGCCGAGCCTGATCGCCTGGCTCCCTGCCTCAGAGCCTTTGAGCCTTTTTTTTTTTTAAGTTGGTGCTCCAGTTGCCTGTTGAAGAGGCACCGGGTCTGAATGTTTTCCCCTGCGGCAAGTCACTGTGCTGGCTTAAACAGCGGCACTGAGATTCATGGCATTTTTTTTGCCCTGGAATCTACTGTCCTGGTTCCCTGCCCAGTCCCCTTTTTAAACAGATGAATGGGCGACTTCCCATGGCTCCAATCACCAGCCAAAGGGGCACCTGGACCAGTGTATTTTGTATGGAGAATCGCTGCTCTGGGGCGCCGGCAAAGCAGCTGCACGGGGCAAAGCAGCGGCTCCGGCCGGCACAGCCGCACTGGCCAAAACAGCCGTGCTGGTGACCTGTGGAGCTCCTCCGCCTGGGAATTTCCTAGTCTGTGGGCAATAAAAATGCAGCATCCCCTCACCCTCTGCGCTTTCACTGGTAGCTGCAATCCTGAGCTGTTCCTAAACAGCCATCTTGGATCGATTCTACTGAAAGCTTTAAAAGTTTGCATACGGCCGGGTGCGGTGGCTCAAGCCTGTAATCCCAGCACTTTGGGAGGCCTAGGCGGGTGGATCACTAGGTCAAGAGATTGAGACCATCCTGGTCAACATGGTGAAACCCCGTCTCTACTAAAAGTACAAAAAATTAGCTGGGCATGGTGGCGCGTGCCTGTAATCCCAGCTACTCAGGAGGCTGAGGCAGGAGAATTGCCTAAACCCAGGAGGCGGAGGTTGCGGTGAGCCGAGATCGCGCCATTGCACTCCAGCCTGGGTAACATGAGTGAAACTCCGTCTCAAAAAAAAAAAAAAAAAAAAAAGGTTTGCATACAACCTCTAGGAATTTAATCTGATAAAATACTATATATGTACATACAAGGTTAGCCCCAAAGACTGTGGAGCAGTTTTGAAAGATTACAGCATTTCCATTTTGTGAGAAAATGATGTAACTGTCCAGAAGAATCATCTATACATACTATCATGAAAGATGTTTGAGATACATTGCTAGGAGCAAAAAGGAAAGAAAGCCATGGAGCATGCTGTTTGTAATAGCAGAACATTGGGAATAATTACAATATCCAACAATGACCTATCCGTGGAATCAAATACTATTTAGGTATTTGATGTTATAGAATTTCTAATGATATATTGTTTCTGTTAATTGAGTAGTTTTTAAATTAACATGTTATTTTATATAATATACATGTAAGGCATATTTAATAATCTGTACCTAATGAAACATACATATATGTGTGTATATATATGTACATAAATATGTTTTATATGTATATATACACACAGGTATATGTGTGTGTGATGTATGTATATGTATGTGTGTGTGTTTACATATATATGTATATATATATACTAGTGTGTATATGTGCATGTGCTAATATTGTCCTATGTCTATACTGACATGAATAGACTTATGTCAAAAAGACTAGACAGAGACCAACTACGGAGATTTGTCAAAGATAGGTAATGGGTATAATAACAGCCACTTTACCTAAAACCAGTTTCCTAAAGATCAGTTCTCCAAATATCTGCTAATAATTTGCTAAGATCATCCCTCTTTTGAATGTGTCTCATTATTTATAAAACATTCCAATTTTGACAAATCCTAATTTGATATAGAAAAATAAGTTAGAATTGCTTTTAAGTTAGAAGTGCCTTTTTGTTAGGAATACTTACATGCCAAAAAGATGCAAGGACAAAGAGTAAGATCCAAAAGATGCAAAAGAGGATTTAATTTTAGACACATGTAAATTGGCAAATGATTCATAGACAAACTTGTTTTAGCCAAACCAGATTTAGGTAAATTGATCTAGATACAGTAAGTCTATAAATGTCTTTTTCCCCCTTTTTAAAATTCTTCTTTCTACTCTTCTCTTCATTATTTCTTTGCTTCTTTCCTTTCATTCTTTGTTCTTTTTGATAATCTATGACTTTTAATTTTTCTGCAGAGTTATAACTCATAATAAAAGTTAAAAAAGGAAAGTAATTTTTAAAAAATAAAAGGAGATTTTGACACTTATTAAAAGTGGGCAAACCTATACTATGAAATCTATCCCAACTATGACATCCTTTGATGAATTCGACAATCAAGTGCCATGTAGTACCTACTATGTCCTGATGTCCAAGGTTGATGTCCCCTAAGCATGCCCTCATGGCCAAGAGCCAACAGTGAATACCAACAAGTATGGAAAATCCCTGTCCTAATGCTGCCTAAGTCCAGGCTTGGTGACCAGTCCTGGAGAGTTCTAACTCTGCCCAGAGAATCCATTTGGTTGACAGCATGTGACTTCTACAGCTTCTATGAGGAATCTGGGAATCATTACACACCCCTCGTTAGTGCTGAAAAACCATCTGGTGGTCATTAGAAAGCAAACATTACATATTATGCATTATGCCCTAAAAACAATTTAATTACCATCAAGGTCTAGCCAAAATCCTTCAAATAAGGGGGATTCCGAGATAAGAAGCAACTTGCTTTCCCCTTTATAACTTGAGTAAATGAAGAATTATGTCAGGCTGCAGTCCTGCTGGCTCCAGGCAATGCCTAGTGCAGATTCACTCAGCTCAATTCAGAGGCCACTAGCCAAATGACCATTTCTTTTAGGAGTTGGTGAAGTTGAATTTTTTTCAATCTTTGATGGTTCTGTTGTGAGGGGAACAATGCTATTAGCCAGATACTCTGAGAATGCTGCAATCGGGGACAAAACTACATTCCCCCTGCCTGGCACACAATGGTTTATTTTGTTTCTTACTCTGGGATTTGGTATGTTGTAGTTGAAAGAGCTCTAATTAGGAATCATACAATGATATTCAGCTCTTTGCAGCCTGCTGTCACTGTTCTTGGGTAAGTTGTGTAACTTCCCCTCCTCTGGGGCATTGTTGATTCTACCTAACACAAATCAAGTCAATACTGGATTTATCAATAGGCCCGTTTGGAATTATAGAATCTAAATAGTCCAGGCTCCCTTTGGCTTCCACCGAGCAGCATCATGGAGTGTTTTTAAATGAAATAATCCAGGGTGCATTTCTCAACATCTGCTTGTCCAAAAGATTTAATGAGGCTAATGGATCCCATTTCAGACCCATGTGCTACCTCTGGTCACACCTGCCAGTGGTTTCTTTACGGGAGTAACATCAAACTAGACTCAAAATCCTTACCCCAAGCCTGCCATAGAATTCCTTACTCATTCCACACAGAAGTATTTAGTCAACTGGTTTTTAGTTACTGGTTCTGGCTGGTCCTCAAGCACAAACCTGGGCCCCTCTTAAACAATTCTACTCTCTTTTCTTCTCACTCAAAGGGAATATTTTGAACACCTACTTCATGTGGGGCATCCTATTAGTATTGGGAATACAGGAGCTCCCATGCAGTTCCTTTCTTTGGGGAACTCACAGGTTAGTGGGAGAAATCAACACACAGTAAATTACAATCCAGTGCAATGATCAAGAGACGGAAAAGGCAGTGTGCCCCTATCCCTTGTCACTCAAAGTGTGGTCCTGACACCAGCAGGGCCATAGCAGCAACCGCACCTGGGAGCTTGTTAAAAATGCAAAATCTCAGGCCTCACTGTACCTACCGAATCAAAGTCTGAATTTCAAGATCCTTTGTGACTCGTGTTCACATTCAAATTTGAAGGGCACTGCTACAGAAGACCGATGTGGGGGAAAACAACAACAACTTCCTGTTTATGTGAGAGTGAGCAGTTTCCTGGAGCATGGAGCTTGCGGTGGTAAACTGAGGCAGCCTCAGGCAAACTAGAACGGTTCGTCATCCTAAGCAGAGGGTTCACTGAGCTATGACTTGAGGGGTCAGGAGCAACTTCCAGGATCACATGAAGCCCAAGATGGCCATGAGGGGTGAGACAGAAAAGGCTGATGAGGGAGGATGGTCTACAGGTAGCAAATGGGCCTGGAGTGGGTTCCCAGCCTTGTTTCCAAAAATCTAGCTTGGCATGATGAAGCTTCAGAGGCTGTTAAGTCACTTTTGGATGTATCAATAGACCAGTTTGGAATTACAGACTCCAAATAGCCCAGGCTCCATTTAGCTTCCACAAAACAGCATCTTGGAGTGCGAGGACTGGTCCTGAGAAAACAGTTTCACTCTAGTGTTTTTAAATGACACAATCCAGGGTGCATTTCCCAACATCCGTTTTTCCAGGGGATTCTAATGAAGTTAATGCGTTCCATTTCAGGGATAGGAGGTGGGCCAAATGACATGTGGCCACCATCCACCCACACTTCAACAAGAATACGGTATTGTTCTATTCTTGATTTGTGTATTGGGAATCGTGTTACATTTTCTTGTATATGTACCCCAAAGCATTATGCTGCTAAAAAGAAAAAAATAGATTGAAAACCTCTGTTGCAGAGATAAAAGTGAGGCTGTATAGCCAGGAAGACTTAGGTTTCAATCCTGGTTCTTCTGTTTACTGGTTGTGTGATCATAAGCTAGTCACATAAATCCTCTGAGCTTTAGTTCTTATGTAAAGCAAGTTCTGTGGGAGGTCTTTAAGACCACTTTAAGGTTTAATGATTCACTAGAAGGACTCAGAAAATTCAGAAAAAACTTTTATACTCATACTTATAGTTCCTTACACTGAAAGGATACAGATGAAAATCACCAAAGGAGAAGGTGCATAGGGAAGAGTCCTGAAGAGACAAGTAAAAGGTTCCTATTGTCCTCTCCCAATGGAATCATACAGACAGCACTTAGTTCTCCCAGAAATGATGTGTGACAACACACACAAAGCATTGCCAAAACTGCAGAAGCTCAGCCATGCCTCAGTGTCCAGGGCTTTTATTTGGGGTCAATCATGTCAGCACGGAGTGCCTACGTAACTGACCTTAACTACTCAGTCTTCAGCACCCCCAGAGGTCAAACTGATGCAAGCTAAGTCTAAGGTGAACAAAAACCAGTGTTCACTTTAAATCACATCATTAGCATAAGCGACCTAAACTATCTGGTACGGGGCTAAAGCTTCACTCATACAAATACACTCTTACTAGGCAGTATATTCCAACGGTGCAGAGGTTACCTCTCAGGAGTCAGTCAAGGGCCAGTCAGAATGTGCAGGGTTTGAATCCACCAAATCTGCTAAATTAACCGTTTACTACATATGGGGATAAAAGCCTTTATCTTGCAAGAGACAATTACTTATATTGTGGCATATAATGGTGATAAACATAAGGAGACTTTCTTTACTTCTTGAATAAAAACATCTTTGCCCAGGTCTTCCCTATGCAATTCTACAGCTTCATACAGTTTTCATTTCCTTAGGCCCATCTAGGTATTTTCCAATGGGAAATGCTGTCTTTAAGGCCCCTCTTCCAAGAAGTCTTCCTCACAGACCAACTCTACAATAATGCTTTTTCTTACTCCTTCTAGGAGCTACCTACAGGAAATCTCTCACAGTTACTTTTAAAAATCTATAAATATAAAATATTATTTTTGTAAATAAAATGTACAGTTATTGTGAACTCAAGCAATGCAGAAAAGCATACACCCAAAAACCCCAACGAATTAAAAATCACTTCAAATGATCTCACCCAAAACTAACCATCAATATTCTAGATAAATATTGCTCCACATGTTTTTCTATATATAAATACAGATAAATAATAGATTGATGGATACTTTTCTAAAAATAGAATCATGCTATAAGCAGTTTTTATTGAGTGTTTAATTTTATTTGAATTTACCAAAACAATAAAAAATTAAAATGAAATGGAAGGAATTGCTAATCGTAAATTGTTTCTTTACTATAATAGATACTTAAACATACTAATAAAATTATGATGATGATCATTAAAGACATTAGATGTTTTTAAACTAATAAGTTTCAATTTTACACAGCATTGACTGACTACTGTGAGCGATGAAGCCATTAGCACTCTCACGCCTTCTCCCACCAAACCTCCCACCACCTCCTGATTTTCTTTTACACTGTCAGGACTGCAGTATTTGCGTTCTGCTTTGTAGCAATAATTCTCACAATTTTTTAGGATTAGGTCTATATTTAAACAGATTCAATGCTCACTGTTACCACATCCTCCATTCCTCGGTGCTATGCTTTGATTCATCTCTTAGGTGAACTGATTTCATTTTTAAGTAATTTTTTCCCAGTAAGAGCTCAAGGGTGCAATATTTCCTGAGTTATATGAGTTATTTAAGGATATCTGCCTGTTTTCCTATTCTTGAAGAACATCTTGGTTATAACTGGCATTACTGAATCACAATTTCCTCCAAAAAATGTAGACATTAGTCTGTTACCTTCGACTATTGAATAACACTGTGGTCAGTCTTCTTGTCTCCTGCTTCTGTGACTTATTCTTCCGGGATGCCTGAAGAGCTCATTATTTTTCCTGGAAGTTCAGCAACTAAACCAGGCTACGTCTCCACACCGTGTGCTCTCTTTGCTTAGGGGCTCTCCATCGAACTGTTTTGAAGCAGAGCTAGTTCTGTTAATCTGCAGAGTCATTATTTTTTATTTCATTATATCTTTGAATAATTTTTCTGTTCTATTTGTTGGGTTCTCTACTTCAAAGACTTCAATTATACACTAACTCACAAATTTGTATCTTTGATCCAGAGCTTTTTTCAAAATTCTAAAATTGTACATCTAATCAACTCTCATATCTTTACTTGAATTAAGTACAAATTTAACACACCCAAATCCAGATTTCTGTTCCCATCGCAAACCTGCTACTACCACAATCTCCCCAGTCTCATAAATGGGGACTTATCCTTCCAAATTCTAAGGCCAAAACCTTTGCAGTTACCCTTGGTTCCTCCCCTTCTTTCAGAGTCCATATCTGATCCTACAAATCCTATGATCTCTCCCTTCAATAGATCCAGAATTTAACTCCTTCTCACCTACCTCCCGTTTGCCCCACTCTATCCCACCATCATCTGTCACTTCATTTACTGCAAAATCTCCAAACTGGTCTCTATGCACATTCCTTCACTTCATATAGCCTCATCTCAACAATTCATCCACAGTGACACTGTTCTTTTCCTTTTCCCTGTCCTTTTAAAGCATTCTATGGAATTCATACCCAATCCCCACCATGGCCTACAAGGCAATGCACATGTGGTTCCTTCCACTTCTCTGACCTCATTTCCTAGCACCTTCCTCTTTCTCTGTTCCCTTCCCAATGGCCCCCATGAAGCTCCCAAATGTATCAGGCATGTTCTCATCCAGGCCTTTACATTTGTGTTCCTTTTTCCTGTAACTCACTTTCCCTAAATACCTTCAGACTGGCTCCCTCACTTCATTCAGGTCTCATCTCTAGATTTGCTCCATGAGGCCTTCTCTGAACATCCTGCATAAAATAGCCACAGCCCCACCCTTGTCCTCTCCAACTTTTCTTTGCTTCATGTTTCTCGTTGGCACTTATCACCATGTGACATGCTGGCCTGTTTACGCTTGTTGAGTGTAAACTCATTGATGTCACACGTACGTACTCTATAATATTTGCTAAATGAACTAAATGTTAGACTTCCCCTTTTTTTCTGTCCTATCAGCATCTATCCAGTTACTTTTCTTGCTCTTGGTGATTCATCTTCATTGGTGCTCTTTTCAAGCCTTTTCATATTTTCAGTAATTAAATTTTCAGCGATGTCTGTTCCCTTTTTTACTTTTTTAATTTTATTTTTTAGTATTGACGGCATGTTATTCTACCATTTTTCTTCCTTAGGGCTTCAGTGTCCCTCTGCATCATGTTCTATTGCTTTAGTAGCTCCTCTCTGAGCATTTGTTTTTATTGAATTCACACTCTTACCCAGTTGCGTAATAACTAGAAACACGTGGGGAATTGCCTTTGGTTCCTTGGGTTATGTTTTCTTCTAGACTGGATTCTCTGTCTATATTTTGGATAAATGTTTCTTTTCCTTTACTTTTTCTTATAGTTTATTTCTATAGTTGACATACTGTTTTTTTTATTCTTTTCTTTTTTTTCATCTTGCTTTTACTCACTAGTCCTTAACAGTACTTCTCTTTGTTCCGATGTGACTTTTAAGACTATTCGTTTCTTCCTCAAACTGCATCTTTGAGGATAGCTACTGTGTGTTCCTTTTGGTGTGTCTTTACAGGTTGGATGCTTGGAGGAGATGGTCAGGGATGCTCAGTTGACCAAAGTGCAAGCTTCTACTAGATGTGACACCCTTGGGATTCCTGGTGGCTACTCTCTTTTCTGACACTGTGTTAAGTGACACTTGGAGGGCTGAGAGAATTAAGCTATTCCTGCAGGGAGAGGAATGCCTCTGGCTTCATTGCTTTGATTTAGCATGGAGCCTCGGAGCCCTCACTGCATCAGAGCACATTGCTCTTTGGGACCTCTTTGCCTTCCGTGTGTCATTAGACTCTCCCTTGCTGCATTTCTCACTGTTTCAATTATAAGCAGAAAAAGATAAGATTAAGTTTGCTTCTCTCCAGGTTTGGATGGTCTGTGTAAATATTCTTAAATAAGTTGCTAGGGCTGCCATAACAAAATACCACAGACTGGCTGGCTGAAAGAACAGAAATGTATTGGCTAACACTTCTGGAGCCTGGAAGTTCAAGATCACGAGGCCAGCAAGTTGGTTTCTCCTGCAGCCTCTGTTCTTGGCTTGTAGATGAGTGACTTCTTGCCATGTCCTCAGATGGCCTTTCCTCTGGGCTCATATCCTGGAGTCTTATTTTATTAAGGATCCCACCCTAACAGCCTCATCTTAACCTAGTCATCTCTTTAAATACCTTCTCTCCAAAAATAGTCACATTCTGAGGCACTGAGAGTTGGGGAGCCTCAACATATGAATGTGAGGGAGGAGGTTACAATTCAGCCTATAACAATTTTCAACATGTAGTTGACTTCCTGGTTACCATGCCTGGGGTGAGAGCTCTATTAGGGACCTCCCCAAGGTCCTCCCTGCACCCAGCTATGCTCCTACGCTTCTTTTTGATTCTCCTGGATTCATGTCACTGGGCTGGGATTAAATTGCTTTGACTATTTGTTCATTTTGTTAGGAACCTATGGTGGGTACAGAGGAAGACTGGGCATTGAGAATTCTGATTCAACAGATTCGTTTTCTGCTATGAATCCATTTTGAGCATGCTCTAAGAACTGTGCACAGGGCTGTTGTGCCAGGCTCTGGGCCACCGCTTTAAGAGGGTAGCACATCCTGACCCCCACTGCTCATACTTCCTCCTGTCATCATCTCTCCCCAGTCTGAGTATGACCTACTGGGGGGAAATTTCCTCCTCTGATCTGCCTCTGTCTAGCCAGCTCTTTGTCTGAGGTTGGGGATATTCATCAATAAAAATCAATTAGAAGAAAGAAATGGATGTGAGAACTCTAAAAGGTATTGTCACTGTGTTATTTGTTCTTAGCCCTGAAGAAAGAGAGAAAAAAACCTGCCCAGTTTTCTTCTGCTTTCAAAGGAGGGGTGAAGAAAAGAAAGACTCACATCTAGCCAAGTTTTAACCATGAACACTTTGCATAATCAATTAGAAACCCTTTGTTAGCAGGCCAGATGGCTGTTGCATCCCAAAAGGAAATTAAGTACGTAGGCAGTGGGAGTTGAAGGGAGGAATAGAAATTCCTTTCTAAAGATAAAAGACTTCATCTAGAGATGCCTGGTAGGTGTGGTTAATAGCGGCCATTGGTTTCTTAGCAACCAAGCCCTTTCCCTTTCAGAAATATTTCAGCACCTATCTTTAAAGGATTGCCATAGACACTGGAGGATGCACCCAGCACCCATAATGCCTTTCAGAAGAACTGGAAAAGCCCAGACCAATAAAGATAGGAGGGATGGCCCATGTCCTCCAAGCCCAGCTGACCTGGTGCCAAGATATCCCTGGTGCATCAATGGGATCAGCCCTTGCACATTTGGTCATGAGTCCTTTGCCTACACAGGCTACAATGTCCAAGATTCAGAGCTCTGAAATTAGTCTTGGCACATCAAGAGTTTCTAAGTCAAATCCAGCATACTTTTCTGCCCATAATTCAGAGTATACACTCATCCCACTTGTTCAACCTTCAACATCCTGGATTACTGCATCCACTTCCTGACTGATCTCCTGCTCCTAAGTCATTCTCTCTCCAGTCTACCCTGCTTATGCAGCTGAAGTCATCTTTGCAAAAGGAAATTCTACTAATTTCTGTCTCACAAGAGCTTTTATGATATGGCTGTTGCTTAAATTCCCAGCCCTTTCATTCTTCCATATGCAACCTTTGCTTAAGACAGATTATACTATTCACAGTTCCTTGGACACCAGGTTGTTTCCCATCTCTGTTACACCCTCACCTAAACTTCTAAAATTGCTCAGTTCCTCTGGGAAGTGTCACCTCACTCTCTTTCTATGCCTACTCTACGTGTGGTTCCCATCTTTGCTCCTACAGAACTCTGGGTATACATCTGTACCAGCACTAAGAAAGATGTGCTTTATGTGTGGAATTGCTTATCTGTGTTCCCAACTTGATGTCACTTTTTCCCAAATTCTCCTTACTCAGCACAGGGTCTAGTACAAAGTAGATGCTGAGTAACTGTGTGAAGTAGTCAGTATAACTTGGCATCTTCCTAAAGCTTCTCATGTATGGTTCTGGGTGTTCTCTAGACTAGAATTCTGCTTTTATGAGAAGTCAGCTGAATGCTATGGAAAGGAGTATAGATAGTAGCTTAGAGTTTCAGGCAAGTTTACACCAAAATCTGCATTCTAACCTCCCGGAACCTATGGTTTAGAAGGGACTTATCAGCAAGATGATAACCAAAAATGTCTAGAATCTGAGATTGTTCTAAAAAAGCCTAAGATATTATCTGAAATAATCTCTCATCTAGTGGAAGAGTGGGCTCTCTATAAATGATTGCAGAGATGTGGTTTAGCACCTTCCATATCCTTGAGCACAAGACCCATCCAGGGAACACATTTTGTTCTCTAATTAAAGTTTGAACAAAACAATTTCTATCTTATTATAAGATCCAGTCCGTTTCTGTGCATTAGTTGCAGCTCTTTGCAGGTGAGGTGTATAGCTCCTTGCCAGTTGGCTGAAATCTGCTTCCATATGTCTTCCACATATTGGCTTGGACTTTGGCCTCCGTAGCAGCCCAAAGAGCATTCTTTTCTTTCATGTCACTCTTCAAAGGCAAGAAGGCTGTACTCATGTTCTCTCTTGAGCTGTTGTTGTTTAGGATAAATTCTTTGGGTTCCTTCAACTGCTCCTCATGAGATGTAGTTTTGAGACATTTCCTCATAGATATCACCAGGCTTTATATTTTTATCATATGTATCCTGCCCAATCAACAAGAAATGACCAAATTCCAATTGCCAAGACTGTAAAGGTCTGATATTTTACACTCATTGCAAGTTAACAACTTAACCTGCCAAAGTTTTATGGAAGCTGGCAGAAGATACAAGGCTCCTGGGTCACAAACAAGGACAATACAGCCACAGCGATAGCTGAAATATCACCATTGTTTGTGCCAGCTTCCTAAGCCTCAATTCCCACAGAGAGATGTGAAGAGGACCAGATAACACCTGCACAGTGGATTGCATTATAGAGAAGGAGCCATGAGTTTAAGAAATCCCATCTATTATAAAGATTGGACAAACCTGCCCAATCTTTGTCCTAAAGGGACACATTATCTATATCTTCCAAGGCTCTTTGCTATACAAACTTACTCAAAAAGACAATTCAGAAAAGGATTGCAATACCCCTGCTCACAAGATGTGCAGAAATGTGAGAGCTCCATGGAGAACACCAGCATTCAGGAGATGAAACAGTTCTTTGGCTATAAGTGGACCACACAAAAGAGAAACATTGAAGCAGCTCTGGTCTCTAGAAACAACAGTGTGAGCATCATCTTCAGGTTCATGGAGCAAAAAGGCCACCTCAGAAAAGCTGTGGCCTGGAATTATGGAGGACAGCAGACAGTGGACTTATATCCAGTTATTATTTATGTGCACTTTCCTTCCCCTATTTAAAGTGTGTATTTAGTAAAAACAGAGGTCAGAAACCATAGAATGTCCTTGGGAGTTGAATTTTCGGTCCCATGTGGCTAGTGGCACTTTTATGTATTGCTTTAATTATGCTTATTGTATCTAGCCCACAAGACCAAGCAAAGGACACGTGTCCGTGAAAAATGGGTTTATTATGGAAATTTTTAGTGACTTTTTATGAACGTAACAGTCTAAAGCTAGCTTAATCCTAGGCAGAACAGTCATGAAATTACAACAGTTCTGTCAGAATTTTCAGGTCCATTCAATCTGTTCTACATCTTTGGATTTGAGAAGAACTTGGGTTTTATTCATTGATTCATTCAACAAATGGATACTGAATGGTATCGGGCACTACGTGAGGTGCTAAAGATAGAGCAATGAAAAAGACAAAGCCCTAAATCACCCACATGGAGATTACATCCTAGTGTGGGAGCCATAAAACGAATAGGCAATTACATAGAGAAATAATATCAGGTAGAATGGGTCTAGAGAGTGATCCCAGCAAGATGGCAGGATAGGAGTTTCTAATGCTTATCCTATTGCAGAACCATTAATTTAAACAACCATGCATGCACAAAAGCAACTTCACAAGCGCTAAGGAATCCAGGTGAGAGATTACATCATCCAAGTGTAGCACAGAAATAAGAAAAACGTTGAAGATGATAGGAGGGACAATTTCATATTACCCACTTTACCTCTTCCCTTCCCCAAGCCCACAAAGCACAGCATGGAGAGATGCCCTCCAAGTAGGGGAAGGAGAACAAAGTGAGCACCCAACTTTGCTGTGGACCCCAGCACCAGGCCTGCCCCAGTGACTCATGGCACCAAACTGACCATGGTGAACCAGGCTTCAGGCCCACCCCAGGACCAACCTGGCCCCTGAGGCCCGAAGCTCCATGACAATCCCTGTAGACCCAGGCATTAGGCTGGCCCCCATCAACCCAGACTACAAGCCCACTCTAGCACCAGGCCAGCCACCACAGTGCCAGGCTCCAGACCCACCCTGTTGCCAGGCCAGCCCCTACTGATCTAGACCCCCCAAGCCAACCCCATGGACCCAGACAACAGACTGGCCCTCAGATGTCTAGCTTCCAGATCAGCCTCTGCAGACCCAAACTCCAAAACTATTCCAGCACAGACCAGCCTTGGAATCATCAAATGCCAAAATGGCACCCATGGACCAAGGCTCTAGGACCACTCCAGTGAAACCCATCACCAGATTGATCCTGAGTCTCCGGGCTCTATGCCCACCCTCATGGACTTGGGGACTAAGCCAGCTCACCTTAAGAAACATAGCAGCAAGCCCACCCCACCCTGCCAGCCAGCCCACCCAGAGTCTCTGGATAGGCTGGCTGGTGAAGAGCTTTCCCTGCCAAAACTAGTCTATAAAGATTGGAAGAGGTTCCAACTCCTTCAAACACAGAGATACCAATACAAGGCCATAAGAATTACAAATAGTCAGGGAAACATGCCACCACCAAAAAAACAAAATAAAGCACTGGTAACTAACCCTAAAGAAATGGAGAATACCAAACCAAGAATTAAATTTGATCAACTCGAAGCTCAGTGAGCTATAGAGAATGCAGATATGCACCTACATGAAGTTGGAGAAAAATATGTAAATAAAATACGAAGTTTAACGAAGAGATAGAAACCATAAAAAAGAACCAAACAGAAATTCTGGAGTTGAACAACACAACGACTGACTTGAAAATTTCCATAGAGAACTTCAACAGCCTAAAAATATACTTGACAGAATGAATTAGTGAATGAATGTATGAATATCCTATGTTTACATATATTCTTTATTAGCAATAAACATTTGAATACATTCCTCTAGATCACTATAGCAGCTGCTCTAATCATACTGAAAACATTTACGTTTAGACTTCTCAGAATTTAATACAATCGTTTTAAAGCTACAATGCATTAATCGACCAGATTTCAAAATTTCACACTGCTACTATCCTCTAATAATTTCAGGATTGTTAGAAACAATCTTTGGCTCCCTTTTTCTTCCTCGGCTCACAATTGGTGATCCCAAGAATAATTTTGCATTTTACGGTCTGAAAACCCCACTTAACAGAAGTTAGCAGGCCTTGAAATCCCTAAAGAAATATAACCCTTCCTTAGGTATAATTAGTCTTAGGTTACTTTACAGAGCACTCAAATTTTTGGTGTCTTTTTAGGTGCTTAAAATGAAACTCAAAGTCCTCAGCTAATATAGTTCACAATAGAGTATGTTAAATAGTTGAATGGAATACCCCTGAGTTACTGCTGCTGGAGCAATGTGTAATGTTTATTTTAATTTAGGTCTTCTCAGAAACAGAACTAGAGACAAGAATTTGAGTAAGACATTTATTTGGAATGTGCTGGGAACCCCAGTAGGGGACCAGGGGAAATCATACAAGGAAGAGAAAGCAGTTGATAAAGGGTTTGCTATTTAGCCAGTTACCCTGGTGGGTGGCTAGAGCTTCATCCCAGGGGAAACTCTGGGAAATAATGCAAAACCCACTCTTCACAAATATCTCACTCAAGAAGTGAGGGACCTGGGGTATGTATACAGCCATACAAGTGTCATTGATTCAAGGTTGCTTAGGGATTGCTAATCTCCCAGTACTTCAGGCTTGCTTCTTCCTCCCATAGGTGCACTTGGAAGAAGAATGGAAAAGGTCCCAGGCACAGAGATGCATATACTGGCAAGCTGGATGTATAGATAGGAACCTGACAGTGCCTGCTATAGGAACTTACTCAGCAAGTATCTTTCTTGCCTCTGAGCAATATGGAGGTCCATGTCAAGATCATACCTCAATAAGCTCTCCTACCTAACAAATAAGAACAAATGTTCACCCTACTCAGCCTTACTCGACAATGGACTCAGATAGGATCTGGCACTTAGGTTAGAAAGAGGGCAACAGCATGAAGCAAAAAAATAAAAAAATAAAAAATAAATTGATGAAGACTGCTTAGCTGAGTGGAGTGGCTCATGCCTGTATTCCCAGCACTTTGAGAGGCCAAGGTGAGAGGACTGCTTGAGGTCGGGAGTTAGAGACCAGCCTGAGAAACATAGTAAGACCCTATCTCTACCAAAAAAAAAATAAAAATAAATAAAAATTTTAAAAGCCAGGTATGGTGGCCCTTGCCTGTAGTCACAGCTACCCAGTAGGCTGACACAGGAGAGTCACTTGAGCTCAGGAATTCAAGGTTACAGTGAGTTATGATCATGCCACTGAACTTCAGCCTGGGTAACAGAGCAAGCCCTTGTCTCAAAAAAAAAAAAAAAAAGGCATTGCTTTACAGTGAACGGTGATTAATAACCAGAAAAAATGACAGAGAAAAAAAAATTAGTGGGACGAGGCAGTATAGGGCATACACCTGGAAATCAAATGGAAGGAGAAAAAGGCAGAGAATCCAGGCCTTATAAAAGATGCTTTCCTGGTTTGACTGGATCTGGGTTATATTTAGTTCTTTGCAGAAAAGGACCTGGATATTGATACAAGAGCATCATTGTATTTGTGGCTATTGTAAGCATTTCTGTCTAATCACCTGTATTGGATCTCTTTCCACAGTAAAGGATTAGCCTTGCTCAACTAATCCTTTTATCATCTTTTAAAAATCCTGGAGTAAAGAACCTATCAAGATACTACTATACACAGATATCAAGCCTAGGAAGTCACTGTGATTTTTGCTAGGTCAAGAGTCTAGCACCCAAAAGGTACAAACCATGAAAGCACCTTTTAAATACACACACACACACACACACACACACACACACACACACAACTGGATTTCTGCTGGTTCATGCTGGCTGCACGTCACAAAATATCTCCTGAACAGCAGGAATTTTAATTAAATCAGGGGAAATCTAATTTGGCCTAAATTGGCTTGCTACAAAAGGTGTTAAGAAGAACAAAAAATTGTTCTGCAATATGGATGTTTGTGAAAAGGATGAGCTGGATCCATTGACAACAGTAATGCAAAATGATATGGAAAATACGAAGCCCACTGAAGATGCTAGAAAGCTAGAGAATGCTAATCTGTGATAAGCTGATTACAGGAGGAAATGTATTACATACATGAACTTCTGGAACTAAATTCATCTGAAGGTACAACTAATATTGAAGGCTGTTTCCCGGTAGCCCGCAAAAAAATTAAGCGAGCAAAATGAGGGAAAGAGAAGTACAAACTACTATTATTGTGTAGACTGAAATAGGAAGTACAAGAGTATCACTGGTTGGACAGAGACAATAATAAATATAATATCCCTTCATACTTCCAAGAAAAGACCTTTGGTAGCAGGAATGAAAGAATAACCAAGTAGAACTGGACAGGTCTAGCAAAAGTGGGTGAGAAATTTGAGGATACCCCAATAAAGTTGAAGTCGCATGCCATGGGATTTAGACTGAATGAAGAAGAAAGGAAAGTATTGGAAAGGGCATGGCGGGCCATGTGGCAAAGGGAATTTTGAAAGTATAGCAGTCTCGATGTGGTTAAAAATCAGAAGCATTGTAAGGAAGTGAGAAGGCTGAAAGGAGGGAAATTTAGGTCATTGTGGGATACGGAAATTTACATTCTTTAGGTGTAGGATTCCTGGCAATAACCAGGGGTGTAGGTGGTTGAAGGGGCGTAAGTGTAAGGATCATGGGAGTCACAGAGAAAAAGGAGCTTGGAGGTCTGGCTGTTAGGTGACTCATCTACATAGATGCTGCCCATGATAACTGAATGAACTGGGGCGGAGACAAAAATAGCTACAAGATTGCCAAAGGCTTCAGTGTGGAAGAGGAAGGAGCCAGGAGTTAAACAATTAAAGGCAATGAGAAGTAGAAAAGAGTGGCATAAATGAGTGTCATCAGCCTCAAAGGAAGAGGGATCTTATGCCCACAAAGATGAAAGAGTAATAGTCGGGAAGCAGCTGGGGGAACTTCTCCCATGTTTGGGTCCCCATGAGATGTGGAGTCTGGGAGAACACTCAGGTCCAGCTATCATTTAGGTGAAGTGACGTTCCCCAGTTGTGACCTGCACAATAGTAGCTTGCCCAGATGTTAGAGATGAACAACCAGATAATGTCAGATAAAGGTTTCATGATTATATACATTTGAGAAATATTGCACAAAGAGCAATACTGCACAGCAGAAGCATATTTTACCGTAGATTTTTCATCTTTACTTCACCACCAAATCATTGCTCGGGGGGATACCTAGTAACTCCACAAAATAGGTATCCTGCAGAGACTGGGGAGAGCTAAGTTAACATAAGAAAAAATAAAGAGTCTTTCATAAAAGGGTAAAGAGGTTGAAGATGGAGAGGTATAGTTTGGGGTCTAGAGGAGGCTGGCTGGTTTTAAATCCCCGATCAGGTACTTCCCAGCACTATAACCTTGGGCAAACTGCCTCAGTTTACTTATCTGTAGAATAAGGAGGATGAGAAGACATGTCATAGGGTGTTGATAAAGATTAAGCTAATTAAAATTGGAATACCTAGAAAAACCTGGTACATGATATATGCCCCACAAATGAAAGCTGTTATTATTGCAGTTCATTTGCAATGGAAAGAGAGTTCTAAGTGACAAACTGTTTTCCAAGCACTGAGAGTTGCTGGAAAGAACAATCCCAGCTCCAAAGGAAGAGAGTAGATAAGGTAACTCTCAGATGGACCTGAATTGGGAAAAAATGTGGATACCAGAGGCAATTTTTTGAAAAACATATTAAATAACCCAATTGTCTTTGTGTAGTCTAGGAGCTCACAGTTTAACCATTTCATACCCACCATTGTGTGGGCTACCTAAGACAAGAGGAACACTTTCTAATGTGTTCATTATTTAACTCTCTTCTTGTGTAAATTTTCGTTCATTTTCTTTGCCAATGTATATATCAAGGTCTTAAATCACTTTTCATCCAAATGTAAATGTAGGTAGTTCTTTCCACCTTCTGTTTCTGCCCCTTTCTCTTTACATGGCTGAAAGAGCTGCCTCCATTCATACCAGTCGTGTTAATGATTTTCTCATTTAGAATACCAGGAGGCATAATCCATCCATTTTTTAACCATAATGGGTGAGAAATACAGAGATCTTTCTGATCACAGAATCTGTCTTTAGGTCTTGCAACTACTTTCTTCCCTTTCACTTAATATGTTTTCAAACTACTAACCCAAAATTTCAGTCCCCTCTTTTTAGCTGACAGTTTTGAATCAGGAATATTGTACTGTGTTCATGTCTCCGAAATCTAATAAGACAGAACATGCTTCTCCTGCTTTGTGGAAGCAAAAGAAAGCAACTGGAGAATGCTCTAGGCCACTGTCAATGAGCTCTAGCCCTTTTCAGGAATCCACCATCTCCCACCCCTCTCCGGGAGATGCCAGAGACATTAGCTGATTATTCAGGGTCCAGCCTGAAAAAGCATATTGAACCAGATGGGATACAAAAAGCAAATCCAAGCCCTCAAAAAATAATCTTTGCTGATACCTTGTTCCCACACAGGACTTTACTATTCACAAAACCCTGTCATCTTAATCATCTTCCCCTTGGAAACTCGCAATAATTCTGCCCCAGTGTGTGGTTCTAGGCTGGCTGGGCCACATCTATTTTTGGTATTTCTGTAAATATCAAAATATCTGAAATGGAATTATTTATATATCAAGAAATACACAGGGAATTATATACTGTTAAGATAGCTCATCAAAAAGGTGCTCTTGTTTATTTGGCAATCTGACCTTTAACAACTTCCAAGGCAACTTACAGCAATAATTGCCTTTTACTTAACTATATTGAAGTACAGCATCATTCCTTATGTTTATTAGCCATCTATAATTCCTGTAAGGTACTCAATATGGGCCCTTTTTAGAATGGGAGTGTAGAAAACCCATAATGAGAAGAGAAGAAGGGTGTGATAGAGGATTAAGGAAGGAGAGGGGAAGAGAAGGAAGGTTTACAGGCTGTAGGACAGAAAAGATAGACTTCCTCAAACCATCACAAGATTCATGGCTGACACCCCTCTAACAAAAAGCAGAGCAACAAGAAAAGCACAACACATGTGTTTAATATAAGTTTTACATGACAGGGAACTTTCATAAGTGAAGACCCAAAGACTCAGGAAAAACTGGATGATTTTTATAAACAGCCATGCAGAAGTATGATGAGAGGACAAAGGTATAATGTAGTGTTAATAACCTGGGGGGAACTTAGCAAGGCCTATTTGTTCAGATTCTGCTTGGCCTCTCTATGTGACTTTCCTTCACTGCTGGTGTAGGCCAGGACACCAGAGAGAGTCTCCAGAAAAGAAAAGAGAGTAAAAATCAGAGAGCAACTGTGATGGTTAATATCGAGTGTCAAATTGATTGGAGTGATGGAGGCAAAGTTTTGCTCCTGGGTGTGTCTGTGAGGGTGTTGTCAAAGGAGATGAACATTTGACTGGGTGGACTGGGAGAGGTAGACCCATTCTCAATCTGGCTGGGCACCATCTAATCAGCTACCAGTGCAACTGGGGTAAAAGCAGGCAGAGAAACGTGGAAAGACCAGATTGGCTGAGTCTTCCAGCCTACATCTTTCTCCCATACTGGATGCTTCCTGCCTTCTAACATCTGACTCCAAGTCCTTCAGCTTTTGGACTCTTGAACATTTGAACACAGACTGAAGGCTGCACTGTTGGCTTCCCTACTTTTGAGTTTTTGGGACTCAGAATGGCTTCCGTGCTCCTCAGTTTGCAGACGACCTATTGTGGGACTTCACCTTGTGATCATGTGAGTCAATTCTCCTAATAAACTCCCCTGCACATATATGTCTAGCCTGTTCGTTCTGTCCCTCTAGAGAACCCTGACTAATACAGCAACCTTCCTGCTTCTGTGGTTTCCTCAATTTCCTTCAGATTAAAATCCTTCGCAGAATAAGGTGCCATATTTGGGGTTATTATGTTCTGAGCTCCAACAAGGCCAGATGCCACACTTCTGGAGAAGACTTCCCCAATCTACTTCTCTCCCCTTATTACATATAAGGCCAAATTAGCTCTTTGGGGGCCTATACCTCCTCTCAAGAATAATATGCTTAAAAATCTGAATTCCCTTTGTCAGTTTTTCTCAGAAGACCCTTGGACCTAGATCCTGGATTTCTCTGATAGCTCACAATATCTGAGGACAAAAAGTATAAAACAGTGGAGATGTCATTTCCCTTTAAAACATAAAACCGCAGTATTAAAGCCACTTTTTCAGTATTGTCTTTTTACCTCCATTTTGTAAATAAGTATATTTTGAGAATGAGCTGTTTGAGGGTCACCAGGCTAAAAGTGACATGACCAAGATCTTTGCTAAGGTTTTGAGAAGGACTCAAAGCCAGTTCTTTCGAGTCCTAGACTCCTGTAGCCATGTGAGTATGGGACAAGAGACTTAACATGAGGCATTCTGGGCAATTTTAGCCAGAGCTGATGTTTAATATCTAGTGGGGTTCTATAATATTTCATTGCCAAAAGGGTACCACTGCTGAAATAGAATATAGCACTACATTGGGTTAGGAAGATGAGAGTAACAAATTCTACCTCCCCAGAAAGTTATGATAAAGAGAAAGCAATTGTCATTATCATCATCAAAATCAACATATTTGAGCTCTTCCCCTTTTAGGGCATTATATTTTTCCAGCTGCTAGAGACAAAAAGGCTTTAAGACATGGCCTCATTACATAGGATTTAATAACTTAGTTGATAATGAGGACATTTCTAAAATGTTAATATGTGCACTAAAAACTGGTATTTCCCAAAACAGTAATGTCCAATCAGAGTTCATTGGAAGAAGAGATCCTTCTAGAAGTTACAATTCAAAGATGGGCTGTCTAGGATTTCAAAAACAGAAAGAGTCTACAAGTATTATCCAGGGCATATTGGAGACTGTCATTCATATGCAAAAGTATACCAGGGATCTCTGACTAATGACCCTGGAAGAGGAAGGATGTTTTAGTAATATCCACCTTTATTATGCTAAGTGTTGTATGTGAACTGCCTTATTTGATCCTTACCTAAACTCCGTGGTATAGGCGTTATTTTTCTCATTTAGAATAAAAGGAAACTGATGTTTAGACCCTAAAATGCACAAATCAAACATTGGCACGTCTCAAACCTAAATGTGCTTCAGAATTAAATACCTGTGGAACTTGTTAAGTGACAGATCCAATTCAATAGGTCTGGAGTAAGGTTGATATTCCTTATTTCTAATAAGCTCCCAAGGGGATGCCAAAGCTTCTGTGGCCCAGATTATTCTTTGAGTAGCCAAGTTCTACACTATCATGCCTCTTATTGTAGCACTCCAGAATGAACTGAGCTAGCTGGCATATGGGCATTGAGGAGGGGAAGAGTTGATAGGAGATACTGGGGGCAAGGATGACAAAGAATAATGAAGAATGGAAGGGATCTTTGAAAGATGATTTCTAGATACAAGGAGTAGATAAGAAAATTTAAGATGAATAAGAAAATTCTGAGAAGACATTCTTTCATTCTGTCAAATATTTATGGAGCATCTATGATGTGCCAGGTCCTATGTGAGCAGCACTTGGGCTACAACTCTTCAGGTGGCTTAAACTCTAATGAGAAATGAGTAGATAGTCAATTAGGATAAACATGGGGGTGGTAGGAAGAAGTGAGATGCTATGGAATTCACAGCAGCCTCCCAGGCCTGCAGAGTCAGGAAAGACTTCCCAGAAAAGTGATGTCCATGTGAAAACCTAACTTTGAATACGCGTTAGCCAGTGAAGGTGGCAGGGTAAAAGGGAGGATTTTTCTAACCAAGAGAAGAAAGCATATGAATACCAGGAGGTAGGCAATGCATGGCTCTGGAGGAACTGAAAAATGTTTAGGATGGTTGGAGTTCAAAGGCCAATGGAAAATCCCCAATAAGGACCTGGAGCCGAAAATAGAGAGGATTCATTCTTACGGCCCAGACACAGCAGTCAAATCAGTAAGCCAAGAGGGGCCAAGAAGGAGGGATATTGCTTACCCTTTGGCCAACAGAAGATTGCTTGGGGACATACATGCCACAACATGGAACTATGTCCCTGGCACTTTGTCCTTTTGGTAAGCCTTCATTTGAGAAGATAAAATTCCTACCCTCTAAACCCCAAGAAAATGATTATTAGATGAAGACTTTTGGGCATATTGTCTGGTCATCCCACATCTGACAGAATTGGTTGATAATGGCTAAACTGTGACATATAAGGAAAAGACTTGGGAAATAGGAAATTGACCTTGATCTGGGGAAGAGATGATAAGAACACTGACAACTAGCTTGAGCATGTACTATGTGACAGCACTTCCTGCCAGGCGTATTACTCACTTATCTCATTTTACCTTCTCAGCAGTCTTGTACATAAATGCTATTACCGTTTCCATTCTGTAAGTAAGGAATTCTAGGTTTTAGAGGGGTTAAGCAACTTTCTCATTGTTTCCATTTTCTTAGCTAGAAATGACTGAGACTAGACTTGCACCTAAGCTCGTCTGAACCTGAAGCTTGTTTTCTTAACTGCTTAAGAGAATAAAGGTTGGAAGGAAGAAAGGACCCGTCTGAAGAGTGTGGCATGGCATCTGCTTCCTCAGAGCAGTTTATTGGCTCAAGGACCTTAAAGATAGGATCTTGTCTTGTGGTGGATAAGATGGCTTGGAAGACCCAGTGCTAAATAGCCATAGCATGATCAGCACTCAGCAATGGCCCAAGTTGAGACCAGATCAGAGAGGACATAAAGCCAGACTTGGGTCCAGCTTGAAGATGGATTACAACCCATGCACAGAGTAAATTAGTCAGGATAGAATGATTTTTGCCATAATAACAAATAACCTCCAAATATGAATAGGTTACTACTGCAAAGATGCATTTCTCACTCATGTAATGTCTGCTACTGGCCAAGGTACCTCTTCAGGGCAAGTATTCTGATATGGTTTGGCTGTGTCCCCACCCAAATCTCATCTTGAATTCCCATGTGTTATGGGAGGGACCCAGTGGGAGGTAATTGAATCATGGAGCAGGTCTTTCCTGTGCTGTTCTCATGATAGTGAATAAATCTCACAAGAGCCGATGGTTTTTTAAAAAGGAGTTTCCTTGCGCAACCTCTCTCTTTGTCTGAGGCCATCCATGTAAGATGTGACTTGCTTCTTCTTGCCTTCCAACATGATTGTGAGGCCTTCTCAGCCATATGGAACTGTAAGTCCATTAAACCTCTTTTTATTCCCAGTCTCATGTATGTCTTTATTAGCAGAGTGAGAATGAACTAATACACCTTCCCTATGAGGTAACCTCAAATTCCAAACTGTTAGAGACACCACTGCCATTCTTTGCCTCCTCCTTGTCGGATTCAGCAGGAACAAGCAAGACTGAAATGACATATACTCCTTTTACTATCTCAGCCCAGAGGTGGTATCTTTCACTTCCATTCATCCTTCATTGGCCAGAATAAGTCACATGGCACCACTTCTCTGCAAGGGAGTTGAAGAAGTATATTCCTTGCATTGTGAATGGGGAAGAAATTGGACATCAACAGACACTGGTACACCCAACTACGAGAGCCTCTTGAGAGTTCTCAACATACCTCTTTTTATAGTGAATTACTAGAAACCCACATGACTCTTCACCAAGCACTGCCTCACATCATCCACTGGGAAGTCATCAGTTAATACAACTTAATTCCTTACATTGTCCTGAAGCTATAACTTATTTGACTTGGAAGTCTTAAATCCCCTAACCCAAGATGTACCATTCTGATTATCTTTCCCAGAATTGGAACACAGGTTTTTGGGTGTTTCTGCATGTGTCCTTAAATTTCAGGATACTACTTTTCTGCTTAAGTGAGCTCAAATTTATTTCTATTCCTTCATGGGCTTCATATTTACATTTACAAATGTAAATAGCCAGCTCAGAATGAAAGACTGACAGGCATAGACATTTCTCAGGTAAATTAAATAGGGTTTGTTTATTTTAAAGATTCAGAAGAAAGTTAATAAAGTCAGAATTCATAGCAAACAGATTAGCAACATTCTCCAGGAGAGACTGGGATGCAAACTTCTAGATCCTAAAGTCCTCCTTCTGGAGCCCCACATCTGAAAGAGAGTGAGGATCTCATCAGAACTTGTGGAAGTCCAAGTTCATCTCTCTAAAGACTGCTTTATCACACAAGCTGTCCTGCGTGTGGGCTGATTTGGATGCTATCTGGAGACCCCCTCATCTAAGGCAGATTCATCTCATTAATCTCAATACCATATAATAGACACCATGCTTACAGAGTGCAGTACAATTCTGTAAGCTTTGGGAAATGTTTAAGCAGCTTCTGAAGGGGCACTGCTCAGATGGAGTCACAGGCTATGGAGGCCTCAGTTAAGCAGGACTTTTGCCTTCACCAATACAGACACTTGAATTCTAAGGGGCAATAATGAAATAGAAAACAGGGTTAAAATTCAACCTTCAGAGTTTTTTGCTAAGCCAAATGGGGTCAAGTGTTGTGATATTCAAAATGCACAAGGTTTTTTTTTTCTTCTTTTTCTTTAAGAACACTTGTGGCCGAGAATAAAAGGTCATATCTTAAATCTCTTTAGTGACAATTGCTTGCATGCCATCAGAATACACTTAACTCAAACTGTCCTTTCATTGTATACTCCTTAAAAGGAGTAATGCTATTTTAATCATAATTCTGTCACAGGAGTTGAGCACCATCTTACTGAAATGGGATGGAAATTAACGACAATCATCTCAAACAGAAGTTTAACAACAATTTATTCTGCTTAGGGATCTGAGCAAAGTAGTGGACAGAAGAGACAGAAATAATAAAAAATGGCAAAGGGTAAAATTTAAAGAACTTTACTTTCTTAAAAGACTCATAAAAGCAGGGCGCAGTGGCTCGCGCCTGTAATCCCAGCGCGTTGGGAGGCTGAGGCGGGCGGATCATGAGGTCAGGAGATCAAGACCATACTGGCAAACATGGTGAAACCCTGTCTCTACTAAAAACACAAAAATTAGCTGGGTGTGGTGGCACGCGCCTGTAGTCCCAGCTACTTGGGAGGCTGAGGCAGGAGAATTGTTTGAACCCGGAAGGCAGAAGTTGAAGTGAGCCAAGATTGTGCCACTGCACTCCAGCCTGGTGCCTGGTGACAGAGCAAGACTGTCTCAAAAAAAAAAAAAAAAAAAGACTCATAAAATTTGAATTTCAAACAGTTATAAACATATTACACACATTTTTTCTTAATGTTATAACTTGATTTCTTACTATAACATATGCTTATTGCAAAAAAAAAAAAACTTAGAAAATATATGCATCCCAGAACCTAAAGTACAATTTAAAAAATACCAAGAAAAAAAAAATACAGATAAGAAGGAGAAAATAAAAATCATCTATTGCCCTGCTACCGAGAGAGATTCTGTTGACTCTAAATGCACATATGTATCTTTCCATATCTATCTTAGCTATACATCTATCTAAACAGATACACACAGAGATGCACACAGAAACACATATATACATACAATGTTTACAAGCTGTCTTGTCATTTTAAGCTCTTAACAATACATGTTAACTATAAGAATACTGCTATTCATCAATATCTTGTTCTTTTCTCCTTGCACGCCCACAAAATGACTTACTTCCCTGTCCTTTGAGGTGCAATGTGGCCATTTACTTTGTCAAAAAGAATTTAAGTTGAAGTGACATATGTCATTTTGAAGTAGAGGGATTTTAATACCTGGTAGGGACTATCTGATCTGCCCTCTTCCTGCTGTGACATAGAGATGGAAATATAAGGGATTTTCCCATAAGAAGGTGATATCTTGAAATGCTAAATCAACATGTGGAGGGAGGAAAGCTGCACTTAAGAGTCACTATATGAGCCATTATGTAAGGTTCTGAGAATTTCTGAATTCTTCTCAAACCAGATTATGCCTGTCTCTATTTATCTGGTTTATTCTGACCAGTAAAATCTTTGGCATCATTCCGACATTAAATATTCTTCAAAATCACTCAAATGACTAAATTACACATCATAATGTGCATGTGGTGTAATTTATTCAGCCAAATTTTTAGTGTTGCATATTTAAATTTTTTTCATTTTATAAGTTTTTATAAACAATATGGTAAGAAATATATCTTAGTTAAATTTTTGCTCATATATTTATTTTCTTAAGATGCAATCATAAATTGGAAAGTTCTTGTTCAAAAGATACACAAAACCATCAATTTTCTTATGTATAGCATTAAGTCATCCTACAAAAAGATTGTTGACCGCATCATTAATGGCATAAAGAATACATGATTTCTCTGTTCGATATAAATATTCTATCTACCTACCCTACTTCTGCCAAATTTAAAGGTAAAAATGGTGCTTTATATTTTTTATTGTAATTCCATGAGTCAAATTTTTTCATAGTTGGATAAGCTATTTGTATTTATTCTCTTGTGAATTGTCTTTTCATTATTTTCTCATTGATTTCCTAAAATCGTTTATTTCCTAATTATTATCGAATAATAATTTTCTTAAATGCTATGCTTATTCATGCCTTGAGCTTTCAAAAATACATGACAGTGGCCTTTAATTCTGCCTTACTGACCAGTCCATCCATGCCCAAATCATCACCAGGCTGCTTTAATTATTGCATCTTTAGAGTTTTCAGTAGCTCATATCATATCTTGCTATTCTTTTTGACATTTTCTTGCCTATTTTTAAATATTTATTTTTCAATTTAAGCTTTTAAAAATTCTACTGGGATTTTCATTTTTTTCAGGAATGTTATTCAAGTCTTATTTAATGACATTTCCTTCATTAGTTCATTCAACAAACGTTTACTGAGCACTTAATATGAGCCAAGAACTATTTTAGGTACTGGACATAAAGAGCAAATAGAATTCCTTGCCCTCATGGAGCTTATATTTTAGTGAGATAGAGATAAAGACAATGAACAAGATAACTAAGTACAACGGAGAATGTTAAATAGTAGACAGAGCTAAATAGAAAAAAAAAAAAATTAAGCTGGAAGGGGGCTTCTGAAATAGCATTGTTAGTGGGTTTCAATTCAAGTTCTTCGGGAAGCCAAAGTGAAAACAGAATGAGACGTGTAAGAGATGTGTTGTGAGGTGTGAAAGTTGCAGATACCAAGATGAAATCACTTTTGTCAGACCCAGACAAAATAAGGCTGGGAAGGTATGAAGGAGAGGAAGTGCCAGCTTACATGCCTGAGATAAAAAACATTCATTAAGGACTTTCTAAAAGCCCCATAAGAAACCCTTTAACCTACATGCATCCCCTGCTTTGATAAGGTTTATTACCAGACATTCTTTAAGACCGCAGTAATTCATGTAGGATTCTCTCAGAACACCGGCCTAGTAATGGGAACTCCACCAATGAACTGACAGCAGCCCTGGCTTTGAATCTATAGAACCAATAAATTTGTTTCTAAGCATCTTATTTAAATTCCTTTTTGCTATTGCAAGCTTCCTTTTACCCTTCCCTGATGGTGTGCCATTCCATGCATTCCAGATTATCATCCTTATTTCCTATTCCTGAGTAAACCCAACATATTGAGAGATAATTTTCTCTAGCGTCTTTTTTAGGTTGTGGGGTGGGTGGCAGGGGAGCCTGAGAAAAACATAGGAAAGAGCACAGGAAACGGCAGAAACACTGTCAGCCAGGGATGAAATCTGACATCCATAAAGAAGGAAAGGAATAAACCTCAAATGTCTGATTGAGAAAAAGAGGGGAGAGGGAAAGGACAATTCCACCCCACCAAGAAGAATGGGTCGGTGGAGGAAATGAGTAAAAATAGCCTCACACTGCCGTGGAGCCAAGAAAATCTCACCCAGCTGCTGGGGAGCCTAGGCCAAAGTATTTGCAGTGGAGGATTTCCACCTCTGGTAGAAATAGCCATGTGCTGGTACCCAGTCACTCTCGCTCATTGACTGGGAGCATCCCGGGGAGGGCGTGATCTTTACTTGGTGGGCAGTATTGGAGCCAAGCAGGTTCTCTTTCCATGGCCACCAGAATGGGATAAAGTTTTGAAATTTTAAACAGGTTGATTTTGAAATGTAGTACACATACTTGCCCATTTATTATTTATTTATAATTACTCCATAATATTGGCTGATGTTATAAAGGGAGTAGGATTTTTCCATGTCATTTGAAAATTCATTATTGCTAGTATGCAGGAAACCTAAATTTGGATGTTTGTTTTCTAACCTGCCACCTTCCCTAATTCTTATTAATGTATTTGCTTCTTTGGTCGAGATTTGTATATTGTTAAGAACACCGTCACACATAGTTTTGTCTCCCTCTTTTTGAACTATTCTGCCTTATTTCTTTTCCTTATCCTTTTGCCAAATCAGTTTGATGGTTGTGGTTATGTTCATGCTCACAGGAATCCCTTTCAGTTTTGCCATTAAAGGATTATGCTGGATGTTCTATGCCAAGACATGCCAAAAAATATATGTATATTCCTTGATCAATTTCCAGAGATATTCTAAATTACCAAAATTAACTTAAGAAATTGATCTGGGAACATTTTTCCACATCTTGCTATAGAATTGTAGATAATGTACTCAGACATTTTCCATGTCCTCTCTGACATACCTTAGCATTTCTCGTGTTTGTGGTTGTGCTTTTACCTGTTCTTTTATTTTCATTAAACTTCAAGAAGTTTCTTTTATGTTCTTTTTTTTTTTTTTCTTCAAAAAATCAGATTTTGAAAGTGTCTATCATTTTGGCATCTTTCTCTTTTATAATTTATTAATTTCTGCTTTTATCTTCAACATTCCCTCATTCATTCTCTGCATAATTTAATTTTATTTTTCACAGGTTTTTAAAAGAAAAAAAGTAAGAGCTGTTTTTGCGTTTTCTAGCCACATCTCTAATCACAATTATAATCATCACATATCACAGGCAGCGTGGGGTTGCGGTCGAGGATGTAAACTCTGTCTGCTACATATTGCCTGGGTTCATATCTCAGCTCTACTTTTGCCAACTGTGGGACATGGACAAGCAGTTTCCACATGTGTAAAATGAGGATGATTATTGTAATAAAATTTAGCTCATAGTGTTAGTGTGAAGATTACTCGAGCTAATATTTGTAAAGCTTTCAAAACAGGGCTTGGCACACAGTAACTGCTATGTAATACATGAATAAATTACATTTATGCAGTACTTTATTCTTTATAAAACATCTTCACATTAATTTTCTCCCTTAGTTATAACAACCTCATGAGGCAAACAATTCTCATCATTACTTCTTCTATGATAAAACTGTAATGCCAACAAGTCAACTTAAATTAGTGGACAGAAGAGACAAGTCTTATGATTCCGTGATCAGTGTGTGGCTTGAAGCCCAAATGACATCTTTAGTCTAGGGTTTGTGGGACACAGACAGAGAAATTCATGTTTGGCTCAGCTTTAGGCAGTGGTAACAGTCACAGATTTTGAGAGCCTCAGTGGGATGGCCAACTACTCAAGACTGGGAGCAGCAGCAGGAACAACTGTCAAGAAGAGCTTTAAGGCACCAGGTTCCTGGACAAGTGAAGCCAGCCTTGGTGGGAAGGTGGGACAGGACCCGGTTGAAGTGTAGGAGATGTGGGTTTTCAACCTGGTCTTGCCTCTATCTTATTCAGTAAGTGTAAACAAGGTGCTTTGCCCTGCCACATCTCCATTTTCTCAAATATGAAACAGGGAAAATAATTCCTGCCCAGCTTCCTCCACACAGCCAGTACAGGATTCAGAGGATGCTGCTGGCAGTGCAGCACTTTGAAAGTTGATAGTTTTCCACATAGGCAAGATTCTGTGCAGGTCTAAGATCTCTCCCCTCCCACTTTCTTTGCTTACACAACCAGGAAGTGAAAAGCCGATGTGGAAACAACCCCCAAACTTTGTGCCAGACCCTCAAATCTTGTGGCCAGGAAATGTCCTCCAACTTTCCCTCACACCAACAGCATCATTATCTTTGCATAGGACAAAAAAAGTCTATACACCACTCCAAACAGAAATCTAATTTCTAACTGGCTTCACCTGGACTGTGAACCATAGGAAATGGACCACAACTGAGTTTTCCGCAAGCACTGTTTTCCATGCACACCCAAAACCGAGCAGGAAAGAGAGGAAATGGAAAACTCCCCTAGGCATTTAGCTCTTCATTATGTTGTAAGAGTGTGAACTACCTGGGGAAAATAATCAAATTTAGGGGAGAAGGAGATTAATCCAATTCTGCTTCACATTACCAGAACTGTTTCTATAACTATATATTTCTCCAGGTTCTAGGAACCATCCATTGAAATCGTTTTACATTTTAAATCTATTGTATTTAGGTTTCCTCTTTTCCCCCCAAGAACTGAATCTATTTATGAACTAACTACCTAGTCTTTTCTTGGTGAGTAGCCACTTTTATTGTCCTAACGTTTACAGGATGGAAATTTGAAGGAGATGTGCAAATCACAGCTACAAGGCAGGCAGGCGAGTAGGGGAGGCTTCTACCTTTTCTTCTGTTCCTAATAGAACCCCCTTAAAGCTCAAGAAAGAGATGTGAGCAGCTAGATTTTAGAGTCCTTCCTTCCTTTGCAAGGAAAAAGTGGAGTGGGAAGGAGAGAGAGAGAGATCGATTTTCTGAGCACTGACAGGTTTTATCCTTCATGAATTTCATTCTTCCTTTGTTCTATGTGTGTAGGAAGGAGGGAGGGAATTAGAAGAAACAGTGACAAAAAAAGTGACATCTAATGGGTATGCAAAAGAGGACCCTGGCTGAAATTACCATTTGAGGGCAGGACACAAATGATCTGTAGCCACCTGTAGATGCCAGTTATACCCTTCTCAGTCCAGGAAAGGACCCAGAGAGCAAAATAACTATCTCCCAAGAGTTCTTGTAAATTAAGGTTGCTCTTAGCCAAATTCAATACATGTCCCTAAAAAGGAAGGTTATTTTCAGGCCCAGCTGTTCTGCCTTCATCAGACATAGAGCAGTGTGTAGAGTTCAGGGGCAGCAAGGGATGGAAGGGAATCAGTGATTAGCGGGTATCCACTATGTGTCAGACACTTGTTAATAGACACACACAGACACAAATAAAATCTCATTTAATCTACTAGAAAGTTAGTTTTATGATGGTAAAGGATTTTGTCTATTTTGTTTACTGTTCTAGCCCTAGTGCATTGACACATAGCAAGTGCAAAAGAAATACTTGTGAAATGAATGAATGGATTGTCACAATCCTATGCATGTAAAATAAGCATCAATCTCGTTTTAAGATGAGGCAGCTAAAATTCAGAGATGTTAGAGGTGTAGACGAGCTAGGATTCAAACCTAGCTATGTCCAAAATCCATAGCCAGTGCCTTTCAGGACCCTTTGCTGTTCTCACGTAACAAACTAAAATGTACACAGAACAGTGTGGCCAGGGTCTTGAAATCACATCCTATAAAGAATTGTTGGGAAACTGAAGCATTTATCTGTGAAAAGAAACATCATAAGCTAAAAAGTTATGGAGAGGCCCCCTCTCCTTTCTGGAATTCTGTTCTTCATTCGTGAGATGAAGGTTTTGGACTACATCAGAGAACAAATAATTGACATATGTACCACGACTCTACCCTCCTATGACAAACATTATGCATTGATTATAGTACTCTTTCCCATTGAATTTTTTTTTTCCCGGATGGAGTCTCACTCTGTCACCCAGGCAGGAGTGCAGCGATGTGATCTCAGTTCACTGCAACCTCTGCTACCCAGGTTCAAGCAATTATCCTGCCTCAGCCTCCCGAGTAGCTGGGATTATAGGTGCCTACCGCCACACCTGGCTAATTTGTGTAGTTTTTAGTAGAGATGGGGTTTCACCATGTTGGCCAGGCTGGTCTTGAACTCCTGACCTCATAATCCACCTACCTCAGCCTCCCAAAGTGCTGAGATTACAAGTGTGAGCCACTGCACCCACCTCCCACTGAATTTGAATGCAATTTCACAAATATTCTCAACAACATTCCATGTAACCCCACCCATGATTAAAGGTGACATGCATGATAAAGGCTGTCTGATTTCTCTAGACTAGATCATCTCTAATGTCCTTCTAATTTTTTTTAGGAGTTTTTCATTACTTTATTTTTCAAATGGTTTCTAATGTTGGCCTCATGAGTAATTCCATATGCAGTCACTCTCCACATAACAACATTAATGTCAATGACAGACCACATGTACAGCAGGGGTTCCATAAGATTATAATATCATATTTCTACTGTACCTTTTCTATGTTTATTATCTCCATTAAAAATTTTATTTCCATAGGTTATTAGGGAACAAGTAGTGTCTGCTTACATGAGTAAGTTCTTTAGTGGTGATTTGTGAGTTTCTGGTGCACTCATCATCCAAGCAGTATATACTGCAACCTATTTATAGGCTTTTATCCCTTGCCCCCACCCACCCATTTGTCCTCAAAGTCCATTTTATCATTCTTATGCTTTTGCATCCTCATAGCATAGCTTCCACATATCAGTGAGAACATACAATGTTTGGTTTTCCATTCTTGAGTTACTTCACTTAGAATAGTAGTCTCCAGTTTCATCAAGGTCACTGCAAATGCGACTAATTCATTTCTTTTTATGGCTGAGTACTATTCCATCATATATATATATATATATATATATATATATATATATATAGTATGTGTGTATATATGTGTGTGTATATATATATATATGTATCTATATATATGTACACACAGTTTCTTTATCCATTTATTGATTGATGGGCATTTGGGTTGGTTCCACGTTTTTGCAATTGCAAATTGTGCTGCTGTAAACGTATGTATAAGCATCTTTTTCATATGACTTATTTTCCTCTGGGCGGATACCTAGTGGTGGGACTGCTGGATCAAATTGTAGTTCTACTTTTATTTCTTTAAGGAGTCTCCACACTGTTCTCCATAGTGGTTGCACTGGTTTACATTTCCACCAGCAGTGTAGAAGTGTTTCCTGATCACCACATCAAGCCAACATCTACTGTTTTTTGATTTTTTAATTATGGCCATTCTTGCAGGAGCTATATGTATTGCATTGTGGTTTTTATTTGCATTTCCCTGATCATTAGTGATGTTGAGCATTTTATCATGTTTGTTGGCCATTTGGACATCTTCTTTTGAGAATTTTCTATTCACGTCCTTAGTCCACTATTTGATGGGATTTTTTTTTCTTGCTGATTTGTTTGAGTTTGCTGTAGATTTTGGATGTTAGTCCTTTTTCAGATGTGTAGATTGTGAAGATTGTCTGCCACTCTGTGAGTTGTCTGTTTATTCTGCTGACTGTTTCTTTTGGTGTGCAAAAACTCTTTAATTTAATTAACTTGGAGCTATTTATCTTTGTTTTTATTGTATTTGCTTTTGGGTTCTTGGTCAAGAAATCCTTTCCTAAGCCAATTTCTAGAAGGGTTTTTCCAATGTTATCTTCTAGGGCTTTTATAGTTTGAGGTCTTAGATTTAAGTCCTTAATCTGTATCGAGTTGATTTTTAAATAAGGTGAAAAATGAGGATCCAGTTTCATTCTCCTGCAGTATAGTTTCAAATCAGATAATGTGATGCCTCCAAATTTGTTCATTTTGCTTAGTCTTGCTTTGGCTATGCAGGCTCTTTTTAGATTCCATATGAATTTTATAATTGTTTTTTCTAATTCTGTGAAGAATAATGGTGGTATTTTGATAGGAATTGAGTTGAATTTGTAGAATGACTTTGGCAGTATGACCATTTTCACAATATTGATTCTACCCGTTCATGAGCATGGGATGTGTTTCCATTTGTTTGTGTCATCTATGATTTATTTCAGCAGTGTTTTGTTGTTTTCCTTGTAGAGGTCTTCCACCTCCTTGGTTAGGTATATTCCTAAGTATTTTATTTTATTTTATTTTTTGCAGCTATTGTAAAAGGGGTTGAATATATATATTTTTTTAATATATATATATTTTTTTAGACAGAGTTTTGCTCTTGTTACCCAGGCTGGAGTGCAATGGCACAATCTCAGCTCACCGCAACCTCTGTCTCCTGGGTTCGAGCAATTCTCCTGCCTCAGCCTCCCGAGTAGCTGGGACTACAGGCGTGTGCCACCATGCCCAGCTAATTTTTGTATTTTTAGTAGAGACGGGGTTTCACCATGTTGACCAGGATGGTCTCGATCTCTTGACCTCGTGATCCACCCGCCTCAGCCTCCCAAAGTGCTGGCATTATAGGCGTGAGCCACCACGCCCGGCCAAATTTTTTTTTATCTGATTCTCTGCTTGGTCACTGTTGATGTATAGAAGAGCTACTGATTTGTGTATGTTAATTTTGTATACAAAAATTTGAATTATTTTATCAGTTCTAGGAGCTTTCTGGAGGAGTCTTTAGGGTTTTTGAGGTAGAGGATCAAATCATCAGCAAACAATGACAGTTTGACTTCCTCTTTACCAGTTTGGATGCCCTTTATTTCTTTCTCTTGTCTGATTGCTCTGGCTAGGACTTCCAGTAGTGTGTTGAAAAGAAGTGGTGAGTGTGAGCATCCTCCTTTTTTTCCAGTTCTCAGAGGAAATGCTTTCAACTTTTCCCTATTCAGTATTATGTTGGCTGCGGGTTTGTCATAGATGGCTTTTAATACATTGAGGTGTGTCCCTCTTGCGTGATGATTTTGCTGGCAGTTTTCATCATAAAAGGTTGCTGAATTTTGTCAAATGCTTTTTCTGCATGTATTGAGATGATCATGTGATTTTTGTTTTTTATTCTGTTTATGTGGTGTATCACATTTACTGACTTGCATATGTTTAACCATCCCTGCATCCCTGGTATGAAACCCTCTTGAACATGGTGGATTATCTTTTTCATATGTTGTTGGATTCAGTCAGCTAGTGTTTTATTAAGGATTTCAGCATCTATATTAATCAAAAATATTGATCTGTAGTTTGTTTGTTTGTTTTGGTTATGTCCTCTCCTGGTTTTGGTATAAGGGTGATATGGAGGGCTCTGCCTTTCTCTATCCTGTGAAATAATGTCAATAGGATTGGTACCAATTCTCTGAATGTCTGGTGGAATTCTGCTGTGAATCCATCTGGTCCTGGACTTTTTTGTGGTTGGTACTTTTTAAATTACCATTTCAATCTTGCTGCTTGTTATTGGTCTGTTCAGGGTATCTAATTCTTCCTGATTTAAGCTAGGAGTGTTGTATATTTCCAGGAATTTATCAGTCTCGCCTAGATTTTTTAGGTTATGCATAGAAAGGTCTTTATAGTAGCCTTGAATTATCTTTTGTATTTCTGTGATGTCAGTTCTAATATCTCCCATTTCATTTCTTATTGAGCTTATTTGGATTTTCTCTCTTCTTTCCTTGGTTTATCTTGCTAATGGTCTGTTAGTTTTATCTTTTCAAAGAACCAGCTTTTTGTTTCATTTATCTTTTGTAATTTTTTAAAATTTCAATTTCATTTAGTTCTACTTTGATCTTGGTTATTTCCTTCTTCTGCTGGGTTTGGATTTGGTTTGTTCTTGTTTCTCTAGTTCCTCAAGGTGTGATTGTAGATCGTTTTTGCTCTTTTAGTCTTTTTGATGTACACATTTAGGGCTATGAGCTTTCCTTTAGCACCGCCTTTGCTGTATCTCAGAGGTTTTGATAGGTTTTGTCACTATCGTTGTTCAATTCAAATAATTTTGTAATTTACATCTTGATTTCATTTTTGACCCAATGCTCATTCAGGAGTAGGTTATTTAATTCCATGTATTTGCATGGCTTTGAAAGTTATTTTTGAAGTTGATTTCCAGTTTTATTCCACTGTGGTCTGAGAGTGCTTGATATAATTCCAATTTTCTTGCATTTTTGAGGTTCATTTTGTGGCCTATTTTGAAGAAAATTTCATGCACCATTGAATAGAATGTATATTCTGCAGTTGTTTGATGGAATGTTCTGTATGTATCTGTTAAGTCCATTTGTTCCAAGGTAGAGTTTAAATCCATTGTTTCTTTGTTGACTTTCTGTCTTGCTGACCTGTCTCATGCTGTCAGTGGAATACTGAAGTCCCCCACTATTATTATGTTGCTGTCTATCTCATTTCTTAGGTCTATTAGCAATTGTTTTATAAATTTGAGAGCTTCAGTGTAGGTGCCTATATGTTTAGGATTGTGATATTTTCCTGTTGGACAAGGCTTTTTTCCCATTATATAATGTCCTTCTTTGTCTTTTTAAACTGGTGTTGCTTTACAGTTTATTTTGTCTGATATAAGAATAGCTATTTCTGCTCATTTTTGGTGTTCATTTGCATAAAGTATCTTTTTCCGACCCTTTGCCTTAAGTTTATGTGAGTCCTTATGTGTTAGGTGAGTCTCTTGAAGGCAGCAGATAGTTGGTTGGTAAATTATTATCCAATCTGCAGTTCTGTATCTTTTAAAGGTGGAGCAATTAGGCCATTTACATTCAATGTTAGTATTGAGATATGAGTTACCATTCCATTCATTGTGCTATCTGTTGCATGCGTACCTTGGGGTTTTTCGGTTTTGTTTTTTAAATTGTATTTTCGTTGTAAAAGTCCTGTGAGATTTATGCTTCAAAGAGGTTCTGTTTTGATGTGCTTTCAGGATTTGTTTCAGGATATAGAGCTCCTTTTAGCAGTTCTTGTAGTGGTGGCTTTATACTGGTGAATTCTCTTAGCGTTTGTTGAAAAAAGACTGTGTGTTTCCTTTATATATGAAGCTTAGTTTTGCTGGATACCAAATTCTTGACTGATAATTGTTTTGTTTGAGGAGGCTGAAGGCAGGGCCCCAATCCATTCTAGTTTGCAGGCCCTGCTGAGAAATCTGCTGTTAATCTGTTAGTTTTTCCTTTATAGGCTACCTGGTGTTTTTGCCTAACAGCTCTTAAGATTCTTTCCTTCATCTCAACATTAGATGGCAATGTGCTTAGGTGATGATCTTTTTGCAATGAATTTCCCAGGTGTTCTTTGTGCTTCTTATATTTGGATGCCTAGGTCTCTAACAAGGCCAAGGAAGTTTGCCTTGATTATTCCCCAAATATGTCTCCCAAAATTTAGATTTCTCTTCTTCCTCAGGAATGCCAATTATTCTTAGGTTTGGTTGTTTAACGTAATCCCAGATTTCTTGGAAGCTTTGTTCATATTTTCTTTTTCTTTTTGCCCTGTGCTTGTTAGATTGGGTTAATTCAAAGAACTTGTCTTCAAGCTCTGAATTTCTTTCTTCTAAATGTTCATTTCTGTTGCTCAGACTTTCTAGAGCATTTTGTATTTCTATAAGTGTGTCCATTATTTCCTGAAGTTTTGATTTTTTATTTATGCTATCTATTTCATTGAATATTTCTCCCTTCACTTCTTGTAACATTTCCTTGATTTCCTTACATTAGGCTTTGCCTTTCTCTGGTGCCTCCTTGATTATCTTAATAACTAACCTTCCGAATTCTTTTTCAGGTAAATCAGGGATTTCTTCTTGGTTTGGACCCATTGTTGGTGAGCTAGTGTGATTTTGAGGGGATGTTTAAGTGCCCTGTTTCATCATATTACCAGAGTTGGTTTGCTGGTTCCTTCCAATCTGGTCAGTCTCTGTCAGAGGGAAGGTTTAGGGCTGAAGGCTGTTGTTCAGATTCTTTTGTCCATGGAATGTTCCCTTGATGTAATACTCTCTCCCTTTTCCTATGGATGTGGCTTCCTGAGAGCTGAGCTGTAGTGATTATCTTTCTTCTGGATCTAGCCACCGAGCAAGTCTATGAGGCTCTGGGCTGGTACTGGGGGCTGTCTGCACAGAGTTCTGTGATGTGAACCATCTGTGGGTCTCTCAGACATGGATACCAGCACCTGTTCCAGCAGAGATGGCAGGTAGGTGAAACAGACTCTGTGAGCGTTCTTTTTTTTTTTTTTTTTTTTATTATTATTATTATTTTTTTCCCATTTATTTATTTTATTGCATTTTACATTTTGGGGTACATGTGAAGAACATGCAAAATTGTTGCATAGGAACATACGTGGCAGTGTGATTTGCTGCCTTCCTCCCCATCACCTACATCTGGCATTTCTCCCCTTGCTATCTCTCCCCAGCTTCCCACCCCCCACCCTCCCTCCCCTATTTCCCCCCAACTGACCCCAGTGTGTAGTGCTCCCCTCCCTGTGTCCATGTGTTCTCATTGTTCAACACCCGCCTATGAGTGAGAACATGCGGTGTTTGATCTTCTGCTCTTCTGTCAGTTTGCTGAGAATGATGGTTTCCAGGTTCATCCATGTCCCTACAAAGGACCCAAACTCATCGTTTTTGATGGCTGCATAATATTCCATGGTGTATATGTGCCACATTTTCCCTATCCAGTCTATCGTCGATGGGCATTTGGGTTGGTTCCAGGTCTTTGCTATTGTAAACAGTGCTGCAATGAACATTCGTGTACACGTGTCCTTATAGTAGAACGATTTGTAATCCTTTGGATATATACCCAGTAATGGGATTGCTGGGTCAAATGGAATTTCTATTTCTAGGTCCTTGAGGAATAGCCACACTGTCTTCCACAATGGTTGCACTAATTTACACTCCCACCAACAGTGCAAAAGTGTTCCTATTTCTCCACATCCTCTCCAGCATCTGTTGTCTCCAGATTTTTTAATGATCGCCATTCTAACCGGCGTGAGATGGTATCTCAGTGTAGTTTTGATTTGCATTTCTCTGATGACCAGTGATGATGAGCATTTTTTCATATGTTTGTTGGCCTCACGTATGTCTTCTTTTGAGAAGTGTCTGTTCATATCCTTTGCCCACTTTTGAATGGGCTTGTCAGTTTTTTTCTTGTAAATCTGCTTTAGTTCTTTGTAAATTACGGTTATCAGCCCTTTGTCAGATGGGTAAACTGCAAAAATTTTTTCCCAATCTGTTGGTTGCCGATTCACTCTAATGATTGTTTCTTTTGCTGTGCAGAAGCTGTGGAGTTTGATTGGTCCCATTTGTCTATTTTGGCTTTTGTTGTCAATGCGTTTGGCGTTTTGGTCATGAAGTCCTTGCCTACACCTACGTCCTGAATGGTTTTGCCTAGATTTTCTTCTAGGGTTTTTATGGTGTTAGGTCTTATGTTTAAGTCTTTAATCCATCTGGAGTTAATTTTAGTGTAAGGTGTCAGGAAGGGGTCCAGTTTCTGCTTTCTGCACATGGCTAGCCAGCTTTCCCAACACCATTTATTGAACAGGGAATCCTTTCCCCATTGCTTGTTTTTGACTGGTTTGTCAAAGATCAGATGGTTGTAGATATGTTGTGTTGCCTCCGAGACCTCTGTTCTGTTCCATTGGTCTATATCTCTGTTTTGGTACCAGTACCATGCTGTTTTGATTACTGTAGCCTTGTAGTATAGTTTGAAGTCTGGTAGTGTGATGCCCCCCGCTTTGTTCTTTTTGCTTAGAATTGACTTGGCTATGCGGGCTCTCTTTTGGTTCCATATGAAGTTTAAGGTGGTTTTTTCCAGTTCTGCAAAGAAGGTCATTGGTAGCTTGATGGGGATAGCATTGAATCTGTAAATTACTTTGGGCAGTATGGCCATTTTCACGATATTGATTCTTCCTAACCATGAACATGGGATGTTTCTCCATCTGTTTGTGTCCTCTCTTATTTCGTTGAGCAGTGGCTTGTAGTTCTCCTTGAAGAGGTCCTTTACATTCCTTGTTAGTTGTATTCCTAGGTATTTTATTCTCTTTGTGGCAATTGTGAATGGAAGTTTGTTCTTGATTTGGCTCTCTTTAAGTCTGTTACTGGTGTATAGGAATGCATGTGATTTTTGCACATTGATTTTGTATCCTGAGACTTTGCTGAACTTGCTTATCAGTTTCAGGAGGTTTGGGGCTGAGACGATGGGGTCTTGTAGATATACAATCATGTCGTCTGCAAATAGAGAGAATTTGACTTCCTCCTTTCCTATTTGAATGCCCTTTATTTCTTTTTCTTGCCTGATTGCTCTGGCTAGAACTTCTAATACTATATTGAATAGCAGTGGTGAGAGCGGGCATCCTTGTCTGGTGCCACATTTCAAGGGGAATGCTTCCAGTTTTTGCCCATTCAGTATGATATTGGCTGTTGGTTTGTCATAAATAGCTTTTATTATTTTGAGATACGTTCCATTGATACCTAGCTTACTGAGTGTTTTTAGCATAAAGGGCTGTTGAATTTTGTCAAAGGCCTTCTCTGCATCAATTGAGATAATCATGTGGTTTTTGTCTTTGGTTCTGTTTATGTGGTGAATTACGTTTATAGACTTGCGTATGTTGAACCAGCCTTGCATCCCCGGGATGAAGCCTACTTGATCATGGTGGATAAGCTTTTTGATGTGCTGTTGCAATCGGCTTGTCAGTATTTTATTGAAGATTTTTGCATCTATGTTCATCATGGATATTGGCCTGAAGTTTTCTTTTCTTGTTGAGTCTCTGCCGGGTTTTGGAATCAGGATGATGTTGGTCTCATAAAATGATTTGGGAAGAATTCCCTCTTTTTGTATTGTTTGGAATAGTTTCAGAAGAAATGGTACCAGCTCCTCTTTGTATGTCTGGTAGAATTCAGCTGTGAACCCATCTGGACCTGGGCTTTTTTTGGGTGGTAAGCTCTTAATTGCTGCCTCAACTTCAGACCTTGTTATGGGTCTGTTCAGGGTTTCGGCTTCTTCCTGGTTTAGGCTTGGCAGGAGGCAAGTGTCCAGGAATTTATCCATTTCTTCCAGGTTTATTAGTTTGTGTGCATAGAGTTGTTTGTAATAATCTCTGATGATGGTTTGAATTTCTGTGGAATCTGTGGTGATATCCCCTTTATCGTTTTTTATTGCATCAATTTGGTTATTCTCTCTTTTCTTTTTTATTAATCTGGCTAGTGGTCTGTCTATTTTGTTGATCTTTTCAAAAAACCAGCTCCTGGATTTATTGATTTTTTGAAGGGTTTTTTGTGTCTCTATCTCCTTCAGTTCTGCTCTGATCTTAGCTATTTCTTGTCTTCTGCTAGACTTTGAGTTTTTTTTATCTTGCTCCTCTAGCTCTTTCAGTTTTGACGATAGGGCGTCAATTTTTGATCTCTCCTTGCTTCTCATGTGGGCACTTATTGCTATATATTTTCCTCTAGATACTGCTTTAAATGTGTCGCAGAGATTTTGGTATGTTGTGTCTTCATTCTCGTTGGTTTCGAAGAACATCTTTATTTCTGCCTTCATTTCATTGTTTATCCAGTCAACATTCAAGAGCAAGTTGTTCAGTTTCCATGAAGCTGTGCGGTTCTGAGTTAGTTTTTGAATTCTGAGTTCTAACTTGATTGCACTGTGGTCTGAGAGACTGTTTGTTACGATTTCCGTTCTTTTGCATTTGCTGAGGAGTGATTTACTCCCAATTATGTGGTCAATTTTAGAGTAGGTGTGATGTGGCGCTGAGAAGAATGTATATTCTGTGGATTTGGGGTGGAGAGTTCTGTAAATGTCTATTAGGTTTGCTTGGTCCAGGTCTGAGTTCAAGTCCTGGATATCCTTGTTAATTTTCTGTCTGGTTGATCTGTCTAATGTTGACAATGGGGTGTTAAAGTCTCCCACTATTATTGTGTGGGAGTCTAAGTCCCTTTGTAAGTCATTAAGAACTTGCCTTATGTATCTGGGTGCTCCTGTATTGGGTGCGTATATATTTAGGATCGTTAGCTCTTCTTGTTGCATTGATCCTTTTACCATTATGTAATGTCCCTCTTTGTCTCTTATGATCTTTGTTGCTTTAAAGTCTAATTTATCAGAGATGAGAATTGCAACTCCTGCTTTTTTTTGCTCTCCATTTGCTTGGTAAATCTTCTTCCATCCCTTTATTTTGAGCCTTTGTGTATCCTTGCATGTGAGATGGGTTTCCTGGATACAGCACACAGATGGGTTTTGTCTTTTTATCCAATTTGTCAGTCTGTGTCTTTTGATTGGGGCATTTAGTCCATTTACATTTAGGGTTAATATTGTTATGTGTGAATTTGATACTGCCATTTTGGTGCTAGCTGGCTGTTTTGCCCTTTAGTTGAGCTGGTACTTGTTGTTCCTTTATATGTGTAGAGCCTCTTTCAGGAGCTCTTGTAGAGCTGGCCTGGTGGTGACGAAATCTCTGAGTACTTGCATGTTCCCAAAGGATTTTATTTTTCCTTCACTTATGAAGCTTAGTTTGGCTGGATAGGAGATTCTGGGTTGAAAGTTCTTTTCTTTAAGGATGTTGAATATTGGCCCCCATTCTCTTCTGGCTTGTAGGGTTTCTGCTGAGAGATCTGCTGTGAGTCTGATGGGCTTCCCTTTGTGGGTAACCCGACCTTTCTCTCTGGCTGCCCTTAGTATTTTCTCCTTCATTTCGACCCTGGTGAATCTGACGATTATGTGCCTTGGGGTTGCTCTTCTTGACGAATATCTTTGTGGTGTTCTCTGTATTTCCTGGACTTGAATGTTTGCCTGCCTTGCTAGGTTGGGGAAGTTTTCCTGGATAATATCCTGAAGAGTATTTTCCAGCTTGGATTCATTCTCTTCGTCGCATTCAGGTACGCCTATCAAACGTAGATTAGGTCTTTTCACATAGTCCCACATTTCTTGGAGACTTTGTTCATTCTTTTTTACCCTTTTTTCTCCAGTCTTGCCTTCCCGTTTTATTTCATTGAGTTGATCTTCGACCTCTGATATCCTTTCTTCTGCTTGGTCAATTCGGCTGTTGATACTTGTGCATGCTTCACGAAGTTCTCGTGTTGCAGTTTTCAGCTCCATCAATTCACTTATATTCCTTTCTATTTTGTCCATTCTTGTTAGCATTTCGTCAAATCTTTTTTCAAGGTTCTTAGTTTCTTTGCATTTGGTTAGAACATGTTCTTTAAGTTCACAGAAGTTTCTTACTACCCATCTTCTGAATTCTGATTCTGTCATTTCATCACACTCATTCTCCATCCAACCTTGTTCCCTTGCTGGCGAGGAGTTGTGATCCCTTTTAGGAGGAGAGGTGTTCTGGTTTCGGGTGTTTTCATCCTTTTTGCGCCGGTTTCTTCCCATCCTTAAGGATTTATCCACCTGTCGACTTTGTAGTTGCTGGCTTTCAGATTGGGTCTCAAATCTTTCAGATTGACATTCTGTTTGTTGATGATGAGGTTATTTCTGCTTCTTGGTTTTCCTTCTGACAGTCTGGCCCCTCTGCTGTAGGTCTGCTGAGGTTCACTCCAGGCCCTGCTTGCCTGGGGTTCACCTGCAGCAGCTGTTGAACAGCAAGGGTTGTTACCAGTTTTCTTCTTCTGCTATCTTTGTCCCAGAAGGATACCCGCCTAGTGTCAATCTGATCTCTCCTCTATGAGGTGTCTTTTTGGATATATAGGGGTCAGGGAGCTACTTGAGGAGATGGTCTTTTCTTTATAGGAGCTCAAATGGTGAGCTGTGAGCTCTGTTGTTCATTCAGAGCTGCTGGGCAGGTACTTTTAGGTCTGCTGCAGCAGAACTCATAAACTGCTTTTTGTTCCCAGGTGCTCTGTCCCAGGGATTTAGGGCTTTATTTATGAGTTTCCGTTATGCTGCTGCCTTCTTTTTTTTTTTTTTCTTTTTTTCCTTCAGACCTGCCCAGCCCAGCAAGGAGGCAGCCTAGTCACTGTCGGCCTATAGCAGCTTTGCTGAGCTGCTGTGGGCTGCGCCCCGCTGCCGAGTGAACTTCCCTGCAGTCCTGTTTATATAGGTGTAGTTAGAACTGATTTGGCGATGGTGGCCCGCCTCTGTTGGGGCGGAGTCTCTTTGCTGTGGCGGGTTGCCTTGGCAACGGCGGGCTGCCTCGGTAATGGCGGATGCCCCTCCCCCACAGAGCTGGACTGTCCCGGGTTCAGCTGCGCTTGCTGTGAAATTCTCAATCCAGAGTTTCTGGTTGCTGTTCTTTTGTGGGGGTGGGACCAGCGGAGCCTGATCGCCTGGCTCCCTGCCTCAGAGCCTTTTTTAAGTTGGTGTTCCAGTCGCCTGTTGAAGAGGCGCCAGGGTCTGTTTGTTTTCCCCTGCGGCCACTCACTGCGCTGGCTTAAACAGCGGCACTGAGGTTTGTGGCGCTTTTTTTTCTTTTTTTTTTTTTTTGCCCTGGAATCTACTGTCCTGGTTCTCTGCTCAGTCCCCTTTTTGAACCAGCATATGGGCGACTTCCCGTGGCTCCAATCGCCAGCCAAAAGGGCACCCGGACCGGTGTATTTTGTACGGAGAACCGCGGCTCCGGGGCGCCGACAAAGCAGCCGAGCGGGGCAGAGCAGCGGCGCTGGTCGGCGCCGGCCGGCGCTGGCCACAACAGCCGCACTGGCGAGCGTGGAGCACCTCTGCCCGGGAATTTCCTAGTCTGTGGGCAATAAAAACGCGGCGTCCACTCACCCTCTGCGCTTTCACTGGGAGCTGCAATCCTGAGCTGTTCCTAAACGGCCATCTTGGATCTCCTCCGAGCGTTCTTAACTTCAGTGGTTTAATGCTCTATTTTTGTGCTGGTTGCCTCCTGCCGGGAAGTGGTGTTTTCCAGAGAGCATCAGCTGCAGTAGTATGGAGAGGAATAGATGGTGGGTGGGGTCCTAAACCTCCCAAGAGTATAGGCCCTTTGTCTTAGTTTCCAGGGTGGGTACAGAAGGACCATTCAGTGGGGGCAGGGCTAGGCATGTCTAAGCTCAGACTCTCCTTGGGTAGGTCTTGCTGTGGCTGCTGTGGAGGATGGGGGTAAGGTTCTCAGATCAATGAAGTTATGTTCCTAGGAGGATTGTCATTGTCTCTACTGTGTCGTGCAGATTGTCAAGGAAGTGGGGGATGGCTGCAGTCACAGACCTTACCCAGTTCTCATGCAACCCAGAGGGCCAGTCTTACTTCCTCTGCACACCCCCAATAGCAATGAGTCTGTTTCCCGGCAGTGGGTGAGCAAGGCTAAGAACTTGCCCCAGGATACCTGCCTCCCAGCTGTGAAAACAAGTATGGATTTTCTTCTTATCCCCACTAGTGGAGTCTAAACACTAGATTCACACCCTTCCCCAAGTTCTGGCCAGGAGGCTTCTTGATCAGTTCAAATTGTTATGATGGTCAGCTGGATAGTTCCTTCTTCTTGTGGCCTTTTTCCAGTACCTCTGGCAGCCCTCCTGAAGGATCCCTGTGAGGCCAGGCAGGAATGACCAGCTTGGGGACCCAGTGAGCTCACAGGGCCTTTCTCACTGCTTCCTGTACTCCTGTACCTTGCTTAGCTCTCTAAATTAACTGAGCTCCAGGTAAGGTCAGGCTCTTCTCCCATAATTTAGACCTTCAGTTTCCCCATTGGGGGTGTGCGTTCAGAGGTAGATAATCTCCCTTTCCCGTTTCCGCAGTTTGGGCACTCACCATATTTGAGGTGTCTCCTGTGTCCTACGGAAGCATTCTGCTTCCTTCAGAGGGCTTGTGGGTTTTCTTAGGCTTCCTGGTTTATTCCTGCAGTCATTCTGAAGCTAAAATTCATAATGCAAGCCTCCATATGCTGCTCTGTCCGAGTCAGAGCTGCAATCTAGTCTGCCATGATCCCCGTTTTCCTCCTCTCAAATTTGTTTTGTTTATGAATTCATCATTGTTTCTATCTTGCTTTGTATATTGTTTAACACAAAAGAGACCATGAGCAATAAAAGCCTCCAATCTTCCCTGAGAACAGTAGCATAAAAACCAAGTAGCCTCTGGACTTGGGTTTATTCAAATAGAATCTTCTATTAAAATGACCTTCCAGATAGGAAAAAAAAAAAGTTTTAACTACAACTGATCTAAATGATGTTAATAGAAGATCCCTCCTCTAAAACTGAGACAATGTCTATTACAAAGACTACATTTCAAAAGCAAGCTAAAGTAAAAAGTTGGGACAGAGTTTAGATTTAAGGTTTTGGCCCATGGATTGGCTTATAGTCAACAATTTCTTGAGTTACACATACAGTGAAGATTGCCACAAAATAAGATGACACATTGAAAATAACATAATCTGAGCAGCATCATGTCTGGTTTTTAGCCAAGCTCAAGAAATATAAGGTTATTTTTATATGGTAGCCTCACAGCTGTGTTTCTGGCTTTTAATGGTTTAGAAAGAGTAAGTGAGAAGATTTCATATTTATTTTTTTTAAGTTTACTTTTTAATAACACAACCTTCAGGAACTCATAAGTCATTCCATTAATGCCATAAAAGTACACAATTTGAATTTCTGGTTTAGAAGTTCTCATATTTTATAGAATGCAAATGTTAGATGCATTTATGCAATCACAAATGCAACAAAGGTCATTGGTGGCAAACAACAGCAAGCAACTCTGGTTGATTTACACAGGAAGGGAATGAATAAACAGTGTTGGGATGTTCAAGGAATGGATATGAAGGCAGAAGAACTAGGCTCAAGAGTCTGTGAGAGGAATCAGGATCCTGCCCCATCACTACCTGCCATGTGCTCCCCCCGAACCCATTCCATGCTGCTAGACTCAATTGCCCTGGACATTCACTCTACACCAGTGATCTCCTGAGTCTAGCATAGATACCATGGATAATGTCTAACTGTTCCTGTCTCTTCACATCATTCTCTCATTATTCAAAGTGCTAGACAGAAGCCTTTGATTATTCACACTCAAGTTTTGGACCTTGATCTAGCTCTTTGCCAGTAGAGATAGGAAATATTTGCCCCTTCCTTGGGCTTCTGCTCAAATAGGAAAGTATCTGGAAGGTGAGCAATGAAAATGGCTAAAATTTGTTAAAATAAAATACCCAAATGAATACAAAGTGAATATTTCATGTCAGTGAAATATTCCAACAATTAAGAACTGTAATTTACTGAGTCGACTTTCTTCCAGGCAATGCACTATATACAATATATAATATATCACATACTTCTAGGCCATGCACTATGTATAATATATAGTATATATGATCTTCATCTCATTTAATCCCTTATAACACCCCTAATGAGATAGGTATTATCATATTAAGGACAAGGAAAGAGTCATATGCCCAGGGTCACACACTATTGAGCATCAGAGCCAGAATTGAAAAAGGAAAGCCTTTCGGAAATGAACACCAGTTCCTCTAACCACTAAACCACACAGTCTCTCCATGAGTATTGCTACTACAGCTTGGCTCAGGGTTTGCACTTACAAGGCATATGATGCATGTTTCTTTTGGCATTTCCATTTAGCAGACATTCAGTGAGTTCTCACCATCTATAAGCCACCATTATAGGCATCATGGGAAGATATAAACATGAATAAAGTACATGTCAGTCACTAACTACAATATGGAGAATAATAAAATCCGTGCAAGTGACAAATAAAAGATAAGCCATACCCTGCACATTCCTTGAGAGCAAGGATTGCGTCTTTCTTGCTTACCCTCTATCCATGGTACCTGGACATAACAGACTCTCAGTAAATATTTAACGAATGAATAAAAATAACTAACATTTATTATCCACTTACCATGAGCCAACCACCCTGCCAAGCCTCCTATGAGGTACTTACTGTGATTATTTCCATTGCGTACCCTACCTAGGATCACATGTGAGTAAGGGGCATACAGACCCATGCAGACTGTACTGTACTGGGGGTGAGAACTTCAGCTTGAGGTCAGCAACCAGAGAGCATGCTGGCTATGGCCATCTGGGCTCCATATCTGTATCCCTTGGCTTTCATAAGAAGAAAAGGCATCTTGTTCAATGGTTCTGTTAAGCGAAAGGACACTACTTTCCCAGAATTTTCCCACAGATGCTCCCTTTGCATCTAACTGGTAGGAACTGGCCATATATTTATTCTTAAATTGGGCCCTGTAGCTAAAGTGAAGTCATGAGCTTATTGTCTTCAGCCAAAATGGCCAGTCCAGTCAGGTCCAGAGAGGTATTAAGAGGAATAATAAGTGGTATTAAGAGGGATATTAAGTAGTATTAAGAGCGTTCTAATGATCCTTAATAGGGTCAAGCCCTGCAGCTGGAGGTTATTTCAACTTCCCCTGGAGCACATGGGCTATTGGGAGATGGGTAGCTACCTGAAAATAAGTGGAACTACCCTCAGGAAGGGGAAATGGACAGATGGATGCTGTATCACTAACTGAATATGTCCATTATCCATTATGACCTCCCTCTTTAAATTCCTATCAGAGTCCCCCACCACTCTCAGAATAAAGTCCAAATGCCTCAGCAAGGCACACATTCTTCAACACTTGCCTTCAACCTGATTTTCCAGGCTCACTTCCAAACCTTGCAGGTCCCCTTCCCTGGTTTCCTAGAACTATTCACTCTCCTCTGAAAGCATGCCCTGCCCTTCCCCTTGCCTTTGCCCTTGTGATCTTGTGCCCAGAATACTTTTCAGCTCTCGGTTAACATGGCAGCTCCTCCTCCCAGCACCACATCCTGCCCACTCCTTTGGGACAGTCTGCAAGGGCAGATCCCATGAGACAGTCTGCAAGGGCAAGCCTCCCTCACCAGGCTGCAGCGGTGCCTTCCTTGTCTTTTAAATAAAGCAAAAAAAATGAAAAGTCGTTGAGTGAGTGAATGAATCCTAATGCAATATACTGTCTTAATTTCCTGAGCTTTTCCTTCCCAACCATTATCACAATTGAAATTACATATTCATTGACATAATCATTTGTTTGGTATCTGTTTCTCCCCATAAAAATATAAGCTCTCTGGGGGCAGGAACTATGTCTCTTGCTTACTCCTGCACCTACCACAGTGTCTGACACGTCTCAAGGGTTTAATAAATATCTGTTGAATGAATATAACATACAGGACACAAAGCTGCCTGAAAACTGCACACACTATTTTTTCCATCGTATATATTTTCTTCATCAAGGAAATCATATTGCTTATAGGAATAAAGAAGAAACCTAAACTTTATTCCAGACAGCTTTTCACGGCTTTGGTTGCTGGAAAGAGGCAAAACCCCAAGTCACATGATTTTGTATTTAGAATATTAATTTTCCCTAGGTCATGCAGAATCAGCGATACTTTCCTTAATGAAATGCTCTTGTATGAATTTCTATTTGTATGCAAAAGACATCATTGGTTTAACACATTGAGACAATCTCCCCCACCCATGCACACCCGTATCTGCCTAGCTGAAGAAGAGGAAAGGCTTCTGATTTATTACACATAAACAAAATGAATAAGATAACATTTTATTAGTTAGAAACCATTATAAAAACAGCAATAAAATGGGGCAATGCAAGTGGAAGACGCCCTTATCTATAAATCCTCGGAAGTTTAGGACCCTGGTGCACTTTGCAATAATAAAAAAGGTAATTAAAAGGATCGAATTGCAGAGCTGTATCATTTTATCAAGAAACAGCTCTCTAACAATAGAAAACATAACAGCAGTAATAGTCGGTGAATCTCTAACCTTTTTAATAAGGAAAGGTATTTGAGATTCAAGTTGTTCTAGCTAATGTGAGGAGAATTCATGTTTAGGTTGTGTCGCATTGAAACATGCAAATCCAGGCAAGAAATGGATTTCCTTTAAAAACAGTATCTTTATGAGTCGGGTTTCTGGTGCTGATCAGTAACTGGCTTTATTAAATTAGCCATGTCCATCCTATCAATTATGGCTGATATTATAACTAACAACTGTAGGTGAGAAAGACAGTTTCCTTACTTTTTGTCTAAGAAAGTCTTGGTTTTTCTTCCCTTGACTGAGAATCTTCATTTTGTCTTAAAAAATCCTTATGACACGTTGCAAATACTTTTTATACAAAGACATCACAAGGAAACACAGAAACCTCAGAGATTTTTCATTTCCCAGAGAGCTGTACAGTTTTTAGAAAGTAATTGTGTCCTCCACCCGTCCCCTCAACTCTCTCCAGGTCAACGTTTCCCCTCCCCCATCCTGGTCAGTTTAATATGAGTCACTGCCTGGGCTTTGTTGTATGGAATAACATATTCTCCTGGGAGTCAGTTCATGCAAAACACTCCCCGCTGACAGAGTGGAAATTTACCCATAAGACATTCTTCTAGCAGCAAGCCCCTGGAGGAAACCTGACCAGAATGTTTAAAGACTTGACAAGCTCGCTCTCCTTAACTCCCCCAAAATTTCTTGGAGAAAAAAAATAATAAACCACATATTTAAGGTTTATAACACCTGGTGACAACAGGCACAGTCAGGTATGATGTTATTTAAAAAGAAAACTGAAAATGAGTAGATTATTTCCGATATTTCTTCTGCTACTCTGTCTTCTACCACGATTTCTGTTCTCTCTATTCTCCCTTCCCATTTTGGTTTATAGTCATTCTGCAATCGTTCCATCGATCAATGCATGAACTCTTTTTTTTTTTAACAACTGCCACATACTCAATAAGTTACTTTAAGCCAAGTAGCTATTATTTTGCAACATATTTACAAGCCCTGATATATTTTCTCTAGTGCAAATGACATCGATTTACCACTAAAATAATACATGTGTTCATAAATGCGTAAATCATAAGAAAGCTTAGTTGGGACTTCTTTATAAAAAGTCTTCAAACAAGCCCATCTTTGTAAAACATACACATATACATAATTAATAATGTAATAGATACACATACTTACAGCTACAGATCCATAATTTTTTTTAATAGTAAGACTAAGGATCATGAAAGAACATGGAAATGGAAGGCCAGCCCAAGAACTTTGCTTCTCCTTCATCAGCATTTACCAAATGGTGATGCAAACAAGTAAGAAGGAAAATAAATTTTACCAAAGGCAGCTCCCATCTTAGAGAGCGCCTAGACAAAGCTCGTAAGAACCAGCTGTCTTGAAAAGGCATCAAAAGAGATTTACTTGATGGCCCCTGGGCTAGACGTTGTGTCATCTTTTCTCTTTATTAAGAACTTGTTATCTAGGTTTTCAAAAGTGCACTTATAATACACTTTACTAAATAGTATGTAGAGTTGCACAATGTATGCCTGTATAAAAACCCTGTTAAAAATTTCAAAGTTTGCAAACTGGAAGAATAAGTGAGTGGCTCATTTAATTTATTTTAATCAGTTATATCAGGAAAATGCAATTATATTGAAGGGAACCCTTTGCAGAAGCAGAGAGCAATTATGTTTTGCGTGCTGAGTACTTTTTTTTTTAAAGCCCATGTGTGCAGCATTAAAGAAAAGCTTAATGTCAATCATCTTGATTTCAAATTCCTTTAGTGCAGTTCTTAAACAGTGCAAAAATTATAGAAAGCTAAAGCGATTTTTCTCAAGATTGTGTGCAGCTGTTTTCTGCAATTCTTGAACATTCTTGATATAAATATGTTTCCAAAGGTACCCATTTTTAAAAGTAAAAATTACTGCAGTAATGCCCTTAACCTTATTTTAAATAGATATTTTCACATCATCTCTTAAAGAGAATAACTCACCAAAGAGGCCCCTTGAGTGAGCTAAAGTTTCACTAAATTTAAATAATGGGATTTCCCTGCTCATTAACATCACGTTATGCAAAAGAGTAGCTTAAAAGTTGACAAGCAGATGGCAACAGTGCAAAATGGCAGCCTATTTAAAGGGAATTTGTTAAATTGTTGAAGATGTTGGTGGGAGGCAGGTAAGAAAATTTTATAACAACTACCGTGCTTCCAAAGATAAGTCTAAAATTCTAACCTCAGGAAGGGCAGGGATCTCTATTTCTCTCTCTCTGCTTTCATGGCTTTGGGCAGCTTTAAAATGAAGCCAATGCATTTCACAGGTGAAAACAATCATGTTTCCTTTCTGCCTAATGTAAGTAAATCAACTTTGAGCTCAATATTGAGTTGAAATCTCTTAAGATATAGTGACTTATAACCTGTCCAGATATGCTTAACAAACGTTTGATTAAAAATGGGAATATAGATGGCAAGTGACAGATAGATCCCCGGTGCTCATTGTGCAACTTCTCATTGTTTCATATATTCTTAGATTTGGGTCATTTTCTGGTCTGTAACATGGGAGCTTGTGTAAATTTCATTATTATTAGAAATTCAACCAGCAGCTTGAAACTTTGAACAAATACTTCAAGTCTCCTGGAAGAAATGAATCACCTAAAAGTACAGTGCTGGCTTCATAACATAGGCAACCCTAGCTTAGAAACATACTACATTTCCAGAAGTTGATTGGTAAGCTGATCGTTTAGTATTCAGAATGCATTTTTTGATAGAAACAATTTTATACCTTATGATTGATTTTCTAAATTAGCAAACAAGCCTACTTAACTCATAATGAACCAGAAGTAGGTGTTAATACAAATGTAGCAGTATTATAAATACATCATTTGACCACTTATGATACTGTAACTGGGAAGAAATACATTTTAATTTTTAAGTCAGGCTACTGAGAGCAGATATCCTACTCTGCTTCAGAAAGTCACTGCAAATATACTTGGAGATGAAGAATTTGTTAACAGGATAGCCCCCAAAAACAACAGCTCTATGATTGCAGAAAGAAAGGCATTATTTCCCATTCTTTGATTCATATATAAAACAATTGTATATCTGACCATGCATTGGCTGTATGGCCTTCGGCAATTTACTTATTCTCTGTGCCTCACTTATTGTGAAATTCAGTAAGGTCACTTTTCTGCAAGTAGACACTTTTCTGCAAATTTGCCTCACCTAACTTCTATCTTCCTTGCAGCTATTCCCCTGGTTTTCACTGGGTGATATTCTCTCTCTACCCAGCATCTCATCATATGACTGGTGCTCCATTCCCGTCTCTAGGGTGGAGCACATGGCTTGGGCCTGCCAATCACAGCTGGCATCAGGAATGACTTTAGGTCGACTGCTTCAAGGGTGGCCCACCTTCCTCAGTAGCTTCAATAAGAGTGAATCTCAGAATATTTTTCCCTGAGAATTTCTGGAGCAGAAGTGCCTTTCTCTGCTGGGTCTGAATCAGGAAAGATACAGCTGCAAGAAGTGCATCTGGCGCCATGTTAATTTATTCCAGTGGTTCTGGCGGCTCTCAATGACATGCAGGGGATATCTGGCAATATGTGGGAACATTTCTGGTTGTCGTAACTCTGGGAAAGATGCTATTCTCATCTAATGGATAGAGACTGGGGTGCTGCTAAACATTCTACAATGCACAGGATGGCCCCCCACAACAAAGAATTTTCTGTTCCAAAATGTTAATAGTGCTGAGGTTAAGAAACACTGCTCTGACTGCATGGTTACATCTAACAACATAAAGAAACAGCTAAAATGTGGAGGAACATCAACTCCAGGTGATATTGTTTGAATCCTGGATAGAGTCACAACTTACTTGATTTCTCTGTTACTTACACCCCCCAAAATCTTAACTGACCAAATTGGTAAATATGCAACATACAGTAGGTACCCCATAAGTGGGGTCGTTTTCATTAAAGGTTATCATCCACATAAGATCCAGGATCAGGGGACTTTGGAATCACAAACATTAAGGGATCAGATGCTGTCAACATAAGAATTTCATGTTTTAGCTCCCTGCAGCACACATCTGTACCCTCTATTGTGTTCTCAACATTTTCTACATTTCTGATTTGCACTCAGGAAAAACATACATCCAAAAGATAATGCCATTTTTGTATGGCATTTGCAATTTTTCTCTAGTTTAGAGCTCCTATCATCAATAATTTAATGCGTCTGACAGGAGACTAAAAAATTAAAGGAAAGGTTACAAGATTTCTACAAAATCACTAAATATTTTTCTTAAGTGACTACTAGTCACTTGTCTCTGCAGAGCTCAATTTACCATAAATATGTAAAATGAAAATAAAGGAGTTCTGAAAAAAAAAAGAAAAATGGGTATTTAAAAATTGCTTCATAAATTAACACATAGGAGTAAAAGAATCTCATTTATATTTATATTCCATATTTTCTTTTCAGCTCTTGTGTGTTTGATTATATCATGGAAAGGGACAGGATGATATTGTATTCTAAATTTATTGACAAGAAATGTTAAGATCTTGTTTTTAATGTTGCCCATTCCCCTAAAGGTGGTTAAAACACATGTACAGTATATGTCATTTCACCAACACAAACTAATTATCACATTTTTTTGATTTCATAATTCTATAGCCTTAAGGTCATAATTTTCACAGCATTCTCACTCTTTTAATGGTTTGTACATTTTCATTCCTCAGTAAGATATGAATATTTTCTAAGAGATATTATATAAATGAGGCCATTATTCGGAATGAGAATTTTCTCTACTAACATCATCACCATTTGTAGCACAGAAGATTAAATAAATGTCTCTGATGAGTGACTAAATGCAAAATAAAAAGTAACCACTCAACTTTAATAGTTTAAAAAATGCTATTAAACATAATGGCTCCTTGACATTTAAGTAGCACTGTGTTTTAAGTGATCTTCATTTTTTAAGAACTACTTTATTTTCATCTTAAATATTGGTGGCAAATCAGGTTCTCCAGAGTGAGAAATCACAGGAGAAAACTCTTCAGAGAAATAAGTTACCATGGACTCTAGAATTCCAAAGTGCTATTTTTTAAATTTTGTTTTTGTTTGGTTTTATTTTTGTTTTCTCCTGAGTCTGTGTAATAAAATCATATAAATGAATAACTTGAAAAACTGACAAAACAATCTCAATTCTCAAGATCTTCAATCCTTGCGGGATGCAATTGTGACCATACGCCCTGTTCCTCGCTTTAACCTTCAGGGGGAGCTCTGATGTCTGTCAGGGACACTGAGGAACAAAATGGCCCAGTGGGACCATCAGGGAATGAAACTCTGTGAAAGCGAGGAGACAGCCAGAGGAGAGAGGAAGTGGGGAAGTGAAGCCTTCAAAGGGAGCGGTGATCCCATTGATTTCTTATCCCTCTGCAGGAGATTAGCACTAGCGTCGAACTCTAAGGGAAAAGAAAGCATTAGGGAGGCAGCAAGTTGCCTAGGCCTGATTCTAGCCCAGAGGTATGTGAAGGGCACCTTCAAGGTCTGTCTGTTATCCCACTCCAATTCATCAGGTTAAAAGGGGAACTGGTTATTGCCTGTGTGTAGCTGACATCCCAGGTGCTGCATCACAAGAATATGGTGATACATACATGACCAGCAAGGACTCAGGGTGAGTGAAGACATGAATATAGCTTTAAAATGAGTAACATGTTCAGTTGATTATTGAATGAGGCTAAAACAAAGATTCTAACCTCTGACTTTAGACACTAAGCTCTCCAAGGGCAGGGCCTGTATCTATCTCATTCCCTACAGTACAAATACAATTCCTAGAGCAGCTACGAAGCTCATCAATCACTTATCTCCAGAAAACAAAATTAAATCAATACTTGCTTAAAGACTTGAGCAAGTCTTCAAGTCTTCCTAGGTTTTAGTTTCCTTACTACAAAGAATGTAAGGGATGAAGTAAAGATTCATCTGATTCCTAGTAGCCCAAGGAGTCTTTAAACTATGACTCCCTAAGGTTTAAGACTGGCAATCACAAAACCTGCAGATGTCTGTCCCATGATATGACAACCAACCACCTGCTATATAGATCACTTGATATCTATATATAGATGTAGATATACATACATACCACTTGATGTCACAATTAAGAAAAATTAAAAAAATAAAGATATTTGTCAGATTACGTATTTCTGTCATAATCAAGAGGAACGCCAAAGCCCACCCCATACCACCTCTAAAGAGAGCTCCATTCTGGCTACCATTCAGGTGGGATATTTTCATATTGTTGTGGTCAACAGTATTATTGGCCTTGAGCTCTCAAAGGTTTCATTCCTGGATCACCGAACAGCCATATTTGATATTCAGTAACAGAGATAAAACTACCAAACCATCAAATTCCCACAGAGGATAGTCTCTGTTGAGTAGCATGATAGCACAGCCAAAAGATTATGGATTTTGGAAGCTCATCTACAGAGCCGGAGTCCACTAGAATGTTTGACCTTGTTAAATCACAGTTTTCTCCCCTGTGAAATGGTAACAGTTCCTGCCTCACTGAATAGTGAAAATGAAATAATATATGTGAAATGTATGTTCATAGCTAACAATAAACAGTAGCAACTGTTTTTATTTAAGGCTTGTCACTTGCTCTCACAGAGAAAAAAGAAATTACTTAAATGATAAAAAAAAAAAAAGCATAAGATGAGCTCTCTTTGGAAGATAGCAAATAGAAAGACCCAAGAAAAGACTGAAAACAGAATGAGAAAATGTGGACTACCTCCTTCACTTACAGAATAGATGATCTTGGGCCAGTCACTTTGTCTCTCAGAACAGTTTCCTCTTCTGTGAAACATGATTGATCATGTGCCCCTGGAAAGCATTCTGTAAACTCTAAAGCACTATTCAAATGTTTGGTGCTAATATCATTATTACAGTAGACAAAATTCAAGTCAGCATGGCTGTTGACAAATGGGAAGGGGTAGCTAAAGATTTGCCACAGTGACATTCTGGAACTGGAGAGAGAGTGCTCATGTTTTAAACTCAGTCTCTTTTTTTGGCAATTAAGAAGCAAAGAAGCATAATTAAAATTGCAACCAGTTGTAGATTTTCCAGCAATCCTAGCCTTGCCAAGATGGGGTGAAGGAAACTTAACTTGCTTGTATTGTGCTATACGTATTCAGAATCATTTCCTTAGATGCAACCATCAACATCTTTGACTTCAAAAGAAGCTTTTTTTCTGTGATTTCAAAGCATTTTATGTCCATACATGGATTTAAGAAAATCACATAGCAGAAGACAAAAGAACAAAGCTTCAACAGCAGAAAAATTCATTGTAAACCCCTTTAAACCATCACGCTGAAATGTTCAGTGGAGGAAAGCAAGCTCTTGTGTATACACTGAGTATATCAAAGGCCACCTCTGAGGTTAGTCAGGAACCTGTCTTCTTTGGAGATGTCAATATTGCCACAGAGTTTTCAAGAATCCACAAATCACTATTCACAAACCAAGCCCTGCCCGCCCCCCAGCTTTGACAAATACTGACATTCCTTAGCAAACCAGAGGGAGCTGTATGGTGCTTTTCAAGGGATGAAAAACAAGTAGTGAGGAGTTGATTGTCCACTGAAGAAGCAGCCCAGGCCATAAAGCCTAGCCAGTCATTAATCTCCAGGAAATGCCCAGAGCCAATGTCGTTATTGCTATTATAAACTAAAAATTAAAGGAAAAAGAGAAGGCACGTAGCTCTTTTTTATGGGTGATACAGTTTCAATTGGCACATATTGAGCATTTCTAGGCATTTAATTAAGCAATCAGATTGCTTGAGTGGTCTCAACATTCAGTGCCTTTTATAGAGTTCTTTAATAGCTGTGCATAGAATTATTCTGGATACTTTATGGAGCATAGCAAGTGAAGTTTATGTCTTCCCAAGAATACAGTGAACCTTCCTGCTGCTCCTCTACCTTAAACAAAGATTGTTGTTTTGTTGTTGTTGTTGTGGGGTAGAGGGATCTTGGATTCATGTCTAGAAACGTATATCCGGGGAATTAGGATAAAGATAATTTACTTAAACCAAGAAGCATTTCACTTTACCTCTTCATAACTTATTCCACTAAGATCCAATACCAACACCTTGTAAAATAAGGTGCGGCAGCATATTCAATACTGTTTTTGTTTATTCACTCATTCATTTCCTGAATCATAAGGATATAAACAATATCCTTTTAGAGCCAAAAATATGGTGGGGAACAGAATCTGTAAGATCCACATCCACACACAAGCAGCACAGCACAGTGATTAAGAGGACTGAGACCTTGGACAAATTACTCAACCCCTCTCTGCCTCAGTTCTTTCCTCATGGGCTCTTGTAAAGACTAAGTGGGCAATACACATGAAAGCACTTAGGACAATGGCCAGCATGTAATGTGAGCGATGTAAGTGTTAGCCATCATTATTACACTCTTGTGCACAGAAACAAGACAATATTCAAGGGAATAAATCAATAAACATCTTGTTTATAAATAGTGATGAGTGGCACCAAAAATAAAACAATGCAATCTAATTAAATTAGGGGTGAATTTATCAGGAATTTCTCCCTGAGAAGGGGCACTTTTGCTTAGCCCTGAAATATTAGAATGCCTCATGATACAAACTGGGCAGAGGGAACACCCCAGAGAAAGGGAACCCCCAGTGCAAAGGACCTGACGGGGGATTGGGTTTGGTGTGTTTGAGGTAAAACAAGAACAGAGTGCTGGAATGTGGTGAGGATGTCGGGACTGGCCCAGATACAGTAGCAGAAGGGTCAGGAACCAAGTCATATAGGACATTTTAGATCAGACGAAGGCTGTAAATTGGTTCATATACAAATTATCGCCTTTATTTTCTATAATGCCTTGGTAAATATGTCTAGCCATGTACATACAGCTATGAGACTGGCAAAAGTTTAGATATGAACATTCCTAACTAATAAGGAGTTAGATTTATTTGAAATACAATAAAAACCATTGTAATACAGGAAGGGAGAGATGTCTGAAAATTAGGTTTTTGTTTTAAAACTGGCCTCAGGGGCTATGAAGGGAATAAACTGAGTGTGAGGAGAGGCAGAGAAGGAAGAATGAGTACTGGTCCGACTTGAAGAAACTGGTGGATTGTGTGATGATGGCTAGTCCAATTCATGTCACCTCAGCTAATTGAACTTGCATTTACTGTGTGCCTACCATGTGTGTGGGCCTTGTGCTGGGAAGGTATCTTAGTCCATTTGAGCTACCAAAACAAAATACCATAGACTTAGTGACTGGTAAACAACAGACATTCATTTCTCATTTCTGAAGCCTGGGAAGTCCTAAGATCAAGGTGTTAGCCAATTCGATGTCTGGTGAGAGCTCAGTCTCAATAGATAGTGCCTTCTCACTGTGTCCTCACATGGAGGAAGGGGTAAAGCAGCTGTCTGGAGTCTCTTTTTTAAGGGGACTAATCCCAATCATGGGGACTCCACCCTCATGACTGAGTCACATCTCAAAAGACTTCACCTCCTAATACCATCATCTTGGGGATTAGGAGTTTATCTTCTGCACTTGGGGGGAGACACATTCACACTATAGGAACAGAAAAAATACAGAGAAAAATAAAATAGACACCTGAACTAATAGGGCCTAGATCCAGTGTGGACATTGACAAGGAAGAGTAATAAATGGTTTCACAAGTCCTGTCAATATAGTCCCCGATAGGATTCTCTACCGAAAATGGTCAAATCTGCTTGGGGGAGAAGAAGACAAGGGGCTTTAGAAAGGAAGTGACACTATAGGTGAACCTTGAAATGCAAACAGGTGGCAATGGAAATTGTCTTCAGACATTACAGAGTGAACAGGGAAACAGAGGTGTGAACCCACCTGTTGAGCTGGGAACTGCAGGTTGATGAGGATAGCTGAGACACAGGCAGCTTGGACAGGGTGATAAGAGGTCCCACAGGAGACGTGAGCATGGGCGAAATCTGGAAGGGTCTTGAATAACCCAAGAAGGCATGTGTTCTTCATCCTGTCCAGCTTACCATGTACATTGGGAGTTAGTGAAAGGAATCATGTTTAGAAAGATTGTCCTTGGCCATCTGCATGACAGATTAAAATAAGGAAGACCGGCAGAGGGATAAAGAAGAGAAAAGTTAACAAAAGCCCAGACTAAGGCAGCAGCAGTGGAGACAGAGATGGAAATAGAACACAGAGATGTTAAGGGAAGAAAACCAGTGGACTTAATCTGTAACTGGATTTGCAAGGAATCTCATTGGCTCTCATGTAAACTTATTTCTGAATGAATGAATATCTCCAAGTGAATGACTGAGTAGGTGATCCTTTTAGTTATCAAGGTTATGAAAAGCATGGAAAAGTGGGCAATAATACATAGAGTAGATAGTTACAGATAGACGTTTGTGAGAGAGAGAAAAGGCATATGGGAGATATAATACTCCCCTCAACTGCCGCCTATCATCTTTGGAGGTTCTGGAGGAATCTGTATGTACAACAGAGGCATTGATGTCAAAGTTTTAGTTAGATCAGCAAACTCTGGAAGGTGAGACAGATGGTGCCAAGTCAGGAAGATTTCTTCAGCCTAGACAAGGCAGACAAGAGCCTCTCTCTGATTTCCTTACATAGGAGGGAACGGCTTCTCTTCCCATGCAGAAAGAAGCAGCTAGCCAACACCATATGACCTTCCCAGATATTTGGAAAGGACCAATCGGAAAGCAAAAATGGTGCGAGGGTCACAGCCAAAGAAGGAGCGATGACCAGGTCTTCCCCTAAGCAGGAACAGTCCCAGTCCTCCAGCACTGTCTTGGCCGCTGGTAGGAAGGGGATCTAAAATAAAAGGAACCCAAATGTGGACACCAAAACAATAACCTTAGAATTATAGAGCACTGAAAAGCCTTTGGGCCAGACATATTTATAATAATATTACTAGTATTGGCTAATGATAACATTCTAGGGCATTCCTTGGAGTTAGAAGGGGTGGTACAAAAGACTGGGTAAAATGGCCAAGGGAGATATGTGAGTTTCCTTTAGGTAACAACAAATAACTTGGGCAAATTTTGAAGGAAAAATAACCTTTCATCTTCACCTTTTATCAATAAACATGTTTGTAAATAGTGATAAGTAGTACCAAAAAATAAAACAGTGCAATGTGATTGGAGTAGTAACCACATTTTAATGTAATCATCTGTGAAATGAATGGGCTTTCCTGCATGACTTCTAAGTCTCTGGGTCTCTACATTTCCATGAGTCCACAGGGCTTTATATTTTACTGGACATAGAATTCACAACAGAGAACTCATAACCAGAGAAATCTGGTCACATGCAAAGTTGCATCTGTAATTTCTACTTTACCTCAGCCTTTGTGATTATGTCTGGCCATGTATGTACAACTATGTAACGATGAAGGTTAGATTTGACTAAAGATGACTACTAGTATTTTTAAAAGAATATAGCTATATTTCCAGGCTGAACAAAAATTATTAAGTGCTCTAGTCTTCTGGGCAATCAAGCCAAGAAATTAGGAGTGAACAATTCTTTGACACTTCCTGTGTGGAAACAGTTCAGTACCCTACATGAGCAGATGCTCCATACACGTGTTAGTAGTAAAAGAATGAACCACTCTTTCTTCTTTGTTCCTGCAAAGGTTTGCTTGAATCTGTCTTAAATGCTTATTCTATTCTTTCTGGTAATAAAATGGGTTGTCTCCATATATCTAATAGATAGTAAGATTCTTTTTTTTTTTTCCGCTCTTGTTACCCAGGCTGGAATGCAATGGCGCGATCTCGGCTCACCGCAACCTCCGCCTCCTGGGTTCGGGCAATTCTCCTGCCTCAGCCTCCTGAGTAGCAGGGATTACAGGCACGTGCCACCATGCCCAGCTAATTTTTTGTATTTTTAGTAGAGACGGGGTTTCACCATGTTGACCAGGATGGTCTCGATCTCTTGACCTCGCGATCCACCCGCCTCGGCCTCTCAAAGTGCTGGGATTACAGGTGTGAGCCACCGCGCCCGGCCCGATAGTAAGATTCTTGAAAAACAAGGGCTATGCATAAGTAATCATTGCTCCTTCACAGCACCTTGTAGCAAGATTGACTTTTGAAAAAATCCTCCCTCTTTAATAAAATTGAAGGGGTCCTCCTGTGTTGTCCCTGGAATGAGGTGGGACAGCTGCACACTGTGAGAGACTATGGCCTGCATTGATCACTGAGTCCCTCCAGGAGCCATTTCCCTGTGGCTAAGAGCACTTGGTGTAAGGTCTGAGGTCTCAGAAGGAACTAGAGCTTGGGATTGCTGTTGATCAAAACTCCATATTTGCTAATCTCAGGGAGAACTGGGTAGAGAAGGAGGAGGGCTGTTGCCATTACCACTGCGGACCTTTGGCCAGATCAGAGGCAGCCATTGTTTTACGGCCGTGTCCCACATAACAACATTTTGGTCAATGATGGACTGCATATAAGACGATGGTTCCATAAGATTATAATGGAGCTGAAAGATTCTTATCGCCTAGCAACACTGCAGACACTCTGTATCATTACTCATGTGTTTGTGGTGATGTTAGCGTAAACAAACCAGTCATATGAAAAGCTAACACATGCTGTTATATACAGTACATATTACTTGATAATGATAAAAAAATGACTATGTTTCTGGTTTATGTATTTACTATGTTATACTTTTTGTTATTATTTTAGAGTATACTCCTTCTACTTATAAAAAAAAGGGAACTGTAAAATAGCCTCAGGCAGTTCTTTAGGAGGTCTTCCAGACGAAGGCATTGTCATCATAGGAGATGACAGCTCCATGTGCGTTACTGCCCTGGAAGACTTTCCAGTGGGACAAGATGTGGAGGTGGGACACCTTGAAACTGATGATCCTGATCCTGTGGAGGTCTAGGCTAAGGTGTGTGTCTGTGTCTTCGTGTTTAAAAAAAAAAATAGTTTTTAAAAATCTTTTAGTAATAAAAAAAAATTTTAAATAGAAAAAACACTTATAGAATAAGAATACAAAGAAAGAAAATGTTTTTGTACATCTATACAATGTGTTTGTGTTTTAATCTATTTTGTGTATTACAAATGAGTCAAAATGTTTTTTAAAATTAAGTTTCTAAGGTTAAAAAAGCCAAGGCTAATTTATTATTAAAGAAAATGCTTTTATAAATTTAGTGTAACTTAGATGTACAGCATTTATAAAGTTTGTCATAGTGTCCAGCAAGGTCCTAGTCCTTACCCTTCACTTGCCTCTCACTTACTGACTCACCCAGAGTAACTTCCAGTCCTTCAAGCTCCATTCATGGTAAGAACCCTATAAAAGTATGCCATTTTTTATTAATATCTTTTATACCATATTTTACTCTACTTATGCTATCTTTGGATATGTTTACATACACACATTTATCATTGCATTGTAGTTCCCTACAGTATTAAGTGCAGTGACATACGGCAAAGGTTTGTAGCCTATAAACAATAGGCTATGCCTCGATGTGTAGTAGGCTATTCCACTTAGGTTTGTGAAAGTACTCTATGATGTCTGCACAATGATGCAACTGCCTGACTATACATTTCCCAGAATATATCCCCATCATTAAGAAGCGCATGACTATAGATGAGAGGTTCTAGATTTTTGTTTTAACATGAGGACACCAATGAAGTCCAGAGACAAGATGACTTAGTATTAGAAATCTAATGACTCATTTAAATCCAGCGATGCCAGTAAGTGACCATGGGAAAGTCACTCCCACCCATCCTGGCCCTGGGCTTTGGTTTGTGCTTCTCTAAAATGAGGGGAGTGATTCAATCAGAGGTTTTCAAACTTCTCCCTGAGCAGCAGGATCCTTGATATATACCATTGACTCAAGTGGAGTCTCCCAGGTTGAACTGGTGGGCCCTTAACTCTTCCCCACATTAGGCTACTTTCTCACCTCCAAGCCAGTCTTTGGCTCCAAGGAAGGGAGTTTGGGTGCCCCAAAAGCCATGGCATTTCCAACATGCCTTCAGGGACACTGCTGTAATAAGCCCCTTGCTTGCACAGCTGCACATCATTTACAAAGAGCTTTCCCCCAACCCCCTTTCACTTAATCTGACATCTGATCATTTTAAGTAGGAAATCAAAAGTGAGAAGCAGTTACATTTCCAGCTTTTAATGCCACAGAGTGTGGCCAGCACGAAGGTTCAGCAGCCAGCATGTTCTAAAATATTAAGATGAATTTTGGAATCCTCAAGCTAGCCAGGGTGCTGGCGCTTTACAAGTGTTTAAACAAATTCACTTGTCTGCTCTTGTTTCCTACCAACATAAGAATAAATGCCATTTTTTAACTTTACTATGCAAATTAGATAAGAGATCATTATGGCTAGATAACTATAATAGCAGATGATACACATAGTCTAGAAAAAGTTTATTCTATGAGACCACATTTTTCATATTTTAAAATAACTTGCATTTTCATATAAGTAATACATGTTCATGATAGACCAAAGACAAAAATTAGCAAAATTATTACTCATAATTGTACAAACCATAGATAATTGCTGTACACATGAGTGCATACATCCTTATTTTTATGTAAAATGTAAATGTTTTTACTAAAATTGGACAATATTGTGTATATATGTTTTAATCTGTTTTTTCATTCAGCAGTATATTTGTGATCAACACATCAGGTCAAAGAGTACATTGCAGCAACACCAATTGTTTGTTTTTTAATAGGAATATGGTTTTCTATCTACTGAATTTGTGATAAATGTCATGTATTCAAATAATCACCTATTGTTGAAAATATTGGTTATCTCCAGTTTTTCTCTTCTTGCTATATGCTCGCAGCTAAATCTTTGCCTTACTTGAGGAATTGCTGGATCACAGTGTATGCAAATTTCTTTTAAAAATTTCAATATGTTACATATTAAAATGTTGTACCAATTGTATCCTCACCATCAAAATGAAAGTAATCATTTCCCTTTACTCTCTTAAAAATTGGATAGTATCAGTCTCTGTATTTCTTAAACCCAGCTTTAATGTCAAAGGGAAAAAAAAACTTCTGCTTTTGCAGTCTTCCAAACTCATACCAAGGCTACTTAGTCTTCATGTCTTTTCTTTGGGTTCTATGCTCCTTTCCTAGTCTGTAGCAATGTACGGAGTACTAGGCCAATGGCTCCGGGATTTAACACCAAATCCAGTTGTGCTGCTGATCCTATTTGCCTCCTACCACTCTATGCAATTGAGCTATGAGCTTAAGCATTCATCTTAGACCAAGCTTCAACCAATGGCTTCCTTAGCTTATTTCCTGGTGGCAAGTTCTCTGGGAATCTACATGGGTTGAATAGCGACCCCTCAAAACATATGTTTATGCAAACTCATGTATGTGACATTATTTGGAAAAGAGTCTTTGCAGATATAATAAAGTTAAGAATCTTGAGATGAGATAGGATTAGGACGGACCCTAAGTCCAGTGACAAGTATAGAGAAAAGAAGGAGAGAAGACAGAACTGGAGAACAAACAGAGCTGAAATCCAGGTAAAAACAGGCAGAGATTAGATTTTTGCAGCCAGAAGCCAAGGAACACCTGGAACCACCAGAATCTGGAAGAGATAAGGAAGGAGTTACGAGAAAAAAATTACTGTTGTTCTTAGCCCCCAAGTTTCTGGTGATTACTGCAGCCCTATGAAAGCAATGTAAGATCCTACAAAAACGTTCTATTCTGAGTGTTTCTCAGTCACTTAAAAATCCTCTTTATCGGCAAATGTCATGGTGCTGGTCACCAGGATTTTTAAGTGACTGAGAAACACTCAGAATAGAGCCTACTTAGACTTTATCCCATTCATTAGGCAAACATTTATTGAGCACCTACAATATAGCAGGCCTTCTTCTGGGTACTGAGTAAAAGCAAAAGTGAAGAAGACATAATCCTTTGAGAGACAAATACCTACTGTGCAACCTACAGGGCTAATTGTAGACAGAGAGAGTAGGTTGTGGTCATGTCATAGAGTACCACAGTGACTGAGTTAAAATCTTTGCCTTTATCCTGTAGATAATGGAGTACTTAAGAGGGTTTTAGGCAAGTATTACCCACACCCCCAGACTCCTCTGATACTGAACTTCTCTGACTTCTACTCCAGGACCAGCCTACACATCTGCCTGTGACCTACAATGGGACTCTCCTGGTTTTACATCTGCCTGCCCTGACTGGCTCTGTGACCACACTAAGTTCCTGCTACCGTTCATTCTCCAGGCCTCCGCAGTCACAGTCACTGCCCCAGAGTAAACAGCTAGTCGGGTTCTGGACTCACCTGATCTACCAACTGAGCCCAGGTATGCTACATGATTAATTTATTCATTCATTTGAGAATTAAATGCTTCGTATCTACTATTTTCCAGTCCCTGGTTGTACAAAAATAAATAACATGCAGTCTTTGCCCTTAAGATGCTTACCATCAAAATGTCTAAATAATAGTCTTCCTGGCTGCCATCATAAAATGCCACAAACATGGTGACCTAAACAACAGAAATTTATTTTTTCACACTTCTGGAAGTTAAAAGTCTAAGATCACCATCCCAGGAGAGTTAGCGTCTGATGAGGTGTTGAGTTGTAGAGGGCTGCCTTCTCCTAGGGCCCCTACATGGCCTTTTCTCTGCACTCAAACTCCAGTCTTCCCCTTCTTATAAGGACATTAGTTCTATTGGATTAGGGTTCTACCCTTATGACCTCACTTAACCGTAATTACCACCTTAAAGGCTGTGTCCCCAGATATAAACCCATTGAGGATTGGGGCTTCAACTTATGAATTTGGAGGTTTGGAAGCATGGGGGGACACAATTCAGTTCATAACACCAGCTAAGTGGAAAAGACAAATATGTACACATAATTGCCATATGAGAAATACAAGATAAAGGTATCTTGGATTTCTGTGGTGAAGTATGTAACCGATCTAGATGGATCTTTAAAGAAGACAGAGCTACTTAGGCGGACGAGACACAGCAGGGAAATCCAGGCAGAGAGAAAAGTTTTTGTAAAATGCAAACATGAAACAACACGATCTGTTGAGTAGATGGCAAGTGATTCAGGATAGCTGAGACAGAGAAAGAATGGATTAGAGTATCGTGGAGATGAGACTCAAAAAGCAGGGAAATCCAAGAAGGGCAATCTGGTCTGTCCACCATGTCCTCGAGGAAGCCCAACCCCCGCTTCTCTCCTTCTGCTAGAACCTTGTTTCCCATGCCGTAGTCACTGTGTGTTCCCCCCTCACCCCAATCAAAATATTACTACCCTCCGTCTTAGTCCTAGACATTTAAAATAATAGCCTCTTATATTTTGCGTAGTGCTTCATAGTTTACAAAACACCTTTACTACATCATTTGACCCTCATAGCTGCCCAATAGAGAACAAATATTATTATATCGATATATACAATAAAACTAATATTCAAATAGTAATCATAATAATAGACTTGCCCAAGATTAGAGGTCTGTGCTACAGTGACCTTATGGGTAGAACCCAGACCTCTGCCTGCTGATCCAGTGTGCTTTGACACTACCTGCATTTTTCTCCGCTATTTGCTTCTTGTGCTGTAGCTCTCCAGTAATGCTTCTACATTTTGACAGAGCCTTCTGGAAATAATGTGTTAACCAACAGAAAAAGCTCAGAGTGGGAATGTTGGGCCTGGCAAGATATTTTTTTGGCCTGGCAGGCCTGTCAAAGCCCATCGAATCACACATCTGCTTCACAAAGGGCCAACCCAGAGTAAAGCCCATGGGTATACTTTGCCGAGAGGAGAAAATTAAAGCACTTCCAAGTCAGGAAATGCCAAGCTGGACTTTGCTATGGTGTTAACTTGCTGGCCCAAAGTAGACCAAATAGTAATTTACCTACAGCCTAGCTGCAGAAAATTCCTACCCAGCCTAGCTGGAGGTAAATCCTTCTCTGACTGCACTTTTGTCAGTGTTGCCAAGGCAACAACTCTCGCCACTCTGGTAATTTTTAGTTTCAATCACAAAGTTTGGGTTGACTTAGCTGAAAGTCTGTTGCAGCAAAACTTCTAGTCACTGGAATACATGAGAAATAGGTTTCCTAAGTTTTCAACAAATCTGAGACTAGATTGTCCCTTAAAAATATTTGTCCACCGTTTTTGATAATAACTTCTCTAAGATTCTTCTCTCACAGCTATGTCTTTCTTATACAATCTATAGAGCATAATTTAATTGATTTTTGAGAAGATCCAGGGGTCAGAGTGGCCTTTTGAAAACACAATTTTACTCCAACATGAAGTCTAAACTCTTCTAAGTTTGGGAAAGTGCCTTTCACCATTCACCCCATCAGCCTTTCCACATGTTGTCAGTCTCTTCCTATTCACTCCAAGAACATGGAATTAACCATTATTTTTGGAATACTCACAAAACGCACCACGCTTTTCATAGGTCTGAGTATTTATACACAGGATAGCCCTTCATTCTCTTCTCTGCTAAGAAAATTCCTACACAGCCTTGACTGTCCAGCTCGACAACCACCTATGCGAAATCTTTCAAATGCTCCCCCTAACCACACTCCCAGAGCATTTTGTACATATGCCTTTATTGCAATAATTTATGTGCCTGACTCCCTCACCTCATCTTTGTACCCTAATGTCTAGTTAGCACAGCCCTGGCCTCATATAGGTGCTAAATACATAGTTAACATTATTACCAAATAAACAAGTACTAAACTCCTTCAAACATACCACTGACTTGGTGTTTACTATGTGTCAGACACTATGATAGGAACTTTCCATGTGTTTCCCACTTAGTTCTCCTAACAGCCCAGTAAGTGCAGAGCCTGAAAGCAAACTCAGCTCCCCTGTTCCCCAAATCCAGCCTTTCCCTCCATTTTACATGGCACAGCACATTCTGAACAAATCAGTATACTAAATCAAAAGCACGGGGGCTGTTAATCAATTGAAGAGTGACTTGTGGCATCCATGCCATGCAGCAGTTAAATAGCCAAGGGTCAGAGTGGGCTGCAGGAGGTCAGTACCCAGGGTTTGAATAGGCAGAGGGTTTGAGCAGGAATCAGAGGCGATATGCAGAGTCAAAGGAGGAAGCTGTTGCTGGAAAAGTCAAGCAAATCTAAAACACAGTTGGAGTCACATATGCAAATATTTACCGGGCTAGGAAAACAATGGAAAGGATTAAAGCAAGCCACATCACTTCCTCTCACAAATCTTCTTTTTCCTTTTCATTGAAGCCCATGGCCCTCTGGGTCTTTCATTTGACCACTTTGGATAGCAATCTGCGTACATGACATAATTTACATTCACCTTCCTTCCACTCCAGGAAAAACAATAATGCCTGCATATGGAAAATGGCAGCTGACACTGGATCACCATGCAGAGATTATCACTGGGAGATATTGACAGGCTTGATTCCAGGAGGGAGATGAAGTCTGGAAAATTATTTCCAGATGGTGGAATTTTTAAAGAGAAGCTAGAAAGTTGCATTATTATGAAAAAACTTCTAATTTTTAAAAATCAGAGCCATATGTAAAAATGTTTAAAATATTATGTGGGATCTAGCCAAATCTTCAACTTTATTGGACCTACACATCAATTGGGGAGCTTGTTAAAACACAAATTATGGGGCCCCATGCCAGGAGATTCTGGTTCAGTAAGTCTTGGTGGGGCCTGAAAATGTGCATTTTTAACAGGCTTTCAGGTGAACTGATGCTGCCAGCCCAGAGATCACACCTGGAATAGCACAGGACTAGATGCAAGTAGTACCAGCCCCAGTATTCAGGCCACCCATTTGGCACCTCTGGTCTACAGATTTAGAGAAGGAAACTAGAAACAGGGGGCAGCCAAGCAAATCCTGGTCCTGGGAGAGAAGTAGTCTTATATACACTTTTACGCTTCTTTTAAGAAAGGTGACTTCAAGTAATATGGATAAGATAGCAGACCTCCAAAAAACTTTTTACACCCTGGCCTCAGACTAGGAAGAATTCAAGGATGCAAAAGATGCATGTAGAAATTTGTTGAGAATCAGCCACAAACATAATTGGTAAATGAAATGGAAGAGGAGAGAGCTAAGGACCTGACATAATTTGGCTTAGAGAAGCAAAAACCAAGTGGTGACTCACTAATCATCTTCAGGCATGAGAGGGGAATTTGTGGGAAGACGGTGAACAGCTGTTTCTGCTTCTACCAGAGTTTCCAGAACAGCAGGAAGAGCTGAAGTAGAAAAAGAACTCTAGTACCTGACAGCTGTGAAAGACAGTCATTGATTGCCATGGGGATTCCTATCTTTCAGGTCTTTAAAATCAGATAAATGATAGCTTCTTAGAACCTTCAAAGACCTCCTCTCCCTGTGAGTGTTTTTCAAAGTGCAGGACGCATAACACAGCTGGTAGAGAAGACATTTGGGTGCTGCACAATGAATTAAGTGACTTTGGCTCATAAAAGGAAAGAGGTATTCCCTTTTCAATTGTCTTTCATTACTAGAGTGTGTCAAGGAGAATATCTACATGAAGTACTGTCTTTTCCAACTCTCTAACACTTGCTGGTCTCCCTTTTAACAGATAGCAAGAAGGTCTTGGCTGCATCATGTTACACAGCTGCATGTGTGAGGATTGTCATTGTTTTGTTTCATGGTATTAATATTTTAACAGTTTATGGAAAGTAATGCTGGTTTTTCATTTAAGATAGCAATAGGAAGTTTTCCTCTTTCCAAATCTGTGCACCTTTGTAATGAGATTTTGCAAATTTTCCCACCAAGAGGAGACTCTGAGAGCAATCAATAAATTTAGACATGTAAAGTCTATGAAATCATAGAGACATATCAAGCCAAGGATACTGTATTAGTTTGTTTTCATGCTGCTGATAAAGACATACTTGAGCCTGGGCAATTTACAAAAGAAAGAGGTTTAATTGGACTTACAGTTCCACATGGCTGAGGAAACGTCACAATTATGGCAGAGAGCAAGAAGGAGCAAGTCATGTCTTACACAGATGGCAGCAGGCAAAGAGAGAGCTCGTGCAGGAAAACTCCCCCTTATAATAACCATCAGATCTCATGAGACTTACTCACTATCATGAGAACAGCACAGGGAAGACCTGCCCCCATGATTCAATTACCTCCCACCAGGTCCCTCCTACAACACATGGGAATTCAAGATGAGATTTGTGTGGGGACACAGTCAAACCATACCAGATACTGATGGATGATGGCCATGGCAAAAATTGTGCATATGGTAAGTGGAAGAATGATGTTTTAGAAATGCTAATCAAATCGAAGCCTCCCTTTTATAAACAAGAAAACTGAAGTTCAGAAAGTTAAAGTACATTCTCATTTCCATGCAGAATTTGCAGGAAAGCTGAGACTAGAGATAAGCTTAGTCAGGAGAGAGGAAGGGGAGGTAGAGGCTTCCATCACCAGCACCTGCAGCATCATTCTCTATAGCACAGTGCCTCATCCACTCCAGCTAGGCACATGAAGCCCTGAATGAAATGGACTAGTTTTCTCTCCAGTGCTGTGGCCATCTCTCTGTGTGACTTCACCAGTGTGAGCATCTCCGTCATTATAACAAAGTGAGGCGCTAATTCAGGTATCACTTGTGGACAAAGTGAAATACCATACACTAACATCCCTCAGTAAACTCTAAAAAGTCTCCAAATGTAAAGTGCAAGAAATAGAAAAACATATTCTGCTGCTACTTCTCAAACTCTGATATTCCTATGTCCTGGTAATAGTCATATGTTAGTGGCTGAATATCAGTTTTCTCATTGACTTTATCCTGCTTTGAACAAAAAGAAAAAAATAAACATAGCTTGCAAAGATTTTATTTCATCCTGAAGGGACTCTCATGCATAAACTATTGTCCAGCAGTGGCCTAAATTATACAATATTTTCACAGAACTGTAGGTTTATTTCTTTCAAGCATATATCGAGGCTTTCCTCATTAGGAAGGCAAGAATGTTTAATAATTATCACACAAACACGAGTTTCAATAGAAATGACCTTTAATTATGTTATTTGGAGTGTAATCGGTGTTTCTAAGGACTTAAGAGCAGATTTTATTGTTTAAAAGAGATGCATTCTCCTTGAAATTGGGTTCAAACCATTTTATTATTTATGAATCCACCTTTTAGATAATACTAATAGATGAACTTTACCACAGGCCGTCTCCAAATAATCACAGATTCCTAAAGAACATGACCAAATTAGCAAGTTTTTACTATAAATATATTTTATGAGATTTGGTTGATATGAATAGAGTGTTTTTTAAAATTATTAACAAACTCTCAATTTCAGTTTAATAAAGAAAAAAATACATTTCCTATCAGCTTGCCAGAGATATTACAGAAATGAGTGATTTCTAACCTCTGGTAATGCAAATCTGTAACATCCATCCTATTGCACAAATAGATCATTCAGAAAGGTAAAGATTTCTCCCAGAAATAATAGTTGTATAAAGGTGTTCCATCCCTCAGTAAATTAAAGACGCTGCCTCACTCCTACTCTCCATGCTGAAGGGAACACTAGAGGAACCTATTAATAGCATCGTTAGTTTCAAGGAGGCAGTTTACATGGAATTTGGATCTTAATGTACAGAAATAGATACTCATCTACTCTCCCAGCAATGCAACAATCTTAATGGAATAATATTTTCAAAATGAAAACTCTGCCCTAATGAAAGTCCCCTTTTGCATGAAAATAAGGAAGAGATGTAACAATGCCAAGGCTCTTCATTTACTTGAATAATCTCATAGCCTAACCAAAAATGTATACTTAAGTCCAGGGGTTTTTTTTTTAGAAATAGTAATGTTAAACTACCCACAGAATATATTTAGCTGTAGATAATACAAACAAATAGACACTAAAACATTTTTTCTAAAAATGAAACTTATAAATATTTATTTTAAAGGGTCAATAGTGGAAGTTTTCGTAGCTTAAGCAAGTTTAATACCACCATGTAAAATAGCTGGAGTTAAAGATATTCTATATATTTAAACCAGTAATATGTTAACAACATTAGCTGAATTTTAGAATAGCAGAGACTAGGCTGCCCTTGGGAAGAGTGTGTGTGTGTGTGTGTGTGTGTGTGTGTGTGTGTGTGTGTGTGTGTGTGTGTGTGTAGTGAGTGAATAGCTCTCTTCAAGTATCTGAAGAGCATCTTAAGAAAGAATGATGGGATCTGTTCCTTGTGGAACAGAATTAGAATGTGACTCATGGTCCCTGGAACTGTGTACTATGAAGCCTGTACATCTAAATGTGGTGACCCTGGTCCAAGAAAGGAAAGGGATGAAGGCTTGATGGTTCCAAATATGGAAATTGACTCCTCCTCCCAGAATCTGTGCACCTTTGCAATGAGACTGCCAACTTTCCCACCAAGAAGAGGGATCAATTTCCTCCACCCTTGAACCTAGAGTGAACTTGTGACTCACCCTCAGAGTCTCAGAGTGACGTTGTGCCAGGTCCAAGCCCAAACCTCAAAAGCCTTTGCACACCTTTCCTCTTGCTCCTAGAACCCTGCTGATGTGACATGAATAAGCTCAAACCAGATTGCTAGAGAATAAGGGGCCACAGCAAGGACAGACCTGCCATTCCAACTGAGGCCATCCCAGACCAGCCAGACCCCAGCTGATCTTCCAGCTTCCCACAGATACATGATGGAGCCCAGCCACAATCAGCCTATCCCGGCCTGGTTCAGCAGAACCACCCAGCCTGTTGACTCATAACTAATGGTTGTTATCTTAGGCTATATAGCAATAACTGATGGTTGTTATCTTATGCTATATAGCAATAACCAATGGTTGTTATCTTACGCTAGTAGGAGTTAGGGTGTTGTTTATGCACCAAAATCTATTATCTTTCATGATGAATTCAAAGGTAGAACAAGGGTCACCATTTGAGTTTTACAACAGGTATATGGATGGGTTTGGGGCATTGAACCTTAGAAGAAACAGGGATAAATCTGAAAGAATAAAATGCAGCCCTGAGGAAGTAAAGACGCTTTCCTTCAAATGGCCACCTGGCTTGTGCTGGTAGCTGGGCCAGTGAGATACAGTAGCAGCAAGCATTAAAGAGACCTTTCTCAGTGTGGTTCAGCTATGTTGGCAGGACAGAGAAAGGCCTGTGCTTGCTGCACAACAGTAAGAAGTCACTGTGGAGAGGAGGTACAGGAAGTGAGCTCTCCTTGCTTTGGAGTTGGAGTTGGATGGACATCCTCTGTAGGCTGCTCAGGATCTCATTGATCTCAGGAAGGGTCATGAGGGCCTCAATTCCCAAGAGAGCCCACTGGTCTTCTTGTCAATTAGGTAGATGAAATTAAAGAAAGCTCCAAAGTAATTTGGATTCATAGAAATTCTCACATCTCAAATATTAAAGACCGGTCCACATATGCGACATCAAAATTAAACATCCCTTTGTATCTCATTTAATCCACAGACTGTATCTTGAATGTATCTTGAGTAATATTATTATTCTGCCTTGCTTTTCTGTCGAGATGCCTGATATAAATTCATTAGTCTTGTTTGAAAAGACTGCAATGTAACATATATATTTAAAAACATAATAACAGGCACCACTCCCAGAGTTTAGGTCCAAGGTGGGGCCTAAATATTAGCACTTAATGTATCACATAATGTTAGCGTACAGCCAGGGCTGCGAACTGCTGATCTGTCTAGAACTTTCCCCTGTTTATCCTACCCAATGGACAAAATCTTTCGCACAGATTTACTTCTCTGCACCACTGTATTCCCCAGGTTTTCTTGAAAGCACCTGGAATTTTACTTCTTCCAGATTTGTTCTTTTTTTTTTTTCTTTACATTGTGCTCCTTATGTTCTGGGAATCCTTTCCATTTAATTTCAGCCTCATTAATAACAATTATTTAGGCCTAATTATGACCTCAGCTGGCTCCTTTGCTCATCAGTGTATCTTGTATTCAACCTCCCCTTCCATGGAGTTTACGAGTCAATCAAGATGCTTTCACCCACAAGGAACAGACTGTCACTGCCCTCCTTTTCCACCACACCCTTCGGCAGTGGTTTGTAGAGTGGCGGAATTTGGTATTTCATAACGAGAAGCCTGGCCATAGTCCCTGTTGGTTAATCAAGCAGCTCCACCATGTCATCAAGGCACCAGGTGTTCATCTTTCTGTTCTGCCAGGCTCAGCATACCAATGAGTCCTCTTATGGTTTTAAAATGGTGATAGCATTTCCCAGAGTTATTTGCAGACAAATAGCATCTGAGACAGAAAAAGATATTTCTTTCCATAGGGCTTAAGAAAACCTTTTTCCAGAAGCACCCAGTGTTTTCTAGAACTTAGAGATAGCTTCTCCTCTCCCATCACTGGCAAGGAGAATGAGATCACTATGTCCGGCTTAGTCTAACCATGATTTATTCCTTGAGGCTGAAAAGGGGCCAGCCTTTCCTGTACACATGTCTATCTGGTACTTAGACAAAATTCTGAATTCTATTAGCAAGAAAGAAGAGGCTGTTAAAGTAATATATGTAAAAAATTTTAAATTTTTCACTAGGTCAAGAGATCGAGACCATCCTGGTCAACATGGTGAAACCCCGTTTCTACTAAAAATACAAAAAAAAAAAAAAAAAAAGAATTAGCTGGGCATGGTGGCGCAGCCTGTAGTCCCAGCTACTCAGGAGGCTGAGGTTGGAGAATTGCTTGAACCCAGGAGGCGGAGGTTGCGGTGAGCCGATATTGCGTCACTGCACTCCAGCCTGGGTAACAAGAGCGAAACTCCGTCTCAAAAAAAAAAAAAATTTTGTGTGTTTTCTCAAAAGAGATGCATAGATGGTAAACTTACAGGGTTTATTTATTTTAGAAATTCCTTAACCCTCAAATGTGAATAATACTTTGGAGAATATGTTAGTCTAGGTTACAAATACTTGCTCATGATGTATTTTTAATCATTTATAGAATTTAGCCAGAATCTTAAAATTAGTTTTAAATGAGTTTAAAATTCTACACAAAAGCAAAAATAAATATGGAATGAAAATGTTATAAGTGACATAAAAGACAAATAATAAAGCAAGGAAGAAAGTTACAACTTAGAGACTAAAGGATAATTTTCTGAATATATCTATTTTTATATAGGAGGAGAAAAGCAGTGTATATTGTGGTTTCTACCACTATTTCCCACTACCAGAACCCAAAAAGATGCCTGGAGAAATAGCTCACTATTAGTCTGGGACAGAAATGTAAAGAATTGGCCTGAAGAATAACTTGAAGAGATTCCTACTAGCCAAATATGAAATAATGTGAACATGAAGAAAAGAATTTATTGCATGGATTAAAACACGTCAATATATTAAAATCTGTCAGTTTAGAGCAATACTTCAAAACAAAACAAAAAAAAAAAAGAGTGAACACAAACACTTTGGTTAATCCATGGAAGTAGCTAGGGCACAGACCATTTAGTCTAAAAATTAATAATAATTTTAAAAATGAAGCATGTATTTTGTCTTTTTGGCACAAATCGAACTTCACGGTAACCAAAAGGCTGATGAGGGGAAGTTTCTATTTACAGAAACATTTTAGCTTGTAAATGAAGAAAGAATGATCAAGTGGGAGCATCACCATTTTACAAACCCGAGGAAGTAATGCATCTTGACATTGACCGTCAACAGCTGCCTCACATCATGCAATGAAAACCAGACCCAATGCCTCATGATAGAAAGACTTCATGATAAATCACAAGAAGGGTGAAGACAGTAAAATGAAATATTAAGAAAGAGAGATTACATTCACATAACTTTTATTACAGTACATTATGATTGTTCTGTTTATTAGTTATTGTTATTAATCTATTATTGTACTTAATTTATAAATTAAACTTTATCATATGAGTGTTTATCTAGGAAAAAACATAGTGTATTCAGTACTCAGTATAGTGAATTCTACACAGTCCACAATTTCAAGCATCCACTGGGGTCTAGGAATGTATCCCTGTGGATAAGGGGGACTACTGTACATGGAAACGACTTTAAATGAAATGCAAAATAATTGCTAGCTTTCAGAGAATCCATTTCATTTTTTAGATGTGAAATGCTCTCAAACTTCTGAAAATACTAATTCACATTTTCAAAACTTTATATATTTTCCATTGTTAACTCTGCTTCCTTGGAATTTTTTCCTCCATTTTTTTAAGATTGATTTGCTATTTCATGTTGTTTTCTTACAAAGTTTGGTGATTCCTAGCTACCTGTTTATACTTACAAAGAAGACATAAAATTATTATTATTCATACTGAGCCTGGCACCATTATACTTTTACAGGCCCCATTCTCCATACAAAACTATTTAAAATTATATTTGATAACTGCATTGGTATAAAGATGAATGTATTTCAGGCTGAAGTATACTCATTTTTAAATATTCTGATTTCAAAAGAAATTAGAACATTTTATTGGGCCCCTAACAGTGACATGAGCCCCAGGCACTGTGCACATTATGCCTAGTGGAGAAGCCTGGTAGTGGGAGGAGGTTGTTTTCAGTGCACGGGACTGTGGATTGTAATGACAGGGGCCCATGCAAAAGAGGCATAGGCCTCTTTTCAGGGTTTGCAAAGAGTTTCTGTGCCTTTGGGTTACAGGGACTTGACCACCTGGCAGCAGCCAGACCTTCCGCTGGGCATGATCCTATACTTGTCTTCATCTCTAAGGCACAAGTTAAGAAAACTCAGCAGCAAATCAACCATGTTACCAGAAATGTGTTCTCTTGAATTCATGCTAAGGGCAAACCCTAAAGCCATCCACATTGAAGGTGCTGGGCAGGGTCAGCGATTTGGCACCCTTTTAATTAGCAACCCTGCCAACTCTGGCAAGGACTCTTCCCATTTTCCAGCCATTGCCACATATTGTAATTTTTCCGCAGAGTTATTTTGGGAAACTGCTTTTTCAGGGGCCTCCTTCTTAGCCTGTACTGTGTTGTGGATTCCCTCACAACTGCTGCATCATTGATTGGATCCCCTTTTCTGTTTATGCCCCCAAAATTCCTCAGAGTTACTGATTTACTGAAGTCATTGCTCCTGGCTTGCAGGACTGCCTTGGAATCTTTCTTATGTTTATATGACTTCTGTTATTTCAGTACAATTTGAAGATGGACAACAATTGCCATGTGCTTTAATAGCCATTTCAGACTGATGTGTGAAATATTAAATTTGTTTGTTCTAGATAATGTTGTAAGTATAAAGAAAGAAATGTCATAGTAACTTACGTCAGCCTCCTGGGTATCTCCTAGTCCTCTGGCTTGCACTAGCAAAACATAATATTTTTGTTGTTCAAAATATGAATGGGAAATTTATCTTTCAGCTCATCATCTCTTCAACTTAGCTTTCCTATTTCTTCAGAATATTTAACCTATGATACATCTCACTTACTAGTGATGCTGATTTCGCTCCACCCCATTACATCCAATTATTATCACAGCTTTGTATTACATCTCAAAATCAGGTAATATGTTTATTCATCTAACTTTATTGTTCTTTTTCAAAATTGTTTTGGCTACTACAGGTCATTTGTCTTTTTATATAAATTTTGAAATCAGTGTGTATATATATTTAAAAGGTTGTTTGGATTTTAATTGGAGTTGTATTAAATCTATAGATAACTTTGGGGACAATTGACATGTTTGCTAAGTTAAGTCTTCCAACTCATGGATATATGTCTGTCCATTTATTTAGGTTTTCTTTTATTTCTTTCAGCAGTATTTTATAGTCAGCATATACATTTTGTAAATGTTTTATTAAATATTTTGCTAAGTATTTAGTTTTCTTTGGAGTAATTATAAATGGCATTGCCTTTTAAATTTTGGTTTCCATGTATTTATTGTTAGTTTACAGAAATGAAATTGATTTGTTCATCTTATGTATATGACCTTGCTGAACTCACTTATTAATTCTAAAAATATTTTTGTATATTCCTTGAGATTTTCTATGTAGACAGTCATGTCATCTACAAATAAGAATAGTCTTATTTCTTTCTTCCTAGTCCATATGAATTTTATGTCTTTTTCCTTGCTTTATTGTTCTGGCTAAGATTTTGAATCTGATGTTGAATACAAGTGGTTAGTATGAACAATTATGCCTGTTCCCCATTTTAGAGAGAAAGCTTTCATCACTAATAATAACGTAACCTGTAGTTTTCCCATAGATGTTTATTATTAGGTTGAAGAAGTTCTCTCTGTATTAGTCTGTTCTCACACTGCTAATAAAGACATATCTGAGACTGGAAACTTATTAAAAAAAATAAAAGAGGTTTAATGGACTCAGAATTCCACATGGTTGAGGAGGCTTCACAATCATGGTGAAAGGCAAAGGAGGAGCAAAGTCACATCTTACATGGCAGCAGGCAAGAGACAGGATGTGCAGGGGGACTCCCCTTTATAAAACCATTAGATCCCGTGAGACTTATTGGCTATCATGAAAACAGCATGGGAAAGACCTGCCCTCAAGATTCAGCTACCTCCCACAAGGGCCCTCCCTCAACACGTGGGAATTATGGAATCTACAATTCAAGATGAAATTTGGGTGGGAACACAGCCAAACCATATCAATCTTCATTGAGAGTTTTTTAAATCTTGGATGGATATTAAACTTTGTCAAATTATTTTTCTACACAAATTGATATAGTCCTGTGTTTTTTTCTTCTATAGACTATTAATATAGTTGGCTACTGGATGACTCAAAGTTCTTTGGGAGAAACAGAACCAATAAAATGTTTATGTATATACACATTTAATACATAAACATATGTATGTGTGTGAAATTTATTATAAGGAATTGGTTTGTGTGATTATGGAAGCTGGCAAATCCAAAATCTGCAGAGCTGATGTCCCAGTTTGAATCGAAAGCCTGGCAGGGTACTGTACAACAAGGAAGATCCTATGTGTGATGCCATAGTGTGAAAGTCATCAGGCAGGAGGAGCCTATGTTCTAGCCTGAAGGCCATCAGACAGGCAAATTCTCTCTCTCTTGCTAGAGGGTCAACATTTTGTTTCACTTGAGCTTTCAACTGATTGGATGAGATCCACCCAAATTAGAGAGAGCAATCTGCTTTACTCATTCTATTGATTTACATGTTAATCTCATTCAAAAACATCTTCATAGAAACAGATAGAATAAAGAAACAATAAATATCTGAGCACCCCATGGCTCAGTCAAGTTGTTACATAAAATAAACCATCACAACTACAGTGGTCAATTTTCAAACATTAAAGCAGCTTTGCACTCTCAGGATAAACCCACTTGGTAATGGATTCCATTGTATAATATTTTTGTTGAGGTTTTTGTGTTATGTTCATGAGGGATGTTTGTCTGTAGTTTTCTTTTTGTACTGTGTTTGTCTGGTGTTGATATTAAGGTAATGCTGGCCTTTAAAATGAATTGGGAAGTGTACTCCCACTTTTATTTTCCAAAGAGATTATATAGCATTGTTATCTCTTCTTTAAATGTTTGTAGAATTAGACAGTGAAACCATCAAAGCAAGTGGATTTTATTTCAGAATATGTTTACTAATAAGTTCAATTTATTTTGTCAATTTTGGGAAATTTTCAGTCATTATTCCTTCACCTATTTTGTTAGCACTACACCCTTTATCTTCTCCTTCTTTAACTTTAAAGACACAAATGTTAGGCCTCCTGGATTGTCCTCGCCTACTGTTCAGGCTGGATAATTCCTATTGGTCTATCTTTAAGTTCATTTACTTTCTCCTCTGTCATATCCATTCTGTTATTCAGTCCATCCAGTTAATTTTTAAATTTTTATTATGTACTTTACAGTTCCAAAATTTCCATTTGTTTCTTATCTTAAACTTTTTACATGACTTTCTATTCTTCCATCCATTTTATCAGTGTTTTCAAACTTTCTTGAAGCATTTTTACAATAGCTGCCTTCAAGTCTTTGATAATACAAACATTTGTGTTGCCATGGTACAGGGATCTCTTGATTATTCTTTTCTATGCAAATTAAGATTTCCTTGGTCCTCTGTGTGCTAAGGAAGTTTGGATTAGATAGATACCCAGGAGTGAAATGTATGTTAAAAACACAATTTTTTTTTTTTTTTTTTGAGACAGAGTCTTGTTCTGTCGCCAGGTGCCAGGCTGGAGTGCAGCGGCACAATCTTGGCTCACTGCAGTCTCCACCTCCTAGGTTCAAGCAATTCTCCTGCCTCAGCCTCCTGAGTAGCTGGGACATGCCACCATGCCCAGCTAATTTTTGTATTTTTTAGTAGAGACAGGGTTTTACTATGTTGGCCAGGATGGTCTCAATCTCTTGACCTTGTGATCCGCCTGCCTCAGCCTCCCAAAGTGCTGAGGTTACAGGCGTGAGCCACCGCGCCTGGCCTAAAAACACAATTTTTAAGAAAAAATAAAGCTTTTCTGCTTCCAAATTAATACCTATTTATTATAGATGAAATGTTTTTTAAAACTAATAATCAAAAAGAAAATAAAATTACCTATAACTATATAGAGATGATTATTTGACTCTACTTATTTATATATAATCTGTCTCTCTCTCTGTCTCTCAGAATGCATCTGAAGTTTAATTTCCACATAATTAATTTGATTTACTAAGGTCTATTCTTTACTTCCTCAAATACAGATTTTAATTCTCTGACTGCAGTGTTAGCTTTCTTTCAATCATCCCTTTCCTCATCCTGATCCATTTCATTCTGATCCATTTCATTTTGTTGCCTTTATGCCTTATCCTTTTGCCTTTTGAATGTATAATGTCATATTATTTCTCAACCTATTAGCTCTCTTATCAGTTTCTGACCTCCTGTAAAGGCCATCCATGTTCTCCTGATATTATTGAGGATTCCAAAATATTTCTAGTGTTCTTTTGGGTCCTGTAGAAGTCATTTTCTAGCAACTTTGCTTCCACTGAATTTTGAGGTGCTATTAAGTTTGTGATAATATTCATAGGTTGTTGTCACTTTACATGTGTTCCCACTCAAGTAATAATGACTTTTGTAGAATTAATATTCCTGATTTTCCCAATATAGAAAGAATAAGTGATACGAGATAGCCTCTAAATAACTTTTTTCTCACTCAGATGATAATGAACTTTGTAGAATTAATATTCCTGAATTTCCCAATATAGAAAGAATAGGTGATATGAAGTAGCCTCTAAACCATTCCCAGCATCCATTAGACAGACCTTCATATATGTAGATACATAGATTTATTGGACTTGTGGAGTGAGGGTTATACCAGTTAGGGTGCTTTGGTTACAAGAAACCTAATATCAAAGACCAGGTCAGATTTCAGGCTTAATAGGACCAGATCTCTTGACACCTCTCCATTTCCACTTTGTTTTCAGTTGGATTTTGTTTGCAGTTGTGGAAGTTCTATACACTTCACTATCCAGAAAACCTCTGAGATTGATTCTTTCTCAAAATCATCAAGCCAGAGTCTCAGGTTGCACTCATACTGGATCAACTTAAGTTAGGTTCTTATGCTTTGAGCTACTAGAGACTGTCATAAGAATCTCCCAGATTTCATTTTTCATACAGTGGTAAGCAGTCTGCATCTCACCAAATCTACACACATTGTGTGAGCTATCCCTAAAGAGGAAGAAAGGTTGAATATTGAATATCATTCCCCAACACACACACACACACACACACACACACACACACACTCACACATACACACAATGCCTACTACAAGGAAGTTGTCCACACCTAGACCACTGGCACTATGAGTCAATGGAATACATGTTCTCCCAGCCACAGCTCCCACATTCAGTACTTATTTATAGAGACGAATTTCTAAGAATGTGATAGTGGGTTATGATTTATCAGGCAGGCAGAGCCCTGTTGGTTTTATTTAATGACTCATGGATATATCTCTGATTGTTTTTTTGAATCCAACATAATCTTATAGCTGGTAGAAATTTCATCCCAAATTCTAACAGTAAGATATCTGTTAGGATCAATTTCAATTTTGTTCTGCATTTTTTATAAGATGGGCCAGGTGCTAGCCATTTCCACCATAGACATTTAAATTTCTCAAAATGTTAATTTATATCCAACTTTCTTAAGTGTCTATCAAGTTAATTTTTTAATTCCACAAGTAATTTGAGAAACATTTGATGAAATAATTTAAAAATATCTCCCATGAATGTGAAATTCCATAGTAGATAAAAGCATAGTTTAAAAAATAAATCAAGACTATGTAATACAAAAGCACAAATACTGCAAACCACAAAGAATAACTAGATCAATTATCCTTATTGTTGTTGGTGGAGAATTGTATTTTCTCTAATTGAGCTTCAAATTTGGTTCTGAGCTACCCAGCAGCCAAAGGAAAAATGGAGACATATTTAGATCATTCTCAAATATCAAACTGTAATAGTCCTTTAAAATTTTTAATTTTTTCCATGGCACTAAATATTAAATGAGTATATGAGAAGTTCTGAGCATCATAGTAGAATATCTTCCTTATTAACATTCCTTTAAGACAGTTTGCAAGATCTTTGTAACCATTTTTATAGTATATTTCAATATACACTGAAATAACTTACAATTATGAATAGTTTAATTAAGGACATTCTGTGAGGGGCTGAGTAATATGTTATAAGTATATGGCCTTTCTATGACTCAATTTCATCCTACGGCAAAGTTTTAAATATCTTGATAAATTCTTAAACTATGAATTCTTCTGATAAGCTGTTTCTTTTTTTCTCAGGCTTTTGACAGGGTTTCATGGTCTTTCATTAAATTCTTTCAACAACCTGAGGTAATACTCTTATTTCCACTAAGTTTCATTTAAGGAAGTAGAAGCTCAGAGGAGTGAAATGCTTCATTGATGGTCAAACAGCAAGTAAATGTCTTGGAAGAGACTGAAAACACAGATGTTCTGATTACAGATTTTAAAACTGCATTTATTAAGCACCTACTGTGATTAGGCAGTGCTCTAGGGGATGGGGGTAGTTGACTAAAATATAATTCCTGCTCTCAGAGAGCTAGTAGAAAAAATAGATACAAAGTTATTATTTTATATGATTCAGCCAAAGCTCTTTGCTTTCATTATAGCGAGGATACAAAACCAGTACTCATGGAGTAGACAGTTTGGCCATATAAGATGGTTGGATAGGAACAAACATTTCTGAACAACTCTCCCAGAACATGGCCTAAATTGTGTGATATGCTATTTCAAAAATCTCCATATATATTGAGAGAAACACAGATGAAAAGGACTGGAGGAGTGATTGCTTCATGCAGTTACTGAATCCCTTTTGGAAAAATCAGAAGGAAGAGGGAAAGACATTCCATTTTTTCCCAGGATGATCGTAACTAATTTGTATGGTTATTCCTGGCCATACAAGAAATAGCATTTGGTGACAAAATGTGGTTCTGAGGATGAAAGGCTTTCAAGGTCAGATGGGACTATCTTGGTCCAAATATTTCAAATTCTTAGAAATGAACCATTTGGTTGGTGGTGGTGCTAGTGGTGATTTTACTTAAAATGACAAATTCATGAATGTCCTACCCTAGAAGTGGCTCTATTTGAAAAAATATGGTGGGACTGGTCCTGCCAATTCAAAGGGTCACAGGTCCTAGGACTTTACAAAATAATAGACAACAGTGACTTTCTCTCAAATGGCCATTGCAGATATTAGAAGCCTTTAGGGGAGTAATAATAATTTACCTTTCTGGTTCTTTTCTAGCTGACCACTTTAGTGGTTCAAACTCAGACAAAGTGGACAGACTCTGGAAGCAATGATTAAAAAGAAAATAAAAAAAACAGCTCACAGTAATGACCCCTCCCAAGAAAAGACCTAGCAATCTTTCAGCTACAGCAATAGTAATCCCAAACCCACTACAGCATCTAATTGAAATATTGATTCTTCAGTTAGATATCTAACTTAAAATTCCAGAGCAGAGAGCTCCCTACCACATACACCCCTTCGCAGAATCACAGCACAGAACACAGTCTTTCCTTCACATTAAGCTTCCCCAGGCTTTCATTTCAATTAGTCATTAAAAAAAAAATTAAGAACTAAAGTATTGTCGGAAAGATTCCAGTCAGTATTTTATTGCCTGAAGTAGTTATCAGGATTAACCATTTCATAGCAGAACAGAAGTTCTGCAGAAAGAGCAATGGCTTTGTTTACAGGTAGGACACTAAGGATAAAGTAAACAAAATCTACTTTCTTGTACAAGATTTATCCAGCATGTTTGCATTACCCAATCTCATTTATGACATTAAAATTTATTTAAATAAGCACCCAATTTGTGCCAAGAAATTACCACAAATCCAACTTTTGCTATCCTTATATTGCCATCTAGATTCTCAGAGCAACAAAAGCCCTGGATGTTATTATCTCTTCTGAATACTAATTATGTCACTACAACTGTGTGTCTGCTAATCTTCCAGAAATAATGTGAGAATTACTGGGATGTGATAGGAGCAGAATGGAATTAGAAACCTATTTTGTGAATTTGTCAAAACTACCAGCTTTCTAAGAGTGGTAAAAGTGCACATCCAGAAATTGTTTCATAAAAGGACAAATTACCACAATGAAGATAAATGATGATTCTTAATGGCTCACTTTGAGTACAGACCTGTTCCTAGGGCAGGGCCAGCATTCTGTGGGTTCTTTTATCCTTACAATAAATTTTCTGCCCCCATGACTTTATTTCACAGTACCTAGTATTTTCATCTCAGGGCACCGGCTTCAACTCCAGATAAGACCTGGTTTTAATCATGCCTAATGGTTCAGGTTCCTAGGAGAATTAGCATGAAGGTGAAAATCTCCTTTCCAGCAGCGAAGGGAATAAACTTGTTCTGGGACCAGAACCTAATCTGCTTCTCCAAAGGCAGGAAAATATTTATCATAGCACAGTGTCTGCCACCTTGTCAGTCTCAAATATTTGTTGAATGTCTGAGTGAAGATGTTACTGTGATTTGCTTATCCAGAGCCGAAAACAATATACTCATGAACTGTTGTGCTTGAAGAAACCTTTTCTGTCTTCTCCTTAGGTTGCCCCATTTTGAAGTGGCAACTGAGACTGCAAGCAAGTGAGAAACTGAGGCACAGTAGGTGAATGGGTCTGCCACAGGAAAACACGTGGTCACATAAGGCAAACCAGAATGATAGTGTGTTTATTTCCTGAAACCCTGATCAAGGCTCTTTCCTCTACTGCAAACTCTAAAATCCTACATCACCTTCTGTATTGGTCTGTTGTCAGGCTACTAGGAAGAAATACCCAAGACTGGGTAATTTCCAATGTAAAGAGACTTAATTGATTTGCAGTTCCTCATGGCGGGGAAGGCCTCAGGAAACTTGAAATCATGGTGGAAAGGGAAGCAAACATGTCCTTCTTCACAGAACAGCAGGAGAGAGAAGTGACAAGCAAAGGGAGAAAAGCCTCTTATAAAACTATCAGATCTCATGAGGACTCACTCCCTATCATGAGAACAGCATGGGAGTAACTGCCCCCATGATTCAATTACCTCCCACCAGTTCCCTCCCATGACATATGGGGATTATGGGAACTACAATTCAAGATGAGATTTGGGTGGGGACACAGCCAAACCATATCACCTTCAAAACCAAGTCTCAGGTATTTCTCTAAGTCATTTCCTTTTCCTACCCTTGGTTCACTGCAGTGGTCCAGGTACTTGTTATCTCTTTCTGGACCCTGGCCACAGGCTCTGGTTGGTTTCTCTAATCCCAGTCTTGCCCACTCTGATCTCTTCACATGATTCTCAACTTCAACTAGGCTCAAAAGAACTTTTTCTCTATTTCATTACTGAAACCTTTCCTCACATTTTTGTTCTACAGCACTGCTGAACGGCTCACAGTATGAAGGTGTATACATGCACATACGTTCACACACACACACACACACACACACACACATCCTATGTCAGTTCACCCATGACTTTATTTTCGTAGTCTCCCTTGCCTGGACTCCCCCTCCCATCCATCTGGTGGGTTCCATTCCGTGTCTTTGCAGGCATGTCTCAAGCCTGCTCCTCTTCCTCCACACTCCACACCAGGCCTGGGTGAGGAAACTCTACTCTCTGATCTTGCGTTCCCAGGTATCTGTTGGTATCTCTGCACTAAATTTAGATATATTACATAAAACTCTCACATGAATTTTCCAGATTCAGTTGGGCTTCGTTTCTCCCAATTACTTTAACCAATGAACATGCAGGCATCACGTGAAAACCATGTCTCTTGACTTACAAATATTGACATGAACAAGTGACAGGTAGTTAGGAAGTGTTTATAGCTCCTTCATGCAATTTCTAGGCATCTGTTACTCCATCTCAGTTCAGTGAATTATTTTGAATATAATAATTCAAAAGACCTGTGCTCCTTCTGATCTGCACAGAATTAGAACAGAAACTTTTGGCATAATTGTACTTATGTCTTTCAAAATCTGATATTAGTTGTGAACAACCATGTGTTTTTCTTTAAAGAGTTCAATCATTGTGCTCATAAAATGCTGTATCTGAGAAGAATAAAATTCTTAATTGTGTTTGTGATGAGATATATGAATAAATAAATAGAATGCATTAATATTTTATTAATAGTTACGGCTATCTTCTAGAATGACGTGTGCAATGCCAAGTGCAGCTGGTTGTATTTTAAGTATCTTTTTATATGTCTGTTTCCCACACTTAGTTCCAGGCTAATTGCCTGATTCAGATTGCGTGGTCAGAACCCAGCATAGTATCTGGCACATGATAAAAACTCAATACTTTTTGAATGAAACATTTATGTAGTCCTAAACTCTCTGTGGAACCTTGGCTAGCTTTCACCACTTTTCCTAATACTCCTGTCAAAAGTCAGTTCATGCTTAAATTCTAGTCATATTACATCCCTAAAAAAGGTTTGCCCCTATAATTTCCACTCATTGCCTGTATCTGTCATCTAATACCCAACAGACCAACCGTGACTTCTATTTTATATCTTTTAAAACCATGATTGCATCTCTGCCAAATTTGCATTCCTCCAGGCTAACATTTACCTGTTCTTCAATCATTTTCAGAAAGTATCATCAGGGCTTAACACCTCTAAGTACACCCTCCAGGTAGTCAATCTCCCACTGAAGATGTGTCATCCAAACTGCACACAGCATTGTCCAGAAAATCTGGCCAGATCACAATTAAGTGATGTTGTCACCTCCTTTGACATTGATGGCATACCTTTGTTGATGAGGCCCAAGTGTGTTACTATTACTAAGAGCTACTAAACTGTAATCATGACTCCACACCCATTCTTTCTCTGCTCTCTGTTTAAGAAGAGACATCCCTCCTACTTAGAAATTTAGGGTTAATTCCTTTCACGTGGACTCCTAATCCTGTCTAATTATGCCTTTTCAAGGATCTTACACCATCATTTACAACCCCTCTTACTTTCAATGCAACCTCTCTCTTATCGACACTTCCTTTCTAGTAGCTTCAAACATGCTTGATAAGGTTTGGCTGTGTCCCCACCCAAATCTCATGTTGAATTGTAGCTCCCATTATCCCCATGTGTCATGGGAGGTAACTGAATAATAGGGGCAGGGTTTTCATGATATTGAATAACTCTCATGAAATCTGATGGTTTTATAAAGGGCAGTTCTGCACACACTCTCTTGCCTGCCACCATGTAAGACATGCCTTTGCTCTTCCTTCACCCTCCTCCATGATTATGAGGCCTCCCCAGCCATGTGGAACTGTGAGTTCATTCAACATCTTTTTCTTTATAAATTACCCCGTCTTGGGTATGTCCTTATAATAGCGTGAGAATGAACAATACAATGCTCAAGTTCCTCTCATCTTAAAAAGTACATTTAACCCTCCATATTGTGTTTCCACACTCACAACTCCTCTCACAGTCTTGTACCACGCTCATGAATAACTTTAGTGTTACCAAATCCAAAGCCTTCAGTTTTCAATTCTTTGCTCCATTCAACACTATTCACAACACCTCCTCTTTAAAGCATTTTCTTTCCCCAGCTCCTGTGACATTTTTCTTTCTGGTTTTTCTTCCATCTCTAGCCACACATTCCCATCTCCCAGTAACACTGTGGGCTGCTCTTCACTCACCCTTCAAATGCCTCCATGTCTCAGGCCTGTATCTTCAGCCTCTTCTCTTCTCATCTACATATTATCTCTGAAATATTCCATCACCTTTCATGATTTCAATTACCATGGAAAATCAAATGTCTCTTTCAAATTTTACCTTCATTGCAAACATTTCTCCTAAGCTTTAAAGGAGAAAGTGAAAGTGTACTCCCTACTCATCATTTGCATTTGTTCATAGGACTATCCCTACTGGTGGATACCCCATACATTCCTCAGATTCAACACTAGCAAACTGAACACTTTCTCTGCTTCCCCCTTCTCCACATGTCCTTCTTACCTCTCTGAACACCAAGATCAACGACCCAGTGTACTGCAGGAGGCTTACAGGTGAGATGAGTTGTAACATATGAACTGATTTGTTGAGCAGGTGGTACTCACTGAGGTGCCATTAGGCAAGAGTTTTCTTTTTCCTACATCACTGCCATCAGCCGCTCCCCGTTAGGCCTCCTGTGCTTGCCCTTGGACCACATTTCATGGCACACTACATGTATTCTGGATGACTTTTTAGTTAGAAGAGCAATCTCATCATGCTTTCTGTGGCTCACTTTCACATATTTAAAAGTCTAGTCTTTCTAAAGTCAAAACTTTACCATTATCCTTAGCAAACTAACACAGGAACAGAAAATCATGTTCCTGTTTTCACATATAAGTGGGAGCTAAATGAAGAGAACACATGGATAAAGAAAGAAACAACACTCGCTGGGGTCTTTCAAAGGCTAGGGGTGGGAAGAGGGAGAGGATCAGAAAAAAACAACTAGTGAGTACTAGGTTTAATATCTGGGTGATAAAAGAATTGATACAACCAACCTTTATGACACAAGTTTACCTATGTAATAAACCTGTACTTGTACTCCTGAACTTAATATAAAAGTCAAAAATTAGTTAAAAAATATCAAAACTTCAACTTCCTGCCCAAAGTAAATCTTCTCCCTGTCCTAAATCATGCCTCACATGAGGCCTGACCTATGGACCAGGGACCTATACGTAGGGAGAGAGACAAGGCGTGGCCTTCTCTTTTTTACTTTGTCGGTTTCTTGCTCTGTGGCTTCTGTGTTTCACTCTCTTCATCTGGAAAAAGTGCCTTTAATCACTGAGTGACTCCAGGCCAATAACCACCATGATTTGGCCTCCCTTTTAAAAAAAAAAAAAAATGAAGCAGTTGCAGGAAATTACATCTAAGGAGCCTTCCAAATCTAATACTGCAAGACTCTCAGATTCTTGCTCTGATGAATAACAATTCATTTGTCCACACTGCCTTGATTATTTTTGAACTCCTAGATTTTCTGCTCGTCTAAAAGCTGATTTTTAAAAAAGCTGTGGATCTATTAGGCATGTTTTTAAGTAAAAGCAATATATGAAGAGGCTGTGTTTCCAAAGAGGAACATCAGCAAAGTGTCTTGTTAACATTCTCATCACTTGCAACATGGCTGAGGCTAATGCAGCCTTTTCCATTTCAAGTCACAAGTGGGCCACATAATATATTTTTAAAATCATGATCACACTTCAGGCAAGTAGGCCTACAGCCTTACAATGCCCAGTAAGTGCTTCATTTATCCCTAAAATGATAATCTACAGTTGCATCAAAACTTTTTTTTTCAAATTTCTTGACTGTCATGTAATAGTCTAGTTGTTTTGAAACCCTCCACTGGTTTTATAATGTATTTATGCTTTAGGCTTACAAACATGAGAGTGAAGTTGTTGATCAAACTTTTGTCAGCAGTTGTACGGCTTCAAATGAAACTCGTTATCTCCGTGTTTTCTCTAATACCTTAAATCACAATTTTCTGTGTTGGAACATATTTCACTCAAGGTGATAGCAATCACAAATTATAAAATTGTGTGTGAATCTGTGTGAGAGTTATTTTTAATGTAATTTTAACAGGAATAAGGTATGTACACAGTTTATTAAAAGGACAAACAGTGGTTCCTTATTCTATCCCTCTCTATAAATTTAAGACTTCCCAGTGGCAGCATTTTTTTTAAGTCTTTTAAGCATTTCTTCTGGTATTTAATTAAATATTTCCAAATAATATACCACTCATTCTTGATTGTTCAACTTCATACATTACCCTTTGGTTTCTGAGTTAGGATATTGGTTTGGATGCTGTGACAGAGAATAAAATGACAGTGCCTTAAAACAAAGAATTATTTTTCTTTGTAATTGATGGCAGAGCATCAAGTTAGAAGGAAACTTAATCACCCCATCTAGGGCAGGCTGTCACCATGACCACAATTCATCCAATAGGATGGGGAGATAAGAATGGAAAGAGCTTGTTGCTTTCATTTAAGAATATAACCCAGGAAATGTATAGATTAATTCCACTTAGATCCTATTGTTTAGAACTTAATGTAATGGCCCCATCCCACTACAGGTGAGGCTGGGAACTCTGGTCTTTATGCTGAGGAGCCATACTATTAGCTAAAATTCTCTTACTATAAAAGAAAAAAACATATATTACTGAGCAACTATTTTTCTTCCACAATTTTCTATTTTGAAAGAAGAGTATTTTACCCTTGTAAATAATTCTCACTGCATGTGCACACACACACACACCCCAACTCACTTTGCATCCCCATCCTCCTAACATAACTATTGTATCTCGATTTTAGTTAAATCAGTATTTGATGTTTACATTATGAAATATTATTTTGTAAGTGAATCATATAATGTATTCCCTCCTTGCACATCAGGAGATGTATATTATTTCAATAATATCTCTACTTGTATTGGTTAGCTATTTCCTCAGTGAGGCTCAATTGTCTAAAAAGGTTACCATTAATTTCATGGATCTACAGGCTCAACTCTGCACCATCTGTATCTCATTTTTTTCCCAGGACCAGCCAGCTAGTGGGCTTTACATGGTGATTATAGAAGCAAGAGAGGGAAATCAGAAACATGCAAATCCCGTGAGATCTAGACTGAGACCTGGCAATCCTGCTTCAACCTGCATGCCATTTGCCCAAGCAAGTCACATGGGCAAGCTCCCCTACCATAAAAGTGTGCCAAAGATGTATCTGCAAAAATGGGGGAGAATTTGAGACAAATAATTTAATGTATCACATCAAGAAGGGTTGATTCTCCTCCTCAATCCAATGGCTGCTCTGCAGGTCTGCTAGGTACGGCTCATGATGAATTTTCCAATACTTAACAAGGAAATGTCTTTACACTCATTCATGTTAGATCACTCCCTTTTTTATGGATGCCTATATATCCTTGGCTGTTTTTCATATTTAAAACTGAAGTAAGAAATGCTACTGTCAGCTCTGTGGGTATTGAAGGATTCACATACGGGCATAGAGCAAAGACTCAGCCCTTTGATAGGGGTACTCCGAAATGTCATTATTCACAAGTACTTTTAAGTAATTAATTTCCCTCAAAGAATAATTATTCAAACTTTAATCTTGGGGAGGGTAATGGCTGACAACATTCTCAGCGCTGAGATGGGAAAGTGTGATGTCTTCATTAAGTAAGTCATTTTTTTAGAGCAAGTCTTATTCTCGCACCCAGACTAGAGTGCAGTGGTGCAATCTCAGCTCACTGAAACCTCTGCCTCCCAAGGGTAAGCTATATTCATGCCTCAGCCTCCCAGGTAGCTGCAATTATAGGTGTGTGCCACCACACCTGGCTAGTTTTTGTATTTTTTAGTAAAGATGGGGTTGGTTTCACCATGTTGGTCAGGCTGGTCTCTAATTCCTGGCCTCAAGTGATCCACCTGCCTTGGCCTCCCAAAGTGCTGGGATTACAAGGACAAGCCACTATGCCTGGCCTCATTTAGTAACTTCTAAAGGAAGATTCAGGGAAAGGAAAATGATTCCGGGAGAGAGGTCTAAATGATTCCAGAAGGGAGTAGGAAGGCAGATCTGAAATGTAAAGATAAAATACAATGCTAAATAGTTTTCGTCAATGCCGCAGTTCTTCTATTCTTAAGTGTACATCCTAGATGACACGAATTGATACAGTTTGGCTGTGTCTCAACCCAAATCTCATCTTGAATTGTAATCCCCATAATATCTACATGTTGAGGGAGCGACCCAGTGGTAGGTGATTGGATCATAGGGGTAGTTTCCCTACTGCTATACTCATGGTAGTGAGTGAGTTCTCACAAAATCTGACGGTTTTATAAGTGTTTAATGGTTCCTCCTTCACACATTCACAATCTCTCCTGCCGCCTTGTGAAGAAGGTGCCTGCTCCCCTTCCACTATGATTATAAACTTCCTGAGTCCTCCCTAGTCATGTGGAACTAAAAGTCAATTAAACCTCTTTCCTTTATAAATAACCCAGTCTCAGGCAGTTCTTCATAGCAGTGTGAAAACTGACTAATACATGAATTCTCACAAAAGCACTGTTCATAACAGCAAAACTGGAGGAACTACCTATTGGCAAGAAAATAGATAACGAATTATGATCTCAATGGAATGTTATATAGCAGTAGATAAGAATAAAATGCAGCTATATATTTTTTAAAAAGTCCTAAAAGAGTGTAACACTATTAAATATATCCAACAAAGTTAGTTAACATTTGTTAAAAATTTTTCAATTTTAAATTTTTTCTATTGTTGCTGCAGTTCAACAAATTGTTCTATTGTTGCTGCAATTTAACAAATTTTTCTATCATTGCTACCGTTCAACAAATTTTTCTATTTTTCCATTGTTGCTGCAACTCAACAAATTTTTCAGATAAAATCATGTAATAAAAAATTCAGAATAGTGGTTCTCTCTGAGGAGGAAACAGATGAGAATGGGATAGAGAAAAAGCACATAACAATTTACAGGTAACACATAAACCATGCATTTGATGGTGGGTACATGGATGTTCACCAATTGTTATGTTTTATAACTTGGTGTATTATTCTGTTTTAATGATGCTGATAAAGACATATCTAAGACTGGGCAATTTACAAAAGAAAGAGGTTTAATGCACTTACAGTTCCACATGGCTAGGGAGGCCTCACAATCATGGTAGAGGGCAAGAAGAAGCAATTAACATCTTATATGGATGGTGGCAGGCAAAAGAGAGCTTGTGCAAGGCAACTTCGTTTTTAAAACCTTCAAATCTTGTGACACCCATTCATTATCACAAGAACAGCATGGGAAAGACCTGCCCCCATAATTTAATCATCTCCTACCAGGTCCCTCCCACAATAATGCATGGAAATTATGGGAGTTACCAGATGAGATTTGGGTTGGGACACAGACCCAAATCATATCATTCAATCCTTGGTCCCTCCCAAATCTCATCTCTTTATATTTCAAAACCAATCATGCCTTCCCAACAGTCCCCAAAGTCTCAACTCATTTCAGCATTAACTCAGAAGTCCAGAGTCCAAAGTCACATCTGAGACAAGGCAAGTCCCTTCTTCCTATAAGCTTGTAAAATTAAAAGCAAATTAGTTACTTCCTAGTTACAATAGGGGTGCAGGCATTGGGTAAATACAGCCATTCTAAATGGGAGAAATTGACCAAAACAAAGGGGCTACAGGCCCCATGCAAATCCAAACTCCAGCAGGGCAGTCAAATTTTAAAGCTCCAAAATGATCTCCTGGAATCCCTGTCTCACATTCAGGTCATGCTGATTCAAGAGGTGGGTTCCCATGGTCTTGGGCAGCTCTGCCCCTGTAGCTTTGCAGGGTACGGCCTCCCTTCCAGCTGCCTTCACAGGCTAGTATTGAGTGTCCGTGGCTTTTCCAGGCACACGGTACAAGCTGTTGGTGGATCTACCATTCTGGAGTCTGGAATATGGTGGCCCTGTTCTCACAGCTCCACTAAGTAGTGCCCCAGCAGAGACTCTGCATGGAGGCTCTGACCCTACATTTCGCTTCTGTACTGCCCTAGCAGAGGCTCTCCATAAAAGCTCCACCTCTACAGCAAACATCTGCCAGGGCATCCACGTAAATCTTCTGAAATCTAGGTCCCAAACCTCAGTTCTTGACTTCTCTGCACTCTCAGACTCACCACCATGTGGAGGCTGCCAAGGCTTGAGGCTTGCACCTTCTAAAGCCATAGCCTGAGCTCTGAATTGGCCCCATTCAGCCATGGCCGGAGTGGCTGGGACGCAGAGCACCAAGTCCCTAGGCTGCACCCAACATGGGGACCCTGGGCCCAGCCCATAAAACTACTTTCTCCTCCTAGGCCTCTAGGCCTATGATGAGAGGGGCTGTTGTGGAGACCTCTGACATGCCCTGGAGACATTTTTTTCATTGTCTTGGGGATTAACATTTGGCTTCTCATTGCTTATGCAAATTTCTGCAACCAGCTTGAATTTCTCCTGAGAAAATTGGATTTTCTTTTCTATCACATTGTCGAGCTGCGAATTTTCTGAATTTTTATACTCTGCCTCCCTTAAAAAGCTGAATGCCTTTAACAGCACCCAAGTCACCCTTGAATGCTTTGCTGCTTAGAAATTTCTTTTACCAGATACTCTAAATCATCTTTCTCAAGTTCAACGTTCCACAGATTTCTGGGGCAGGGGCACAATGCCACCATTCTCTTTGTTAAAAAGTAACAAGAGTCACTTTCGCTCCAGTTCCCAACAAGTTCATCTGCATCTGAGACCACCTCAGTCTAGACTTTATTGTTCATATCACTATCAGCATTTTGGGCAAAGCCATTTGACAAGTTTCTAGGAAGTTCCAAACAATCCCAGATTTTTCTATTTCCTTCTGAGCCCTCCAAACTCTTCCTCTGCCTGTTACGCATTTCCACCCCACTCTACTGGTACCAATTTTCTGTATTAATCTGTTTTCATACTACTGATAAAGACATACCCAAGACTAGGCAATTTACAAAAGAAAGAGGTTTAATGTACTTATGGTTCCATATGGCTTTGGAGGCCTCACAATCATGGCAGAAAGCAAGGAGGAGCAAGACACATATTATGTGGATGGCAGCAGACAAAGAGAGTTGTATGGGCAACTCCCATTTTTAAAACCATCATATCTCATGAGACCCATTCACTATCATGAGAACAGCAAGGAAAGGACCTGTTCCCATAATTCGATCATCTCCCACCAGGTCCCTCTCACAACATGTGGGAATTATGGGAGCTACAAGATGAGATTTGGGTGAGGACACAGAGCCAAACCATATAATTTGAATATATTATTTTATATGTATCAAATATTTTGAATAGATTATAAAAAAGAAAAAGCAAGATGGGAATAAAATACTCGAAAATAACAACATGTTAGGCCAGAGGCAGGTTACCAGAACTCAGGTGTTCTTAGGTTCCTCGCAATGTTCTGGATTAGTGTAGAAATATTAATTTGGGGCTTTAAGCTAGGTAGGCATGTTAAAATTTTAAAGAAAACAATTAAGGACAGAAAAGAAACAGAGTACAGAACTTTCAAATCAGAAGAAAAGTCAGGGGAAAGAAGCATAAAAAGAGAGAAAAGGTTAAAAATACCAAGTAAAAGGTAAAAATAAAACTAAATACATCAGCAACCACAATGAATATAAATAGACTATATTCACCAATTAAAAAACAGATGTTTAGGTAAGAATATTTAAAAATCTAGCCAAATGCTTATTTGCAACAGGTAACAAGCACAGAAAGCTATATATCAAGGAAACACCAAATAAAGGAAAGTTGGCGTTATGATATCAGAAAAACACTTTAAGGCCAAAAGCATTATTAGACTTGAAAAGGATCACCATATAATGTCAAGTTTTAAAAGTTTGCTTCAAAAATATAATAATTTTAAACTACTTTAGCATAATAACATGGCTTCAAAATATATCGGGGTAGAAATCTATGATAGACAACTAAGCTGCCTCCCATCTAACCTCCAGAGAGATTTCAATCCTAGACCCATTTACTTGGGATCTGTCTCCCTCCCCACCTTCACCTCACCACTCCCCACCCTGTGCTGTGCAGGCTGTGTTTCTGAGTTTGCCATGTCAGCCATATTTTCACTGTTTGGTCAATGGGAAGTCATTTTTCTTTCCACACCTAATGTTGCATCTCTAGCAAGAGCAGCATCTCCATACTGTTCCAAATGGTGCCTATTAATCCTCCCCTTGATTCCAGTCATTCAATTTCCCCCTTTTGTTTCTAGAGCCTAGGAGTACTCATCATTCCCTGCTAGTACCAATCTCTAGGTTTGCCTCTATTTTCTCTTTGACTTTTCAGCTCACCCACCACCAGGGTAACCAAGTGGATGCATTACATTTCCCTCTTTTTAGGTCCTAAGATTGACTCCTGTGTTTCTACTTGAAACCTGTATTAGTTTTCCAAAGTCTCTATGATGAGTTACCACATGTTTAGGGGCTTAAGACAACAAAAATCTATTATCCAACAGATGTGTAGGCCAAAAGTCTGGTGGATTTTTCTGGTTTCTGTGCTTTGAATCTCATAAGGCCAAAATCACGGTGTTGCTGGGCTGCATTCCTTTCTAGAGACAAGAATTTGTGTCAAGTGACATTCAGGTTACCAGCAGAATTTAGTTCCATGTGGTGGTAGGGCTGAGGTTCCGGATCCCTTGCTGGCTGTCATCTGGGAACTGCTCTCAATTACTAGAGGCTGCCTCCCTCACAGCCTCCAGGAAGTCTGTCAATTCCTCATGATGCTGCATCTTTTCTGTCTCTTCCGCCTCCTCCTCTTTTGCCATATTTTTCTCGTTGACTCTTTTGCCTTCCTCTTCTGACTAAGCGCCCATGCAATGATACTGGCCTACTTAAATAATTCAGAATAATCTCCTGACTTCATGCCAGCTGCTTAGCAACCTTAATTCCAACTGCAAAGTGTCTTTTGCCATGCACCATCACATATTCACAGGCCTAATACCAGTGAGTGAAGATTGTGGAAGACAAAATTATTGCCTCTAATAATTTTGGAGACACTGTATTGTTCCTAAGAATTTTTTGCTTCCTCCATCTTGAGACTGACTTGACCTCTAAGGGGTGACTCCCAACACAACCTGGTGTGAAAAGGAAAATTATTCTGAAGGTGTACGCTTAGGCCTCGCATTGTTCTCTCAGCCCTCTGGGAGCTCCAGGGGAGTGGTTCAAGGCCCCACAAAGAATTAGCACAGAGGGTAAGCTAAGTGATTAGGACTATATGCCTTCTTCCTTTTCTTATCAGCATTTTACAGTAGGAAGCAAAGGCTCAGAGAGACCAAGCCATTGCCTAAGGTCATAAAATTAGTTAATGGCAAAGCAATGAAAATAGTTTATATTTATTCATTCATTCATTTAACTATCAAATAACAGTTGCTAAGCCCTAATATGCTGAGTGCACTGGGGAAACAAACATGAAATAAACCTCGTCCATCCACCTTGCAGAGATTCATGTTTGTTTATCTAGGACACAAATGCAATAAACATGTTTGCATGCTTGATGCTGGTTTCTTGAAATTTCCCACACATTTTTACATAGAAATTTGATTTGCTTCAGGAACATCTGCTTTAGCTCAAATGCAGCTGTTGGAGTTGTGGGCCCTGATTCAAATTTAGGCTGTGTATTCTTAGGCAATTCACTTAGTAACGGTGCTTACCTAATAGGGTTGCTGCATGCAAATCATTTAAAATTGATATGTGACAAACATTTAACACAACATAGCTGTCATCATTATCATTAGTATTTAACCTTGAGCCTTAGTTTTATTGTTTCTAAAGTGAGAACGATAATAACCATCTCAAGGGGTGATTTGAGAATTAAATGGCATAGTATATGTATACATAACATCCAGTTTGCACATGCCCTCACTCCCGCCTCAGCAACCTCAGTAACAAACTTATTAATTGTATATCTTATACCATTAAAAAGCACTGCAGGGAGGGACTTTGGTGAAGAAGACAGCATCAGGCTGAGGATTTTAGGATTCTTTAATGGATCTGAAATTATGCAAGGGGCTTGGCCTTTCCAATCCTGTTTCCTCATTCATGAAGAACAGGTTGCTAAGATGGTAGATCCCAGAACCCAGAATTCTTCTGTTGCTTTAGAAATGAAACCAGAAATAAAGTCTTCTCCTGTTGAGTTTGTAGATTAACCAGAGAGTTAAACTATTCTCTGGAAATGTAAACTTTCAAAATGCACTAGATTTGCAAATCTCTTTCAACACAAAGTTTTGGAAGTCAGTCTCACTTCTCATCTAGTTCTTTTGTTGATGTAGCTGGTCTTCCTGGGGAGTTCTTGGATAATCCAAAAGATGAGACAAGAAACCTGAAGCCAGGAGAGATCCAGAGAGGCACCTAACATGAGAGTGAGCCAGACCCTAGGGAGACTGGGTTCTTCACGTCCAGAGATGCTGCTCAGGAGGAAGCTGCAAACCTAGGCTGTCAGAAGCGGCAGTGTGAGGACAGAACCGTAAGAGGGTCAGGAAGTAGTAGGAAAGGTGGCTGTTATGAACACACACCACTATCCACTGAGCGTGGTGCACCCAACCCTGGAGCTTGGTCCGCCTATGTTTGGATCTGTCAGGTCTTCCCGTTGAAAGAGGCCATGAAGCTTCCTGTATTATAGGAGGAAGGCCAAGAACAGTACTAGGAGATCCAGGAGGAAAACATTACAGGTTGCCCTAGAGCCAAGCACAGAGACCATGCTCATGCAGGAGGGGAGGACTTGTCTGACAGAGAGAAGCCAGCATCCCCAAAGCAGGGCCATGCCCTTACCTACCTCAAAAAGGGATATTCTGGTTTTGCTGCAGAGACTCTGTTAAGCCACTCAAATAATATAGATTTGTTGTCAAGATGAACATTAAACAAAAGAGACAGGATCACAAAGAAAGCCAGTTTGTCATCTGAAATCTAAGGAATCACCAATCCTGGGACTTTAGTGTTTGTTCTCTCCATTTGTGTCTTTTTGTTCTTCAACTCTTATATACTGGTTTATTTTATGTATTTTTCCAGGGGAGGTTTCAATAGGAGAAATATTGCTGTTTAGGCTCATTCCATAGTCCTCCCTCACTTTTCAGGCTGGGCTTGGCTTCCCTATGACTCAGTAGTCAGCATAGGAATCAGCTGTCGTCAAGTCCAATATTCACTACTAATCCAGGAATATTAAATAGCAACTCTTCATTCAAGAGACTATCTAGGGTCACTTTTTGTCAATGGGGCTGTTACCCTTTGAAGGGGATGGTGATTTGGCCACCTCTGTGATATGCATGTCTAGTGAATATCCATCTTTATCCATATAACAAACATCAACTAAGAGTTTAGTTAATGGGCCCATGCCTACCAACCCCTGGGCACTCAGGATGGGTCCATTCCTGACCCACCAGATCCAATCAGTGGCAGTACCTGGAAGGAAGAAGTTCCAACCTAGGAATGGATCTCACAGGGACTTTATCTCTTGGGCTTATGAGTGACAGGAGGAGAAGTCAAGGAGGAAGGAGATGGCAGGCCCTAACCAGAGAGAAGGGGTCTGAGAGGACGCAGTTCCCGCAGTTGTCCTGCATGGATTTTTGCCACAGCCTTAGGATTGTCCTTGACGTAGTCACTGGTATCACCACCCCTTCACCAGGTGTGTTCCTTCTTGTCTGTGTTCCAGGTGATAATGCTAAAAATAATGCTCATACCTATAGGTTCATTTTTTGGGGAATCAGACAGATGTGGGGTCTATCTCTGGCTCTGCATCCTTGATAAAGCCATTTAATGTCTTTTAATGTCTCTGGGTTTCATGTGTCCTCATCTACAAAACTATGCTAAGAAAATCTTTCTCATATATTCTTTATACATGGCCACTGTATTTGAAACATTCTTTTTCTAACTATTGATATGTGATTTGAAAAAAGAATGTTTGACTCTTAAAAGCAGTGTCGTTCATTCTGCAACAGAAAGAGACGAGGACTTGGAACAGAGAGCAGGAAGGACTTCCAGGGCAGCAATGTGAAGATGGAAGGGGAATGGTTTGAGGGTTCATGAGGTCATGGGCCCTAGAGCCTGTTTCTTACATAGCACTTCCGGGGGCTGGCTGTTTCCCTGGTACAAAGGAATCAAGAGCTATAATGTCAGGCCATTGTTGACTCAGAGAATCCTTGGCTGATGTGACACTGAGAGGGGCAAGAAGGTCCTTCCCCAAAACACCATTGGAAGCCCCTATCCAGTCTCCCGTTAAATTGCTGGGATTTGAGAAGCCCAGAGAACACTGCAAGGAGAGGTCTCTCCTTTCCTCCTCCAATTGCCCTGTCAACAGATGAAATAGCCCAATACCCAGAGCATCACCCAGGTATCCAGAAGGAAATGTGTGATCCCTGGAGGGTAAATAACTAGGCATATCTTCTGTTTTTAAGACCTGGGCCATGTGATAGTTAGAGAAGCAACAACAAAGGAAAATGGAAACTAAAAATGGGTTTAATACATTGCCAAGTCTTTTCTCCAAGAACTATTTTGAGGCAAGAGTGGATGTTTTGGACTGAGAAAACCCTGGGGTTCTTTGATAATTCACAATAGGAGAGGAGGACATATGGGCTAGTCTGCTAATATGGATACATCGGTGCTGCAGACAACTTTAATCTGGAAAATCAAAGTGACACATATCTTATGCATGCCCACAGTAGGGAAAGGGGTCATTCAGGTTATTGTGTTATTATTCTGGGAGTACTACAAGGATGTCGGCCTGAAAGAGATGATCTTTCATGCTTTTTCCATAGCTTTCCAATGATTGGAAGTCTGCCCAAAGATTCACAGAGGTTCAGGTGTGTTTGGTCCACTTAGAGAGAGAGAGAGTGACCAGTTAACCCGCTACACTAGGCTATGATTACTTCGAAATAGACTGGCACAGGTATCTCAGTACTGTCAGAGTCTAGAGTAGAGACTGCAGAGCTAGGTCCATGACTGCCTCTCGGAGCTTAGAGTTAACATGCAGCTTTTGTCTACAACAAAATCCAACCGAGCATGCTCAGAGCAGTAGTACTGAGTGAGCTGTGAACAAAAGATGGTTTTCAATCAGTCTGGAAGCGAGCAACTTGCCCCCACTTGTTATAATCTTGTCTTAGTACGTAATTCATCATTTACTCTACATCCTCCTCAAATCCTTTGCCCAAACTAAAGATACAATATTCCGTCTCCAAAAAGCAAAATCATAAAGGAGTTAAAGCTCAAATTCTGCTCTGTGCACAGCTGTGCTATTAATTTTGGCATTTAAGCTTCATTCATGAACCACTTAAGACCCCACAGACCAGGATGTTTTGGGTAACTATGATGGAATTTATATAAAGAAGATGATTTAATTATCAGTCCAATTCACAATGATTGATTTAGTTTAAATGTAATTTAGTTTTTCTAAATTTGCAATGCTGAATGAGTTATTATTTTTTTAGTAAAATAAAAAAGGATCTTTTCTCACCTTTCCCTAGCTGTACAGGGAAATGAATGAGATATGGTCATCTAGAACTTCCACTTCCACCAGTGAAAATTCTAGAAGCTTTCAGTTAATGAAATAGTTCCAAGTCAATGGGTTATTGAATAAAGAAGGAATTGCCTTTTGGGAATGTATTTTGGAAGGTAAAGAGTTTAAATCTGAACTGGGAAACTGAGTGACAAAAAACATGATCCTAGAATATTATATGTGTTAGTGTTTGGTTGAATTCAGTACGTGGTTTGTGATTCTGCTGAACAATATATAAAGATACAAGAAAAAAAGAACTAACATGCATTTGTACTTAATTATATGCCAGGTACTATGCTTGGTACTATGAATACATTATTTTATTGAAGATTATCCTTAAAGTTAACCTCTGTGTTTCCTTATTTATACAATTCTTCATAATAATAGTACTTGCACCATAGAACAGTGAGATTATGTGTGTAAAAGCTCAATAAATGTTGCCTGTTTTTTCTGTGACTGCTGCAGGTAATGATAGAGTTAATACTGCAAGGTAGGTACTGCCTGATTTGTACCCAATTAAACAGCCGGAAAGCAATAAACCCAGCACTTAAACCAGATTTCTTGACTCCAGACCCTCTGCTGTTTTCACTGTGCTTGGTAAGAATGTATAATCACATATTTACTCTAAGTCAACTAACAAAACATTTTTCTAATACATAGTAGATGTGAAAGGAAGGAAAACTAGCTAGTCATTCCAATACATGTTTTTGAGGAAGAGAGTTCTGGTTTTAAAAATGTGGGCATCACTATCGATAAGCTGTGTGACCTTGGACACATTCTTTAACTTCTGTGACTCTTACTTATTTTGTCTGTAAAATGTAAAACTCCTCTGAGCTTTAACATTGCATTAGTTAAGGTAATGCTGATTTTATAACAAATAAATCCTAAAATTCCATTAGCATGGAGAAAAGAAGTTTATCTCTTATTCATATGAAGTAGGAGCTGTAGCAAGGCAAACAGGGGAGAGTGTCGGAGAGCTGTTCCATGCAGTGATTCAAGTATCTAGGCTGACGGACTCTCCACCATTTTCAACATAAAAATTGTACACTTGTTTTGTTTTGTTTTGTTTTTATTTATTTTTTAGACACAGAGTTTTTCACTGTCACCCAGGTAGGGTGCAGTGATGTGATCATAGCTCACTGCAGCCTCCACCTTCTGTGCTGAAGGGATCCTCTCACCTCAGCCTCTCAAGTAGCTGGGACTACAGGCACGCACCACCACATTCAGCAATTTTTTAAAAAGTATTTTTAGCAGAGACAGGATCTTGCTATGTTGCCCAGGGTGGTCTTAAATTCCTGGCCTCCAGTGATTCTCCTGCCTCAGCCTCCCAAAGTGCTGAGATTACAAGCACAGACACTCAGCTGGCAGAGAAGAGGGAGGATGGAGAATTCCTCAGAGGATTTCTATTAGCCAAGCCTAGAGGTGGTGTATATCATTTTCACCCACATTCTATTGGTCAGAACTCACATACATAGGTATACACCAATGCAAGGGAGGCTGAGAAATGTAGTTTAGCTGCATGTTGTGAAGGAAGAAAAAAAAAACAAACCTAACACCCTTAGATTATCTGTGCAATGAAGATATTACATAATTTCAAATTAAATCTAACATACCTCATAAAGTTTGCTGGAATGATTAAATGAAACAACATGTATAAAGCATTTAACATGATGCCTACACATGGTATGTATTCATAATTGGCAGTTACTATATTAGTATAATTATTATATAAAGAGCTGAATAGATTAACTGAGCTTCAGAGACCTATGGGACAATATCAAATGGTCTAACATAAACATCATAAGGCCTAGAAGAATAGCAAAGTGAGAACAGGGCAAAACAATTAAAGAAATAATGGTCAAAAATTTCCCAGATTTGATTTTTAAGACTAGCTTATAGATCCAGAAGGCTAAAGAACCTCAGCCTAAATAAATATTTAAAATAAACCATGGTTAGGACATCATAATGAAGCTATCAAAAGTCAAAGATAAAGAGAAAACTTGAAAGCAGCCAGAATAAAAGAACACATTACATTCAGGAAAAAAATAATTATTGCTTCTCATCATAAACATAAAAGACCAACAGACAATAGAGCTCTTTCCTTAAGGTGTTGGAAAGGTAAATACATCAACCTAGAATATCAATAGCTAGTATAATTATCATTCAAATACAAGGATGAAATATAGATAATTTCAGATAAACAACAGCTGAGAGCATCTGTTGCCAGCCAACATGAATTCCAAGAACAGAAAAAGGGTATTTTTCAGGTTGAAGGAAAATGACACCAGATGGAAACACTGAAGAAAGTGTTAAAGAGCATGAGAAGTGGTAAATGTTAAATATAAGGAATATACTTTTTATTTTAACTTTTATTTTAGGTTCAGGGGTACATGTGCAGGTTTGTTATATAGGTAACCTCATGTCATGTGGGTTTGTTATACAGATTATTTCATCAGGCAGGTACTAAGCCTAATACCCTACTGTTATTTTTTATGCTCCTCTTCCTCCTCCCATCCTTCACCCTCGGTGAAGCCCCAGCGTCTGTTGTTGCCTTCTTTGTGTCCATGTGTTATCATTTAGCTCCCACTTATAACTGAGAACATGCGATATTTGGTTTTCTGTTCCTGTGTCAGTTTCCTAAGGATAATGGCCTCCAGCTCCATCCCTGTTCCCGCAAAACACATGATAAATTAAGGATACATAATGTTAGCCCTAGATCAAACACTAAAGCATAATTTTTTTTATTATATTTAACTTCTGGGATACATGTGCAGAACATGCAGGTTTGTTACATAGGTATACATGTACCATGGTGGCTTGCTGTATCCATCAACTCATCATCTACATTAGGTATTTCTCCTAATGCTATTCCTCCCCCAACTCCCCACCTCCTAACAGGCCCCAGTACGTGATGTTCCCCTCCCTGTGTCCATGTGTTCTCATTGTCCAACTCCCATTTATGACTGAGAACATGTGGTATTTGGTTCCTGTTTCTGTGTTTGCTGAGAATGATAGTTTCCAGCTTCATCCATATCCCTGTAAAAGACATGAACTCATCCTTTTTTATTGTTGCATAGTATTCCATGGTATATATGTGCCACGTTTTCTTTATCCAGTCTATCATTGATGGGCATTTGGGTTGGTTCCAAGTCTGTGCTATTGTGAACAGTGCTGCAATAAACATGCATGTGAATGTGTCATTATAGTAAAACAATTTATAATCCTTTCAGTATATACCCAGTAATGAGATTACTTGGTCAAATGGTATTTCTGATTCTAGATCCTTTAGGAATCACCACAATTCCTTCCACAGTGGTTGAACTAATTTATACTCTCACCAATAGTGTAAAAGCATTCCTGGCCAGGCGAGGTGGCTCACACCTGTAATCCCAGTACTGTGAGAGGTTGAGGCAGGCAGATCACAAGGTCAGGAGTTCTAGACCAGCCTGGCCAATACAGTGAAACCCAATCTCTACTAAAAATGCAAAAATTAGCCGGGCATGGTGACAGGCACCTGTAGTCCCAGCTACTCAGGAGGCTGAGGCAGGAGAATTGCTTGAACCCGGGAGGCAGAGGTTGTAATGAGCCAGGATCATGCCACTGCACTCCAGCCTGGGCAACAGAGCGAGACTCTGTCTCAAAAAAAAAAAAAAAAAAAAAAAAAAAAGTGTTCCTATTTCTCCATATCCTCTCCAGTATCTATTGTTTCCTGACTTTTTAATGATCATCATTTTAACTGGTGTGAGATGGTATCTCACTGAGGTTTTGATGTGCATTTCTCTAATGAGCAGTGATGAAGAGCTTTTTTTCTTTTGTTTGTTGGCTGCATAAATGTTTTCTTTTGAAAAGTGTCTGTTCATATCTTTCAACCACTTTTTGATGGGGTTGGTTTTCTCTTGCAAATTTGTTTAAATTCCTTCTAAATTCTGGATATTAGTCCTTTGTCAGATTGATAGATTGCAAACATTTTCTCTCATTCTTTAGGTTGCCTATTCACTGTGATGATAGTTTCCTTTTGCCGTGCAGAAGCTGTTTCATTTCATTGGATCCCATTTGTCAATTTTGGCTTTTGTTGCCATTGCTTTTGGTGTTTTAGTCATGAAGTCTTTGCCTATGCCTATGTCCTGAATGGTATTGCCTAGGTTTTCTTCTAGGGTTTTTATGGTTTTAGGTCTTACATTTAAGTATTTAATCCTTCTTGAGTTAATTTTTATATAATGTGTAAGGAGTGGGTCCAGTTTCAGTTTTCTGCATATGGCTAGCCAGTTTTCCCAGCACCATTAATAAAATAGAGAATCCTTTCCTCATCACTTGTTTTTGTCAGGTTTGTCAAAGATCAGATGGTTGTAAATGTGTGAGGTTATTTCTGAGGCCTCTGTTCTGTTCCATTGGCCTATATATCTGTTTTGGTAACAGTACCATGCTGTTTTGATTACTGTAGCCTTGTAGTGTGGTTTGAAGTCAGGTAGCCTGATGCCTCCAGCTTTGTTCTTTTTGCTTAGGATTGTCTTGGCTATATGGTCTCCTCTTTGGTTCCATATTAAATTGAAAGTAATTTTTGCTAATTCTGTGAATAAAGGCAATGGTAGCTTGATGAAGATAGCATTGAATCTATAAATTACTTTAGGCAGTATGGCCATTTTCATGATATTGATTCTTCCTGTCCATGAGCATGGAATGTTTTTCCATTTATTTGTGTCCTCTCTTATTTCCTTGAGCAGTGGTTTGTAGTTCTCCTTGAAGAGGTCTTTTACCTCCCTGGTAAGTTGATTTCCTAGGTATTTTATTCTCTTTGTAGCAATAGTGAATGGGAGTTCACTCATGATTTGGCTCTCTGTTTGTCTATTATTGATATATAGGAAGGCTTGTGATTTTTGCACATTGATTTTGTATCCTGAGACTTCCTGAAGTTGTTTATCAGCTTAAAGAGATTTTGGGCTGAGGTGATGGAGTTTTCTAAATAGGCAATCATATAATCTGCAAACAGAGACAATTTGACTCCCTCTCTTCTTATCTGAATACGCTTTATTTCTTTCTTTTGCCTGATTGACTTGGCCAGAACTTCTAATACTATGTTGAATAGGAGTCGTGAGAGAGGGTGTCCTTGTCTTATGCCAGTTTTCAGAGGGAGTGCTTCCAGCTTTTGCCCATTCAGTATGATATTGGCTGTAGGTTTGTCATAAATAGCTCTTATTAAAGAATAATTTTAAAAGGTAGTAATAAGAAGCCAATACAGGAAACAAAATAGAATTTTTGTTCCAAAAATAATTAATCCAAAAGAAGGCAGAAAATTAGCATGAGAAAAAAACAAAAGGAATAAATGAATAATAAAGAGCAAAATAATAAGTTTAAACTCTAAGACATTAGTAGTACATTAAATGTAAATTAACTAAATAATTGAAAGGCAGAAGGTATAAATTTAGCTTTTAAAAGCAAAAAAAAAATGCTACAATAGATGTACTCTAAATAGAAAGATAAAAATAAGTTTAAAACTAAAATTACTCTCTGTTTTGAGTTCTCTCCATAAAATATAAAAAAAAATTAAAGAAAATTAAAGTAGGACAAGAACAGAAGTCAATAAAATAGTAAAACAACAGACAATAGGAAAAAAAGTTGAAAGTTAGGTCTTCGAAAATTAATAAAATTGATAAACTGCAATAATACTACCCATGAAATAAAAAATACACAAATGACTAATATCAACAAAAAGGGCCACAGGGGAGGAATATTACTACAAACCTTGCAAATATTTAAAGGGTGATAAAGAAATATAAGCAATTTTATTACCAAAAATTGTGAAACAGATGAAATGGACAAATTGTTCGAGAACTGACAAAAACTAAAGTAGGCTCAAAAATAAATGGAAAACCTAAATAGTCCTATATCTATTTTAAAAATTTAATTCAAACACAGCCACATAGAAAACCACACACACAGGTGATTTTACCGGTAAATTCTATGAAATATTTGTGAAGGAACAAATACCAATATCACACAAATCTTTTAGAAAATAGAGAAAAGAACAATTCCCAGCTCACTTTTTGAGGCCAATATAATCCTGATACCAAAAACAGACAAAAACATTATGAGGGAAAAAAATAACGGCCAATATTTCTTATGTGCCTAGACACAAATGTCATTGTAAAAGCAGCAAACCACGATATATAAAAAGAATAAATGTTATGACCAAATGAGTTTTACCCAGGAATGCAAGGTGCATTCAATATTTGAAAATCAGTCCATTTGCTACATTAGCCGAATAAAGAGGAAAAAAATGTGATTAGTATGATCATCTGAATAGATGCAGGAAAAGCATTTAACAAAGTGCCGCATACATTCCTGATAAAACCCTTTAAAAACTAGGAATAGAAGAAAATTGTCTCAATTTGATACAGAACACCAATGAAAAAACTACACTTAACAAAATAGTTATGTTTTTCTCCTAAAAATGGGAAGCAGATATTTTCCACCTAATTTATTCAAAATTGTAGTAGAGAACTTCATGAAATAAAGCAAGATAAAGAAAAAGAAGCATAATGATTGAAAAGAAAGGTGTAGTATCATTTCCATTCACAGATCACTGAGAATCAAGGACACGCTGAGTCAGCCCTGGACACCAAACCCCAGGTTTCTTTGCATAGGAAGAAATGTCTTATTTATGGTCCTGCTAATTGGCTTATTTTTTATTCACAGCTAAACCTAATCCAAGACAAAACAGACAAAAGCTTTGCTGTCTGTGGGCCTTCTCTCAAGTATGCTGACATAAAGTAAACCCTAAGACCTCTGCTCTCTGTGTCTCTCAATTCAATTTCTACATTACCAATAGAGAATTTGTTTAGCCAAGCATGGGTGAGATGATCATTGTTGGTCTAATCAACTGTCACTAGGAAGGGGAACATATGGCAGAAATCCACTGTTAAAAACCCTACTATGTGCATACGGAAGTGAAGGAAAAGCTTTCCTAGAGGAAAAGGATTGTGCAAAACTCCAAAAAGTGCCTTCTAGGGTGAATTTGGACGCAGCTCTCTAATCCTTACTTTCTTCATCTGTAAGATCAGTGTAATAATAATATCTCCTTCCTAAGGTCAGCATGAGGATTAAGTGAAACATGTAAAGCATTTCAGATAATGCCTATGCATAACAAACTACTCCCAATCCTACTTCTAACAGCTAAACTCCTGCATTTCTTTCGAGTTCTATCTGAGCCATCACTTCTTTTAAAAAATCTCTCTGCAGCTCCCAAACTCTGGATGAGCTTCTCCAAATAGGCATTCCCATTTGAACTCTATTATTCCCCATTATAGTGCATATCACACTCTAGTATAATTGCTTTTTCAGTTATCCAGCTCCAGGATTAGTGTCTGAGTGCCATAAAGGCAAGGAATAAGTTTTATGCACTATTTTATCCCGTGTCCAGAACAGGGCTTAACTAAGTTCATTTGTTAATATGAACTTAACAGATACTTGTTTAATAAACAATGTTGACCCCTTTAATTTAAAAAAATGAGCATGATTACCTCATCAACTTGTCACATTTTACAAATAAAGAAACTGAGGCTTGAAAAGTTGAGTAACTCACTCTAGTTTATCCCTTCAATAAATGAGGGAGCAGAGCTTGCACCCAGGACTCATAAAAACAAAAAACATGGTTTTCTCATCATGCCATGATGCCTCACTAAACCAACACCTGCTGAGCGTCTTCTATGTGCTGGTTGCAGTGCTGTGTAATTCTATATTATCTCATTTAAACTCTGCAACAATCTTTAGAGGCAGGTGTATCCGTTTTATATATAAAGAAATTATGACTCAAAGAAGTAAATTCCATGCCCCAAATCACGTGGCAGGTAGGTAGTAGAACAAGGGTCCAGCTCTTCCCCTTTTTACAGGGACACTGTCTATGATCATAAATCAAGTACTCAGTAAGCCCCAATATCTAGATCCAATATAAGAGATCACCGAGCCTAAGGAGATCAAACTTCCACACCTGAAAAATTCCGACAGCATTGTCAGTCTCAGGATTTTGTCTTGCCTCCCTGTCTCCTAGCCGCAGTGCTATACCATGCTGTTAACCGTTTATAGGTCACCTGAAATATGTTTAAAGATAGTTCATATGTGCCTGTTGCAAAGCATAGCAGGAGGAATTCCTTTTCCGATGGCTGGGGAAAATTCAAGGTGCAAAGAAAAAAAAATAGCTGAGAAAAAATACAATTCTTGAGCTGGGCACGGTGTCTCTGGCCTGTAATCCCAGCACATTGGGGGGTTAAGACAGGTGGATCGCTTGAGGTCAGGAGTTCAAGACCAGCCTGGCCAATATGGCAAAACCCCATCTCTACTAAAAATACAAAAATTAGCCAGGTGTGGTGGCACACACCTGTAATTCCAGCTACTTGGGAGGCCAAGGCATGAGAATCACTTGAACCTGGGAGGCGAAGGTTGCAGTGAGCTAAGATCGTGCCACTGTACAGCCTGGGCAACAGAGCGAGATCATTCTCTCTCTCTCTCTTTCTCTCTCTCTCCCCCCCTCCCCCATACACACACACACACACACACACACACACAGACACACATATATATCTGAATGATTCTTAGGGTCCTTCAACTCTGTTTATAGATTAGCATTCTCCTCTTTCCTTTTCTCCTTTTAATATTAATATATATTAAATGAATGTGCATTAAAAATACTCAGCAAAAGGCAATATCTTATTTAAATGATATTTAAGTAGAGTGCTATTTTATAAATTATTATACATTTCCTCCCTCCCCTCTCATTTTCATGGTTTAAAAAAAAAAGGAAGATGAACCATGACAGTTGGAAAAATAATAAAGAGCTTGGCAGCATTTCTTCAACAGTTACTTCCTGTTACGCTAAACACTCTCCTTTGAGCTAGCAAGATGCAAGTGAAAGTTATAAAATAATTGTCCAAAATAACCATAACTATACTATTGTATGTCAAAGGACCTCATAGGTTAAGAATAAAATGGTGACTCGAGCTCATAAACACTAGACTAAGACTAAGTAGAAAAGTGTGACCTAGAGTCTAAACATCATTCATTTGGCATCTTGCCAAACAACATAATAAAACTTTAACAATCATCAAACATTGCCTTCAACTCATCCTTCCAAAGAAAAGTTAGCTCAGGCTCAAATCAAACTCTTGGAATGCTGTAATTCACCAGCACTGCTGAGTAGAGAGGACTCTAAGATATGGTCAAGGAGAGCTGGGTCTAGAACCATCTCTGATGCCAACTTGCTCTGCTGTGCCTCTCTCTGGGCCCATTTCTTCATATGCGGATGACATCATACATCTCTAGTGCAATGCTAAAGTTCTAAACACTAAGGGAAGATGATTGGCAGTATGAAAGAACGTAGAAGCTGAGGATAGGACTGAGCTTCTTGATACAGGCAGTGGGGGCTTCTTGATCCTAGGCCTGTGAGGAATGGACCTATGAAGAGTGTGAAGTACAAAGGCTTGTCTGAAGAGGAGGACCTCCAAGGAAGTAAAGAAAAGAAATGTCAAAAGAACATTAAAAGAGAGCAACACAGTCAGGAGCAGGGTGCAGGACAAAGTCAGAGAATCCCTTGGCCCTCTCTTCCAATTCACTTGCTACAAAGGCTGCAGGTACATTTTCCTACCACCCAACTAAAATTATATTCTTTTCCTGTGCAGAATTTTTAAATGACCACCTATTGCCCTCAGGACTAAAACAAAAATGAAAACCTACTAGGTTCCTATAACTCCTTACCCTTACTTTCAAAATTCAACAAGCTCTGAAATCTCAAGTTTCTTTATAGGTATTTGAGCAAAATTTGACCTAAACTGACTTGAGGATCATCATGTTCTTTCTTTCTCAAGTGTGACTATTTGGTGTCAAAAATACTAACAGAATTATTGCTTCCCCAAGCCCCGCTGGGGCTATTCTAGGATGTATACAATATAACAAAAATACTATATTTCCAAAATCTGAAAAAATTCTAACTCTAAACTATATCTGGTACAAAAGTTTCTGAATCAGGGATTGCAATTTGTATTTTGTTTCTTTCTTTTCTTTTTTTTTTTTTTTTGAGATAGAATCTCGCACTGTTACCCAGACTGGAATGCAATGGTGCTATCTCAGCTCACTGCAATCTCTGCCTCCTGGGTTCAAGTGATTCTCGTGCCTCAGCCTCCTGAGTAGCTGGGATTACAGGCACTTGCCACCACACCTGGCTAATTTTTTGTATTTTTAGTAGAGATGAGGTTTTGCCATGTTGGCCAGTCTGGTCTTGAAGTCCTGACTTGAGGTAATCTGCCCACCTCTGCCTCCCAAAGTGCTAGCATTACAGGTGTGAACCACCGTGCCCAGCCCGTGATTTGTACTTTCTTATCATAACAAGGATGGTCCCCAGTGGCCAAGCTTTTGCCAGTCTCACCCTCTCCTACCTCATACTCATTTATGTCCACCATGCTGTGTTCCAGATATAGAGTCCTCATCATGGCCTTATGCTACAATTTTGTCCCCCACCATGGCTTTATACAAGCTTTCCCCACTGCATGGAATAGCCCTACTCCATCTTTTCATGTAGAAAAATGCCTTGCACATTTCAAAGCCCATTTCAAAGTCTGCCTTCTCTATAAGGCCATCTTTTTCCTGTGCAGAATATTTTAATGCCCCTGACCCTGGCCCTGTCCTGTAGACTGAACAGGGTTGGCTACTCACTCTTCTCTGCTTAACCATACACACGTAATAGCATGGGCCACATTTGTTATAACCATCTCTTTACAGGACAATGTTTCTCCTCTGATCTGTAGGCTCCTGACAGGCAGAGCCTGCCCTACTTATCCCTGACCTCAGCATCTGGCAGAGTTCCTAGTACTAGAGAATGCCTGGTGGAATATGGGAGGCATTCAGCAAAGGGCAGTCCACCAATCCATTACTCCAAGAAGAAATGAACTAAATACGCACCACCACAGTCACTAATGACCCAAAACAAATCAGGAGACTTAGAAGCCAAGGCAGAGAGCTCTCCAACTTACTTCCCTAGAGCATAGAAATCATCCTTTGTTCCTACAGATGTTCTGGTCCTGCACTATCTCTGGCTCTACTCACACCATCAGGAACAGAGTGTTCTACCAAGCTCTTCTAAAAGCTGCAGAGCAAAAACACTCTCCTTCCCAGGCCCTCCCAAATAAGGACAAAGCCCAAGTTGTGTCCAACCAATGGTGGCTGAGTATGCAAATGAGACAGTGCATCAGGAGGCCAGGACAGAGAACACTCAGCTACCTTTAGGGACATGATTCTGATTCAAATATAAATGGAATAAATAATAGTAATCAGAACAACAATGATATTGGCAAAGAGCTTCAAGCTTCAAGGCTTACAAAGCACTTTTACTTATATTTTCTCAATCAAATTCGCACAATCACTCTGTACAGCAGATATTGTTATTGTGTCCAGTTAATAGATGAGAAAACAGGCTCAGAGAGAATAAGCATGAATAATAAAGGCTGAAAAGCTAATAAAAGGGATTTGGGGTTAAAAATAGATTGATGTGGGCTGGGCACGGGGGCTCACGCCTGTAATCCCACCACTTTGGGAGGCTGAGGAGGGTGGATTACTTGAGGTCAGGAGTTCAAGGCCAGCCTGGACAACATGGTGAAATCCCATCTCTATTGAAAATACAAAAATTAGCCAGGCATGCTGGTGGGTGCCTGGATTCAAGCTACTTGAGAGGCTGAGGCATGAGAATCACTTGAACTCAGGAGGCAGAGGTTACAGTGAACCAAAATCAGGCCACTGCATGACAGAGCAGGACTCCATCTCAAAAAAAAAAAAAAAAAAAAAAAAAATTAAAGAAAGAAAAAAAGTAGATTGATCAGAGCTCAGATTTGAAGGAGAGCATATTAGCCGGAGCCATAGGAAAAAGAGAGGACATAAATTTGGTGGAATAGGCTGATATACTACTAGTGGGAAAGGCAGAAAAGGAGGTTATGGTTCTATGTGTAGAAAAGTACAGAGCTTTTTTAATATCAGGGAAGAGAAAACGGTGTGACTACAATGAGAATTGGAATTAGCAAAAAACCTGCTGGCCAAGGGATCAAGGCTACCACAAACCAAGGTAAGTGGGACTTGGAATCTACTTCTGATTAAAAGCAATATATAATTATTACAGAGAATTTAGAAAAACCAGAAAAAAATGAAAGAAACAAATTTTATTTAAGAACATTTTTTAAAACATCCTAAAGTTCCATTCTAATAAAATCAAGCTCCCAATTGTTTGCTATACCTGTTTTTAATTTAATGGAGTCTTTTTATTAACATGGATGTTCTCTTGTTTTACCTTCCTTATCTTACCCCTGGACGAAAGTAAATATTTTACTTACCCTCATCAACATTCAATATTATTATTCCTTTTTAAATATCAGATAGTGATGGAGAAATGTTGGAAGAAGGGCTATAACACCCTATTATTATTTTAATTTACATTTCATTGGTTAATTAGGAAACTTAAAATTTTCTTCACAGTTTTTACCTGTATATTTCATATGTGTCTTCTGCCTATTTTTGTCCTTTTTTTCCATTTGTTTACAAGGTCCTGGTATTATTGAATTTATACAAGTTTTATATTTATTTAAACGAGTTATCCTTTGTTGAATTCTCTATATTATTCCAAGTTTTGTTGATGGCTTTTTAATCTTGGTGATTTTTTTGATATATGAGAGTTTTAAACTTTTATGTAGTCAGATCTATCAGTCACATCTTTAGTGATTTATTCTGTCAACTTTAAGCTGAGAAACCCTCCCCCTCAGGAGGTTTGATAAATATTCACATCTATTTTCTTCTAGAATTTCTAACAGTTTAGGTTTTTAAATATTTAACTCTTTAAATCATCTGGAATTTATTTTGATGTTCTGAGTGAGGTAAAAAAAAAATGTTCCAAATGCTTTTAAAAAAATAATAAAACACTTAGCACCTCATATTTTTAGCTGATATTGGCATAAACCTTAAAGGCCAAGTGGCACCTCCATTAAACACTACAAATTTCTTAATAGTGTTTAGTATTTTCTTTCTAACAGCGCAGCATACAGAATACACATACTTGCCAGTCACTGCTCCAAGTGAGTTTATCAGCAAGCCACACACCCAGCACATGGTCTCTCTTTTATTATTAAGAAAAGTAGGTAATAAATAGGAGGCAAGGCTCCCACCAATCATTAGCAAATCCTCCAAAGAAAATCCAGCACATATTGGATGGAGTCTTGTCCCTAGTGGACTTGTGCAATTTCTCTGACTGAATCATTTAAGCAAAGAAAACTTTCCTCCCTTCCAATCATGGTCTCTCCTTCAAAGTGGTGCTCATTCAAAAGAGTACATGCAGAAGAAACCAGAATATACACGTTTCTCTCTCTCCGCGCTGGGGAAACAGTCCTGCCTTTCTCTGCCTTCCGGCCCAAAGGTGGCCACGCCTGGTGCTGCACTGAAAAAGATTTGTGGCTTCTTGTCCTGACAGATGCCAGAGTAATGGAATAGCTCTGTACTATGTCCTGGAAAGACAGGCCAACAAAGCATTGTGCTATTGATGGCTCACATTATAATAGAGAAATATTAGGGGGATATTTCAATAGCCACCCAGAGGAGAAACATCAGCTATAAGGTGCCACAGACTGTTTCCAAGGGGAGTAAAAGGTACATAAAAAAAGGGGGAGGGAGATGAAAAGGGGGTAAAAATGCTTCAGGGGAAAAAAGTCCACTCCGAGAATATATGTTAATGCACAGGCTGTTTACTGGCTCGGTTCTCTAGAGAAGGAGAGTAACGATCCCCAGTATGTGAACTCCACAATTACAGCATTATTAATTTATACAGCACCAGAGACCACACATGGGACCTCCTGGTAATTAAGTTACAGATAAAGCCAGGTTAGTTTTCCTCCGAATAGAAACAACTGTGTTCTGTTTAACAGACACTCAAAGAAAAACTGGTGGATTTTAAACCAAAGAACGGTGTCTGGTAAACATATATTCAATGCAAATCTGTCAGTAATATAATTTAAAAAAAAAAAAAAAAGAACTGCCTAGCAATAGATTCAGGAGAGAAGTAGAATAACGAAGATTGAGTCTGTAAGCCATGCCATTTTCCATAGAAAAGAGAGTAGGCAAATTGGAAGAAAGAGATTTAATGAATCTCTCTTACAAGGCCTGAATTAGAAATGTGCAAAAGTTCAATCAAACACTGGACATGGGGATAAAATCCATTGCCATCGTCCCCTGGAATGGCCAGAATTAGACCACGACATAACCTTTACAAGCGGGGTAGACTTGGATCCAGCAATTTTACTTCTAAAATCTCATTCTAAGCAAGTAATCATGGACATGTGCAATGATTTTGTTTCAAAGATGTTCATCACAGCATTGCTTATAACAGCAAAACTTTGTAGTCAATTTACCCTTTCACCTCACATTTCACTGTAAACAAATCTCCATGTCTATAGATATATTGTGGACTCTCATCTTAAATAACAACAGTCTTCCACAGATGAATACATCATAGTTAGTTTAATCAATATATATATAGGGATATAAGAATGATATTAGATTAACCCTTTATCATGTTCACAAAACCGAAAAGAGTACACTAAATAGACATTATACATTTTTATTTTCTGCTTGCAGAACCATTCAGGAGTACCCTTACCAGCAATTTCAACAAGATTCTAACAAACTTATTTATTTCCAGTAAAATTCCTACTTACAAGACAATTTTATTGTATCTAGTTTGCCATTTAAATGACCTAATTTTATGTCAGATTCTCTAATTCATGTCTCTCAGCAACGCGCATATCAGATACATGCTCAAGTTACTATTTTCAAGATTGTAAAAAATGTACACAGAAGTAAAGCCATTAGAGTGTAGTGAAATTGCATCTGAAGAAAATGTTAAGACCGTGTATCAGTTAGCTATCGCTGCATAGTAAATTGCCCAAAAATTTAGTGACTTAAAGTGTCAAATATGTATTATCTCATAGTTTCTGAGAGTCGGAAATGCAGCCATGACTCAGCTGGGGCCTCTGGTTCCAATCTCCTAAGAGGCTGCAATCAAGGTGTGGGCCAGATCTGCAGTAATCTTAAACTCTGCTGGGAGGCGATCTACTTTTAAGCCTGTTCAGATGGTTATTGACAGGAGTCAGTTCCTCATGGATTGTTAGACTGAGATCACCCTTGGTCCTCATTCAACATCTACAGGGCATCACACAGCATGGCAGTTGTTTGGCCAGAGTGAGAAAGAAAGAAGGCAAGAGAATGAGTACAAACAAAACAGAAATCACCATCTTTTAGAGCTGGGTGGCCATATTTAGCAAATAAAAATACAGGACACTCAAAGCAGTGTTAAGAGAGAAATTTACAGCTGCAAAAGCATACAGAAAGAAAGAAAGAGAAGGAAGGAAGGAAGGGAGGGAGGGAGGGAGGGAGGGAGGGAGGGAGGGGAAAAATAACTAGAAAAATGAGAAGAAGCTAAACCCAAAACTAGCAGAAGGAAGAAAATAACAAAGATTAGAGACGATAAATGGATTAGAGAACAGAAAAATAGTAGAGAAAATCAGCAAAACCAAGAGTTTGTTCTTCTAAAAGATTAACAAAATCAACAGACCTTTAATTAAATTGATGAAGAAAAGGAAAAAGGATTCAAATGTAGTGAAATAGGGGACATTTCAACCAATTTTATGGAAATGAAAAGGATAAGAGAATATTACAAGTAATATGCCAACAAATTCAATAACCTAGATGAAATTGACAAGTTCTAGACTGAATTATAAAAAATGCAAAATGGGAACAGGCCAATAACTAGTAAGGAGATAGTTGCACACCACTGTTCATAGCAGAGCTATTTACATTAGCCAAGAGATGGAAACAACAGAAGCGTCCATCAACAGTAATGTCATCAATGGATAAACAAAATATGGCATATAGATACAATGGAATATTCAGCCTTGAAAGAAAAGGAAATTCTGACACTTACTACAACAAGGATGAACTCTGAGGATATTATTCTAAGTGAAAAAGCCAGTCACACACACGCAACAAAATGCTGTGTGAGTCCACTTTTATAAAACATCTGGAGGAGTCAAATTCATAGAACCAAAAAGTAGAATGGTGGTTGCTGGACCTAGAGGAAGGGGAAAGTGGTGAGTGGTTGTTTAATGAGTATGGGGTTTCAGCTTTTTGAGTTGAAAAAATCTGGTGATTGCCCAACAATGTGAATACACTTAACACCACTGAACTGCACACTTTAAAATGCTTAAGATGGTAAATTTTATGTTATGTGTTTTGGTGTTTACTACTTTTATTAAAAATAAACATTTTAAAAAATGTAGAACACCTCATTAAATTTGAATTTCAGATAAACAGTGAATACGTTTTTAGTATAAGTACCTCCCAAATAGTGCATGGGACTTTTTACACCAAAAAGTTATTCAGTGTTTATCTGAAATTTACATTCAAGTTGGCATTCTATATTTTTGCTGGCAATTTTATTTACAGCCTAATCTCAGAAGTGAAATATCATTACTTTTACTAAATTCCGTTAATTAGAAGCAAGCCACTAGGTTCAACCTCACTCTAAGGGAAGAGATTACACAAAGACATGAATACAAGGAGACAGAGATAATTGGGAGCCTTTACAGAAGCTGCCTACCAAAGACAGAAAGAGATTAATGAACATTTCTAAATAGTTTTATTTTTTTCTCTCAGCAATGAGTTTGCAAACCTCTTGAAGGTCTACCACAGGTAAGGTGACTGCATAATATATCATCCAAACCAGAACTATTTTGAGATCATAAAAAGAGTAGTTGTGGGGAGTGCTACAAATAACTACAGCAGGGCAATGAAGATAAACAGGACTTTCCTAGGCAAACCCAGAGGTATGGTCACCCGAGTCAAAGATAATATTACTGGGTGTCTTCCTCAACCATTGGCACAATGCCAACATATAAGGAGTATTTAATATATCTTGCTTATGGAATGCAAAATGATTCTAAGACACACAGAAGTACTTAGGCCACTTGTTGGCTGAGTACAGCCATTCTCAAGAATTTTTCATCAGAGTCTAATTAGGGAGACCGAAAACCCCTGTTAACTCATTGAATCTTACCATTCAATCAAAAAGTACATCGATAACAACACAGAGACTTCACTCTAGGAAGTCTCTTAAATCCCAACAGAGGGATGAGTTATATTATATAGCCATTGGGGTTAGCAGTCGATCTCAAGTATCCCAGTGTTATGGTGAAGAGCTCACTGGATCTCTGGCATTGAAGACTCCTGGACTCGAACCCAGCTCTGAGTCTAAGTAGGCACAAAACCATGGGCAAATAAACTGACCCCTCGAAACATCAGCATGCTCATTTAAAAATCTTTTTTGATTGAATGTGACAATATGCAGAAAGTACTTAGCACATTTATTCAACATATCAACAAATATTTCAGCATTTACTCTGTGCCAATACATAATTCCTGGAAAGCTATAGTCCAAGAATATTCTTGATAGGAATGTATATCACTACACAATCTGGGATTTACCAAAGAGTCCTCAACAAATGAAATTAGAATTCCTAAACTTACAGTAATTTATTATTTTAACAGTCAATCGTACCAGCAACTATAAATCATAACCAGTGTAAGACAATGCTGATACCCCATGGATGAAGAAATTTGCTCCTTCCAAATCACAAACATTTCAATTATTGACATAAATTCTTTCACTGAAAAAACTTTTAAATTTTGTACCCAGATAGTGTGATAGAATAATGAGTTCAAGTTTTCAGTAAACTAAAAATGTTGCCATTTTTAGTTTATGAAAAACAAATTTTTGTAACCCTTCATAACTCACAGTTATTAATTAGTCCTTCTTTATACATAAAAATGAAATGTTATGTGATTTTTCCTATTATGCATGTAAAAATGAAATAAGATACGGTTTTTACGGATCAGGTTGCAGCCAATTAGGAAAACCATTCCACTTCACCATAAAGACATGAATATAAATAATATGATTATGAATCTAAATTATTTCCAGGCTTGAGTGGGAGCACAGTAAATGTGTAGGTTGTGACATTAGGACTTTTGTATTAATTTTCTCTTGCTGCTATAACAAATTACCACAAACTTAGTGGCTTGAAACAACAGAAATGTATTAGCCTCTCATTCTGGAGATCAGAAGTCTGACAAGTTTTCAATGGGTTAAAATCAAAGTGTTGGCAGAGTTCCACTCCTTTCTCAAGGCTCTAGGGAAGAATTCAGTTCGTAACCTTTTCCAGCTTCTAAAGGCCACCTGCACACTTTGGCTTACGGCCTCTCCCTCCATCTTCAAAGCCAACAGCAGCAGGTTGAGTGTGTCCACGCTGTGTCACTCTGACCTCCTCTTCTGCCTCCCTCCTCCACTTTTAAGGACCTGATCACAGTGTGCCCACCCAGATAGTCCACAATCAACTCTTTAAAGGTCAACTCATTGGCAACCTTAATTCTATCTACAACCTAATTCCCCTGTGCTATGTAACAGAACATAATGACAGGTTCTGAAGATTAGGTTTTGGACATCTTTGTGTGGTAAGGATATGGGGGAATTGGTCTACACAGCACAGCTGTGTTTTCCAAAATGTATTTTGGTGAATATTAGTTCTGCAAGATGGTATATAAGGGAAGGGTTCCATGGGGAAATGTTTGGGAAATGCTGCAGCCTACATCTCATTCTTAGAACTTCACAAGACAGTTTTACATTAAAGAGATGTGCCCAGCTGATTTGAAAATGTAATGTATTTTTTTTTAAAGTAACTGTTAACATCCAAACAACTAGTGTTCTGCAGAATGTGATGCCCTCGAACTAGTCCAGGACTTATGAATTCTGACCTCTGCTTACCAATAGCTCACATATGACCCTGAGCCAGGTCACAACCCCCTCTACCAACTAATGGGAGCATGTGGCTTGGATGTAATCTGCTTCACTATTCTACATTTCCTAAAGTGACCAAAAAGTTTCCTTTTAAACTTGAGATTCCATGAATCACTTTGGCAAACATTTATGGAACATTACTGTACAGGCAGGAAATGAGCTAAACTCTGGGCATGAATTGATATAAAGACCAGGCCCTTTCCTAAGGATCTAACTCTCCAGTTAGGAGCACAAGCATTAAAATGAAAATCTGTAACATGTCTGGTAAATTCCCTAACAGGAGTTAAAGGTGAATGCAGAAACAACATGGAGAATAGGTGGTTTACTTCATCAAATACCATAGGAGGGGGTGAAGTTTGCCTGTAAAGGACAGCTGGAATCTTCCTGGTCAAGTGAGAGGGAGAGAAGGATGTCTAAGTATTCATTCTGAAACATAGGTCAAAGATGGAATGATCAAAATAAAGGAATTTTTACTATAATTCATAAACTATTTGTAATGTGCCAGTGGAATCTATTGAATCACTGAAGCATTGCCAGAAAAGAATAATTCCAATGTTTCCATTATAGAGAGAAGACAAATATTTAAGGGATAGATATCCCAATGACACTGATTTGATCTTTACAAACTACATGAATGCATTAAATTATCACATGTACCCCCCAAACTATGTGCATCTATTGTGTATCAATAAAAATAAAAACAAAAAAAAGTGACTAGACTGAGATCCATAAAAAATTATCCTTTCCCATAGTTAATATCTACTAGACAATTTCTGCCTGACTGTATCACCAAGGATACTACTTTCTAGCATCATCAAGGCCCTGTGGGGGACAAGTTAAAAGACTTGTCCGCATTCCAGAAACAGCCTTGCCTTTCTTTGGCACTAAGGACATAACAGATGTGATTTATTCAGGCTACAAAATTTACACCAAATTATAGACCTTGCTTTGCATGTCTTAAGGGCTTTTTCATGTTTATTTTCAACAAAGGTGTATTATATTTTTTCTGCAAGCCTTTTGTCAACAGCATGACAAAGAAAGCATGAGTGTTTCTAAATTACCCTTGCCTCTTGCATGACTAGAAGAGATCTAAAGTCATGCAGGTTGGATATCTGTTCGTTAACAAGAACACAGGAATATATTTATCGTTTTTATTTGGACACATTCTTTTTTCCAGTTCCACTTAGAGTTGTGGGATGTTAATGGAAGGCCACCCATGTTCAGTTGTTATTGCCATTGTTGCTAAGAACAGGGGAAAGGAATCAAAAGGGCAATTGAGAAATGTTTTCTTGAATAGAAAACTCAGAAAAATAAATAAACCAATGTACATAAGAATGTACTGCTTACCCAAAGAGTTAGACCTCAAAAGAAGACCTCATATATCTCCATAGAGATGAGGATAAAAATAGAACACAAGGGAGCTAACGATTGTTAAACTGCTGCATCGTGCCAAGTATTGTGTTTAATGTTTTCTTCATTTAATCTTGAAGACAATTCTTTGCAGTGGGCCAAACTCCTACAAATCGATCTCCAGAAAGACCATAACAAAAGTCTATAAATGCAAATAAACCAGTACCAGCCTGTGTACCATAAATCCTGTGGGTCCCCGTGTGCTCTTTCTACAGGGTCTCTAGCATGCTGGAGGTATTTTTTCTAAATTCACATCCACCTTTTTCAAGCTCTGGGCTGTCCATGAGGAGTTGCTCATGAAAACCCTTGTAGCTGACATCTCACTTTAGCCCCCATCTACAGATCTCCGGGAGAAAACTGGTATTTTGCCAAGTGTCTCACCTGTGGTGTTCTCAAAGTTATCAGCTTTTAAATTGCCAATAGGTCTTGCTTTCTGCCATCCTTGCCACACCACACCATTCTGAGATCCATGCAGACGTAGAGAGAAAGTCGACCTACTCTGTGTCTCACTTTAACCCCTGGGCACCAAAGATAAACCTTCAGGACCATTATGTAAACATCTCCTTTAGCTTCTAGTAAGCACCCCCTCCAGATTAGACACTGCCTTAGGGCTGATCTTAAAGGCAATAGTCTTACATAGACTCCATGTAAGCCTCCCTTTTCCCTCCCTACACTCAGGCATCTGCAAAGACCTCTGATCTCATTCTCCCTGGGCCAAAATTCCTCATGCCAACTGATTTCTGGCAGGACAGACCTATGCATTCATCAGACACACAAAGATATCTCTGGATTCCAGCTTTCATTCAAACAAGACTCCAACCATAAACAAGTAAAAAACCTGAGCTTTTGAAAAGTTAATAAATTGGCCCAGTTGTTAAAGGTCAGAGCCAGAATGGGAACCCCAGGTATGCCTAACTCCAAGTTATACCATCTTGAGAACTCACTAAACAAAGCTTATGTGGTATTGCTGCAAAGAACCTTGATTTTACTTCTTATTTTACTTCTGATGATTAGGGTGCATTGGTTCCATCTCAGGTTTTAATTTGGGCTTTTCATTTAAGACTTTTGGAGCTTGTCCTCAGACTGTGGCAAGATACCTGTAACTCATAAGGAGGATACAAGAAGACATCTCCTAGTAAACAGCAAAGCCTACAGCATTAACTGATTTAACCCATATCTCCTGAGAGTGTTGCTAACACACCTGCAATGATATATCAAACTTAAGTGTTCAGTTTGGAGAAGGAAGTTGTTCTAAAGGGAAATAATTTTTTATTATACATGTAAGCCTTGTTGAAAAAGTTGTATAGTTTCAAGATATTCTGGAGGCATTGCACTGCCTGTTTTCCCTTCGAGATTCTTTGGCTTTCAAAAGAAAAAGGAAATCTTGCAAATTTCATGAGCTAGCTTACCTTTGTTTTCCTCAGAAGCTATGGCTTATTGAAAAGGGAACCCTGATCTAACAATTCTGAAAAATACTTTTCTCTAGTCAAAATTGAAATTAAGGCTGAATGTAAGGAAAAGCACAGTCAGATACTGAAAGCAAGAAGTCAGATACTGAAAGCAAGAAGCCAGGTTGCCAAACCTTTGGGACTTAGACCATGCCTTTGTCAAGATGGGCCCTCAGAAAATTCTTCTACTAGAATAATATCAGCTAGTAAATGGAGAAGGAAGTAGAATTAGAAAATTACCATTTTATAGCTACTAATGAAATAATTGATTAAGGCAGGGATTATCAACAACACCAAGACCCTTAGATGAAAAGTTAATAGGGCACTGGATGTTTACATGATGACAAAGGTTCTCCCACATCCAAAGGCCAATCACAGGGGAAATATAAGATCAAAGGGCTAGATCCAAGCTACCAATACATTACTTGCCTACTGAATTAAATATGAAGGACACAGCATCATGCATGAAGAGTTTTACCATAATATTTACCCTGAATCTAATCAAATGTTTAGATCTAAAGCTAAGTTCATGTAGGAATTAAAGAGGAACCAAAACACTAGCAGATGAGAAGGCAATCAGGCAATTTAGAAAGAAGAAATTTCTCTAGGACAATTAGCCCAGTTCCTTCAAAATCTTCAACAAGTCAATGTCATGGAAAAAAATAGAGTACTAGATTAAAAGAGACTCAACAGATGTAACAACCAACTGTGATGTTGATTATGTCCTCCTTTAAACAACTCAGCTGTAACATTTTGGAGGGCAATTGGGGAAATTTGAGCATGAACTGGTAATTTGAAGATTTAAAGAAATTATTAATTATATTAGGCATGTAAATTGTATGGCTTTTCTGTAGAAAAAAAATAGCCTTTGCTTTTTAGAGATGTACACTGAAGCTAATTCACAATTGCAAAGACATGGAACAACCTAAATGTCCATTGACCAATGAAATGAATAAAGAAAATGTGGTATATATACACCATGGAATACTACTCAGCCCTAAAAAAGAATGAAATAATATCTTTTGCAGCAACTTGGATGGAGCTGGAGACCATTATTCTAAGTGAACTACTCATGATTAAAAAATCAAATACTGCATGAGAAACTTGTAAGTGGGACCTAAGCTATGAGTACACAAAGGCAAACAGACTGATATAATGAACTTCGGAGACCCCGAAGCAGGAAAATGAGGGGGTGTGGGAAAAAAACTATATATCGGATATGATGTTCACTACTCAGGTGACAGGTGCACTAAAATCTCAGATTTCACCACTAAATATAACAATTTATCCACATAACCAAAAACCACTTCTACCACAAAAGCCATTGAAATAAAAATAGATTTAAAAAAGATGCATGCTGAGGGATTTGTTGGTGAAATACTATTATATAAATAATATGCTTTAAATTTCAGCACAAAAAAAATACATACAACCAATATGGAAAAATGCAAACAATTGTTATATTTCCATGATGTGTATATGAGAATCCATTATACTGTACACTAATCTCCCTGCTATTTGGCATTTGTCAGAATTATTTTTTAAAATATGAGTGGTCAGCGTGGCTTTGCGCTTTGGCGGGAGGAAGCATGAGTGTTCGACACTCCCTGCTTCCGGTTGCTTTGAAAGTTTGGTGACACCGTCAGGGAATCCTGGAATATTGCTGCTGAAAGAACCTCCAATGTTCAATCCACCTCCCCCTTTATTTAACAGAGGAGAAATGGAACTCCAGGGAGACACAGTGAATTTCTTCAAATCACATCGTTCATAGGAATGTGGTCTAGGAGCAGAAATCAGATTTATTGACTGCACGTCAAGCCCTTTCCACTGTCCCAGGCCCTCAGCAGCCCTACAGCCTCTAAGCTTTTGATGAAAGGAAAAAGTGGAGCCAGATCTGGAGAAGCTGTAATTTCTCTGAGGATTCAAGGAATGCTATCAGGCCTGGAATGTATTCCTCTCAGTCTCAGACTTGCTGGTTCAAGGTAGAACTGGGTGCAAGCATTTGCCAAGATGGTGTATAACAGCACAAAGTGACACACACAAGTTAGATTATACACACAAATGAGTAAAAGCAATTCCAAAAGCCTCCCCACCCTCACCTTGGATTTCTTCCACCAAATGACAGAGTGAAAAGAGGTAGGCATTGTGGTCGGAGAGCATTCCGTCCTCATTCTACCACTTATAACCTGAGAGTCATTTAACTCACCTGATCCCTGGTCCTCCATCTATAAAATGGAAACAGCAGTACAAGAGGGGATCCAGGAGAAATTACCTGTCACAAAAGATGGCACACAAACAGTTTAAAAACTTCCATTTCTGTCCCTTTCCCTTTCCCTTAACTAAATGCTAATTGACTTACAATGAAAAAATACACAGACCACTGCATTAACTATTAAGAGACTATTTAATAACTCCTGCTGTCAGAGTTCGTGCAGATTTTCTAACATTTTCTTTGCCTAAAGAAACATTTGGTTATCAAAATATGTACCTTATATTAGCTCAGGAAACCAAAAAGGGGGGAAAAAGATCTTCATTCTGTTGCTGCAATAAAGGTTTCCTTCTCTAGCGATAATCAACTCTGCATAATTAAAACCGTTCAGACTGCTGAACTAATTTTCAGGCTGGAGGTTTCTTCCTGTAGCAACACTTACAAGTAAAGTTTCTACTGTGAATGAATTTAATCATAGTCTAATTACAATTTTAATGAATATCCCCAGCCCTGCATGTAAACTTGCACTCAAAATCTTTGCTATCTGTTAGGGTATTTTAAGGTCTTTTCATTTTTAATATAAAGGAATGGCAAAATGACAGTGTGGAAAAGAAATCTTCCTTCTGGTTTACTTTGGTTTGGTTTTGATAATCACGTGAGGAAATGTAAACAGTCTGATATTTTGAAGAGCCTTTTCAATTTGGGCATTTTACCTTTAGATTTTATTAAGTGCTCTTTCCTAAGGGATGGAGAGCACCCTGAAACACCTGCATTCCAAACACTTGCAATTTGGTGTGTGTTATCTGGTTTCATCAATGTCCAGAAAATCAGAGCTCCAATTTACCTTAGAGCTCAATCTATTCTGGAAATTCAAAGACATTTTATAAAAGAAGTACAAAAATGGGCGGGGTGCAGTGGCTCACACCTGTAATCCCAACACTTTGGGAGGCCAAGGCAGGCAGATCAACTGAGGTCATGAGTTTGAGAACAGCCTAGCCAACATGGTGAAACCTCTTCTCTACTAAAATTAGCCAGGCGTGGTGGTGCACACCTTTACTCCCAGCTACTCGAGAGGCTGAGGCAGGAGAATTGCTTGAACCCAGGAAGTGAAGGTTGCAGTGAGCAGAGATCACGCCACTGTACCCCAGCCTAGGAGACAGAACGGGACTCCATCTCAGAAAAAATAATAAGAAGCAGCAGCAAAAAAGAGAAAATGTCAAAAATTTCTTCTTTAAAAATATATTTAAAAGGCAAACACAAAAAATAGCCAAATTAAGCCACTCAGATAATCAAAGATAACTTTCTAAGAGAAAATAAATGAAAAGTTACCTGATTAATGCCAGCATTTTTTGTAATAGGCAATATCATGTAACAAAACTGGAAACCACCTACTAGCTAACAATAGACAACAGGTGAAATAAAACTGTCATATGTCTGAAGGCTATTTAGTGACATGTTTTTCCTTTTTAATATTATTTTTATTACACAGATAATACATGTTCAGTTAAGAAAAATACATGTGACTAAAAATATAAGATTTTTTTAAATATTTTAAGATTTTAAAAAGAAATCCCACAACCTAAAATTTAGTACTGTTTTTTAAGTACTAAAATCAAAGACTTTGAGTGCAAGTTCACATGCATTTTTAAAAAGTGATCACACAACCTAAAATTTAGTGCTGTTAAAATTGATGTATGTTATTCCATATTTTCATGTGTGTATGGATATATACATAATACATACTTGCATATATACATACACATGTCTATACCAAAATGGCTTCATATTGCATTTACTGCTCTGTATCCTGCTATTATCACTTAATAACATATTGTAAACAACTTTCCATGTCAATAATTACGTTTATGCAACTTACACAGACTGCAAATGCAGAAAGGCAAACCTGCTCCAAGCTCCCTAGCAACCCTGACTGCATTCCCATTTCTCATAGCCAAACAGCTGAGGGCCCTATCCTTTGCTCCTGCAGCTCCCTCTGCCTAGAAGTCTCTTCCCTGCCCTTTTCTCCTCAATTCTTAGGCTGGAGTAATGGCCCTCCTTCGTGTCACCATAGAACTGGTGACTCACATTTGGTAAAGTCTTCTGTGGTCAGTTCAGAGCCCTCAGATTCCTAAGACAACTAGTGCATGGGGAGAAAGACAACACAGCGAAAGGAAGGAAGGAAACAGACATTCATTGTAATTGGAGGGACCAAGTGTCTTCACATACATCATCATTGCATCTTCACAGAGATTCTGCGAAGCTGGTGTTAGTGACACCCTTTTCGCAGATGTGAAAACCAGGAGTAAAGGCAACACAGCCAGGAATGATCACTTTGTAAAACTGCTGCAGCCAAGATGCTGTTGCTGCCCAGCTGACTGAGCACTGTGGTTTGCAACAATGACCTCTAGCCCTAGACACTTGAAGGCCCTCCACCCCACAGCCTCTGGATCCTGCGTATATCTGTGCCATCCTTGCAGTATGGATTCTCTGGGATCCCTTTTTTTTTTTTTTTTTTTTTTTTGGCATCACTAGCTTCAAACTGAGAGTAAAGGTTATCAACAGACCCTTGCTCACATGCCTGTACCAAAGCTGTTACGGAGAGTGGGAAAGAGACTTCTGGTTTCTACCTTAAGAGTAGTGAACTCTAGAGTAGAATTTTCCAAATGGATGTTCAAAGGCACTGTATGTCTATACAGAGTAGGTAGACTGGGTGTAGTGGCTCACTTCTGTAATCCCAGCTACTCAGAAGGCAAAAGAGGTTCTCTTGAGGGGAGGAGTTCCAGACCACCCTGGGCAACAACATAGTGAGACCCTGCCTCTACAATAAAAATAAAGAAATAAATTAGCTGGGCCTGGTTACACGTGCCTGTAGTTCTGGCTACTCAGGAGGCTGAGGAAGGAGCATTGTTTAAGCTGAGAAGCTCAAGGTTACAATGAGCTATGACAGTAGCACTGCACTCCAGCCTGGGCAACAGAGTGAGACCTTGTCTCTAAAATAAATAAATAAGCAAGCTAACGTCTACCATCACTCATTTAAATAGTCCATTTTACAGAAAAGACTGCTCTGGGTTTCTGAGGCACAGCTGGGTGAACCCCAAATAGTTTAGGCTCTCTAAACTGCCTATGTACCTAAAATTGGGGGGAATTTAATTCTAGAAAATCAAGACTTTTAACTTCATTTTTTAAAATTGTACTTTAGGTTCTGGGATACATGTGCAGATCATGCAGGACTGTTGCATAGGTACATACATGGCAAAGTGGTTTGCTGCCTCCATCACCCCTTAGCCCCCACCAACAGACCCCAGTGTGTGATGTTCCCTTCCCTGTTCTTATGTGTTCTCATTGTTCAACACCCGCCTATGAGTGAGAACATGCGGTATTTGGTTTTCTGTTCTTGAAGACTTTTAAGTTCTAGCTACCTCTCTTCCAGACTTCAGGCATACCAAAATCCTGCTCTTGCATTTTTTGTATAACTTGATTATGTGCTGTTAAGAGAAATCTTTGCCAAATCTCCCACTTCTTCCTCCTAATGTTTATCTTGACCCCAATTTCCCCTCGCCCCTCCCATCATAGCCATATGTGAGAGATTATTCTAAAACATGAGCAAGAAGTGTAGGGCACCCTAAACCCATGGGAAGGGCATGAGAAATTCTTTCCAAGAAACATCTGTTTTTTAGGACCCTAAAAATGCACAAGATGAAAAAGGAGATGGGGATTCAAACCGAGGTCTACGGGCTTCATGCTATAGTTTGAGAGAGAAAAAAACCTAATTCCATCTTAGACAATGGAAAATGGGAATAGAAATGGACAACAGGGGAGAAAAAACTTTCAAAAAGAGCTCATATTTCATTGAGTCCATTTCCTGCTCTCCTAAAATCATAAATTCTATGAGGATACTAACAAGTTGTTTCTGGATGAAATTTTGATTCTTTTAAGGGTAAAAATGGGGAAAGGAATAAAGTTAAGGTTTTTAAATCTAGGAAGGCTGAGGAAAGCAAATAATGCAACAAAAATGCAGAATAATTTGACCCCAGCCAACAATGTCAAAACCTAGATGGGATCATATATATATATAATATATACATATATATATATATATGTATATATGTATATAAAATTAGATTTGTTATATATATTATATATTTATTAGATTAATATATTAATAATTATATATTATATACATATAATGTATACAGATATGTCAAGACAAAAGTACTAAATATTACTAAAGTTACAATTTTTCCAACAATTTTGACTAGTCCAAGCTACTGAAATTCTTTTGTATGTATATTTCAAAAGGCTGGAATTGTAATGTATAGGACAATAAGAGACGCCTAGTAATTTATTTCAGCTGTGGCTAAAAAAAGGCAAGGGGCTTCATGAAGAAACTGAACAGAGACCAATCATGAAGTCCAGATGGCATAAATCTTTGGGTCTGGAGGAATAGGTAATAAACTTACTGAATCATTGCCATTATTTTTATAAGTCAAATAGGAGGAGACTTGCTAAATGGCTTTTATTTGAAGGGTTTATTTTTTTTCTTTTCCTTGTTTTTTAATACAGGTTGAATCAGGTTATGAAGAAAATTTCACCCAAATGAAATACAGTACTTGCCAATAACCAACATCAATCTTAGAGTCAGCTCCAGAAAAATTATACAACTTAAAATGCAGTCAGGGTAATGCTTCAAAAAGTGATAATGAGATTCCTCCAAGTTGGACCCGTTTCTAAGTTCTTACAGACAGCTGCTTTACCATGCGGTGTGATGCTGGATCACACAGAGGTCCATGAAAACTATGCACATAAAAACAGTGGTTGGAAAGAACCAGGCTCAGTGTCAAGAGAATGGAGTCAGTCCTCTCTCCCCATCATGAGCTGAGTGACCGTGGGTGAGCAAATTAACGTCTCTGAGCCTTGTAATTCTGAACTGTCTATAAACATGGGAAACTGAGGCCTGTTATACCACTCTCAACACATTTAAGAGCTAAAAAATGCATCAAAATATAAGTTAATGTTAATATTTTGAACTGCTACTATGCTGAGAAAATTTCTAAAAATTCTGGAAGCATTGACAATGAATTTTAGCTCATGCCAGGCACTCTGAAACTTAGGCTGGAAAAATATTTTGAAATTATAAAAGACTGTACCAATTACATTTATGGTAAATTGAAGGCATCTCAGTGGGGGAAACTCATTTGTTGAGCGTTTATTGTGAGTCTGACCCTGTGCTCAGGGCTTTACATACATTACTCAAATTTTAATCCAGTGAAGTTGGGTGATATTCCAGCCTCATTCTTTTCAAAGGAGAAGTCAGGCTCAGAGAGGCGGGATTGCACATCCACGATCTTTTTAGTGGGAGGTGGAAAAGCTAGGATCTGACCCAGGAAGTCGGATTCCAGAAACTGCTCACTTCACTGGCCATAGGCTCTTAAAAGAAAGATGAAGATAAACCATAGCAACAGAAGACAATGGCTGTGGAAGCCTTATGCAAACCATTAAGACCAGTGTTGACCACGTAAATAAAAGAATCACTTGGGGCAGTGAATCATAAAAATGATACACACAAACTTTAAATGTTTTCTTTAAAATATATAAATATCCACTTGTTTAATAGAACCATTATTTGAAAGTTGTTAAGAAAAAAGAACACGGCTTTTGAAGCATACTTTTGAAGCACATACATTTGTTATGCTCTAATATAATTGGCTACTGATTCAATAAAACAAAACTCTTCCCAGAGCAGCTTTGGCTTCTGAATGTGAAGATTTGGGATCTAGACTCGGTATCACACTTCCTTTTCCTCCCTTCCTTTATTTTTTGATTTATTTATTTCTGTCATGATCTTAATGATTCTTCCCTGGCCCTTAGTATATATTGCATAAATAGGAATCATTAGTTCATTGCCATATATCACCTTTCTTTAAATCACTGGAAACTCCAATTTTGTCTGGGGTCAGTTACCAAACTGATTTAGTGACTCTTAATTATTCTCTTGTAGTCCAAAATGTTTCCAATGTTGTCAACTTCAGGCAACATTTTTTTTTCTCTAAAACTTAGTAAATATCAAACTGGAAATTTCACTCCCCACTAAATGCTATGTGAAAAGAAAATAAACCCTTAATGATTTTTAATGTATGGTTCCTATATTAAAATGAAACTCATAAATTTTTTCCTAAAATGAAACTCCAAAATAATTTTAAAAACATTTTATAGTTCATTGATCCATAACTTGGAACAAGGGCATTGCATTCTGTTGTAAAAACCTGGCATTTATTTAAATCACATACTTTACATTATTCATGACCAAAACATGAAGGAGCATTATTTTAGACCAAAGGCCTTCAAAGATTTACCAGAAATAAGACAAGAGAAATTTTACATGACAGCTAGGAATTTTATATTATATATACATACATACTTACATGCTCACACATATACACACAAATATGTATAATAAAACAATTTTCATAAAATGCCTTTACAGCATATAATGCTCACTGACATCTTTTATACTGTTTTATTCAATTTCATTTTATTTTTGAAAATCCTTTTTCCCAATTCAGTAAATTTATTTCATGACCCACCAAAGAATCAAAATCGACAATTTGAAAAACATTGATAAAGCAAGCATAGGCTTTTCAGACGGCTATTTTCTTCAAGTGTTTCTTCACAGAATATACACATTCATGGGAAATAAATCAGTTTATAGAATTACTCGGTGTCTGTCCATGCTGATTTTTACAAATAATACTTTTCTTGTAAAAACAAACAATTCATATCTCTTAAGCCTTGAAGAATTTTTTGTTGGCCAATAATAAAAATCAAAATTCTAAATTCCATTTGTATTGCTACGGGCAGCTGCTGCACATCTTACCTGGATTCTGTGTAAACTGGTAAAGCGCTTGCTTTACCTTTGCACCATGCTTTTCTAGAAAACTTCTTATAATTTAGAACTGCTTCCACTCCACTGGAGATTTATGCCCTAATCAATTTTTTCCTTTTGATAAGTGACTTTAACTCCTCTGTAAATTTTTAAGCAGCAGATTGATTTGAGGGCAGAGGCAACTTTTGACCTCCAAGACCCAATACCTGGATACCATGGCTTTTCCTATATTCAAGCCATCCATTGGTTGCTACAGAGCTGTCAGTGCTTCCCATCTTTTTGCAGGGCCAAGACCTTTTTTGTAACTATCCATCTACTGATTGGCATTCTGTGTATTCTTTCTTGCATAAGCCACATCAATAATAGATCAGCCCTAGTCATTAGTTTCAGTTTCTTTAAAGTAGAGCAAGAATTTAAAGACACTTGGAAAGCCATGAAATTATAGAAACTTTCTAGATGATTGTATGTTCCCCCAAAACTTTTACAATTATCTTACCATAGTTTTTTCTATTAGCAACATTTCTTTAAGTCCAAATCATTCAATGATGGGTTTTTTTTCAACTTTTATTTTAAGTGCAGGGATACATGTACAGGATGTGCAAGTTTGTTACATAGGTAAACATGTGCCATGGTGGTTTGCTACACAGATCATCTGATCACCGAGGTATTAAGCCCAGCATCCATTAGCTACTCTTCCTGATGCCCTCTCTCCCTCAACCCCGACAGGCCCCAGTGTGTGTTGTTCCCCCACGATGTGTCCATGTGTTCTCATCATTCAGCTCCCACTTATAAGGGAGAGCATGTGATGCATGGTTTTTCAGTCCTGGGTTAGTTTGCTAAAGATAATGGTTTCCAGCTCCATCCATGTCCGTGCAAAGGATGTGATATTGTTCCTTTTTATGGCTACATAGTATTCATGGAAATGGCACTCTTTGTCTTCACATCCATGATTGATTGGGTTTGCAGCATTTAATCACATTGTATGATTATGAGTGAAAATGGTATATAAAAATATAACTGAATCTTGACAAGGACGTAGCCCAGGTGAAAACATAAATCTGCATGAGACTATAGCAAGGCAACTGGCTGTGAGCATTCAGAGTATGGCTTACAGATGAAATGAAGCACACTGGACAATCCAGGAGCAGCTTAAGAGGAGGTGGGTTAAGAGAGCTTCCACTGTCCCATAGCAGAGGTTACGGACAAAGCCCAATGGGAAGCAGTCAAGAAAGTATCACGGCCTGGGGCCTCCTGAAAGTAGACCCCCAAGGCAAGAATTAAAGTTCTGTCACTTCATTTATTAGGTGCAAGCCCAGGGTGCAGAAGGTGAAGGGAAAAGGTGAAACAAGGTAAGGCAAGAGACTAAGCAACACAGTTCAATGTAACAGCTACCACATAACAATTAACAAGAGAGATACAGTTGGCAACTCAAGAAACATGTTTACTCACCACACAAAATCTTTCTGGGATGTTTGCAAAGAGGAACTGCACAATCTTAGCACAATCCAAGAAGGGCAAAGGAGTTGGAACTTACGGACCCTCCCATCTCCTGATTCCTGTTGTGAAACGATCACCCTACAGCAAACCGATTGCCCCATGCTTCAGATGACATCTTCCAGCCTCTCAGCATACAATCAAGGACTCAGATACCATTTCCTATGGTGGGACTTTTAGGTTCTAGTCTTAAAAGTCTGGAAGCAGAGGGGCTTGCTTGTAGCTCATGGATACAATGCAGTTCAGAGCTCTAACTGTGAGCACCAGCCAGCTCAGGGAGTTCATAAGGATGCCAGAAAATGAGGTGATGGCATTCTCCAGAAGGTGTGCAGAAGCAATAGAATAAGAAGGTAGTTGAGAGAATCTGAGAAGGTGAACATTTGTGCTCAACACAGCTTAAAAGAGAAAACATTGGGAAAGTAAGGACATTCCAAGAAGAAGGAAGGATGCATTTCCAGACGCAGTGGGTAATATCTGCACCCCCATGTTCATTGAAGCATTGTTCACATCAGCCAAGATATGGAAACAGCTCAAATGCCCATTGGCAAATGAATGGAAAAAGAAAATGTAATATATGCATACAATGGAGTATTAATCAGCCTTTAAAATAAAGACGGATGTGAAATAAGTCTAGCTAAGTGAAATAAGCCAGACACAGAAGGACAAATACTGCATGATTCCACTTACATGTAGTATCTAAAATTGTCAGCCTCATAGAAGCAGGAAATAGAATGGTAGTTGCCAGGGACTGGGAAGAAGGGGAAATACAGAATTGTTGCTCAGTGGGTATAAAGTTTCAGTTATGCAAGATAAATAAGATCAGCTGTACAACATAATTTAGCCTATAGTTCATCATAGAGTATGTTGCACTTTAAAGTATGTTAAGAGGATAGAGCTCATGTTAAATGTTCTTATCACAAAAAATGAAATAACAATAACAACAAAATATATAAAAGAACACAAAGAAATTTTTGTAGGTAATAGTTATGTTTAGTACCTTCATAATGGCTATGGTATCACAGGGATATGAATATGTCCAAATCCATCAAAATGTATATATTAACTGTGTACAATTTTTCTATATCAATTATACCTCAATAAAGCTTTAATAAAATATTCAATGAAAGGAAATAGTGTGGCTTTTTCTGCAGAGTGCAAACAGTAACATGCGGCCAGTGTGCAGGGGCATTGTAGAGTAGGACAGGAGAGAGCTCATCTCATTTCATTATGGCAGCCCCTTACACTGCTGACTTACAAAGAACTCACTGTCCACTAAAACCCCCTACATTGTCTTTTTTACACATTCAGACCAGATTAGCACTCAGGTGTCCTCGTTCCTGATTCTCATCCACTACACTGCATGCCCACTAGAAAATATCCTTCTCATGAGAGCGGGGCTTAGGGAAAATATGGAATACAGACAAGGCTTAGAGAAAGTAAAACTGCTTATTTCTTCCAAATAATGCAGCCTACATATTTCACAGAATTAATGTTGACAGAATTCACAGAGTTTAGGGAAAAGCAAAACCCAGCATACACGTGATTTCTTCCAGCCATTTCAAAGCTCACAATTTCTCTGCCATTGGTATCCTACCATGGAGAATTCATTTCATGCCTGTCTACTCTAGTAAAATCTTGGAATGAATTGAATTGTTACAAAAAGGTGAAAATTAGGAATGCCAAGAGTCATTTGATGCAGCTAATTAAGAGTCGTCATCTCTGCAGTTTTGCACGTGTTCCTGACTTGCTTTACCCATACTTTCTGAAGTTGTATCTGATAAAAAAAAATCGTGAGAAACCCCTTTGTCTGTTTCCAGAGAGCGGGTCTTATCTCTTTACACTGAGGCATTGGAGAAAAATATTCACTTTCAAGTGATCTTTCTAATATTGGAATTATTTTGATCAAACTGAAAACCTCTGAGCCAAAATGTAGTTCAATTATGTGCTGGGTACAGGAGATTGGGAATGAAAGAAATGAAACTGTTCCCTCCAATGACTTGTGCTGCATTTAGATAAAAACCCAAGCCCCTTTACCTGGGTTGGCAATACCCTAACTCTCTGACCTCAGCTTCATTTATGTCCCCATCACTCCCAGCACACCGTAGCAACCTCTTCTCTTCCTCAAACACATCATGCTTGTTCCCGTCTCAGGCCTCTACACTTGCAGTCCTGACTGCCCACAGCACTCTTCCTCTAAGCCCTTGACATACCTTGGCGCCCTCTTGACTTTCACATATCAGCTTGAAAGCCCCACATGTATCATTCAGGATCCTTTCAGCAACAGGGAACAAAGAAGACCCAATGAGAAATAGCTAAAAAAAGGAGGAAGAAGAAGAAGCTCCAGCAATGCACACATATAACATAGAGAGACAGGGTAGCTCTGAGGCTGGATGATTCAGCAGTAGGAGGACTCCATCAAAGCCTCAGGTCCTTCCCAGCTTTCCACACTGCCATCTTCAGCAGGTGAGCAGTGCTCCCTTCATGGTCACAAGGTGACTACAACTGCTCCAGACTTTGCATGAGGATACAATGGTGATCAGTGCAAAAGACACACACCTCCTTTCATGCAGCTCTTTCTATTAACAGAAAAAACATTTACCAGAGGTCCTCCAATCGGTAACCCTCTGATTCCATTGACCAGTACCTGATGTACTTAAACTGACCGCTGGCAAGAAGAAAACCACCATGATTGATGTCAGCAAAGGATCTGGGCAAGGGTCACATTCTCTAAGGTGACCAGAGCATAAGAAATTTGAAGCCATGCCAGCAGGTACAAGAAGTGAGGCCAGGGTTGGAGCAGGAATGGCTACCAAAAACAAGCAGAGGTGGGCCGGGCACGGTGGCTCACGCCTGTAATCCCAGCACCTTGGAAGGCCAAGGCAGGCAGAGCATGAGGTCAAGAGATCGAGACCATCCTGGCCAACATGGTGAAACCTCGTCTCTACTAAAAATACAAAAATTAGCTGGGCGTGGTGGCACATGCCTGTAGTCCCAACTACTCAGGAGGCTAAGGCAGGAGAATAACTTGAACCAGAGAGTTGGAGGTTGCAGTGAGCCAAGATCACACCACTGTACTCCAGCCTCGTGACAGAGAGAGACTCTGTGACAAAGAAAAATCAAAAAAAAAAAAAAAGCAGAAGCAACAACTACAATGTCCAATTCAAAATTTCCCTAGTCATGCTCTACCACAATGACCATAATATATGTTTAAATCTCCACATAGAACTGGGTCTAGCCTCCTATTTCTCTTGCTCAGAAATTGTCTGATATTTCCATGCAAATGTAAACTCCATAAGGGAGTTATGGACCCTATCTGTAGCTTCACCAGGACATTCTCCAGCACCAGAATAATACCTGTCGCATAGTAGCACATAGTGAATATTTTTGAGTACATGCATGCAGGACTGTGCCTACATGTGTGCCCATTCTGCCACTGAACCTTTTCCGGTAGCCTGTTATTGAACTTAACAAGCAGGAAAATCCACCAAAACTGGGCCATCACTTCAATGACCATAACCCTGGGAGATGGCCACTGAGTTCATGAACATATCTCTTATGATTTCAGAAAAGGTTTTAAGGAACTCAAAACAGAATGCAATACTTTTCTCTCAAGTTGTTCTCCTTCTGAAGTGTTTCTGATTCCATGATGACACCATTACCCACCCAGTTGACCAAGACAGAACCTCAGATATTTTCTTCACTCCTCTTTCTTCCTTACCCACCCCACATCCAACAGTCAAGTTTTGAAGAACTCAAAAATCCATCTTCTCCTCATGATTTTGACATTGCTATTTAGTTAGGCTGTGTTCAATAAACTCTAATATCTTTGTCAACTCCGATATTCTATGACACTTTGACTTATTATGTCCTTATTTTCCAGGACCCCACATTAAAACACTATTATGTTGTGTTACCAGTGAACATATCAAGAACATTTCTGTTTCATCCTTCCTCAGAGGGTTACATTTGAGAGGAAGGGGAGGGAGAAAAGGCAGTTTAAGTTGTGACTTTAAATGGTCATTTTTTAACAGTGGCAGAAACACTAGAGAGCATAACTCAGAATTTTTAGTTTGGTACTCAGCCAATTGCACAGAGTCCAATCTTGTAAAAACCCATCAATTTATAAAATAAATGAAGATAGTCCAACATCTTTTATAATTCTGGGATGTTAGCCATAGAGAACTTTTTGCTTTTGAACACATATCATAATTGTTGAGATGACATTAAAGAAAATTTATGGACAACATGTGACGCCTTTCTTCTTCCCCCAATCAGAAAAGTCCATCTCTCCTCTGAATTCCCAGAGCACTTTATATGGGACCTTTATTCTCATCCTTTCTAACATGTGTTAAGTTATTTCTGATCTTATTATATCTCCCCTGCTCACCTATGAGCTCACTGAAGGCAAAACCTAAGTGTATTAGGAAGTCTTAACTCATCGGGGTCATATACATGAAACAATCATTGTCTTTTCCAACTACTGCTTTCAGTCATTCTCTGTTGAATCCTTCTCTTAAATCTCTTGATGACACTTAGGCATAATACATAACTTCATGGTTACCTTGAGGTATTAAAATTCCCTTTTATTTTAAAACTTCAATATTGTCTGTGACACGAACTTAACCTCTTCAGCCTTGTTGGCTGGACATGTGGTTTGGGAAAATTTGAGTGGGAGGGTGTTTGGTCTAATTTTTCACTTCCTTCTCCTCCTTCAGGATAGGCTTTTTGCCTGTTGACAGTTGGGCATAGAGAGGATGGATCAGGCAGCAGGGAATTCTCCTTACATTTGCGGCTGTGGACCGCTGATGCCCTCCCTCTGTGTGGTCGGCATCTAAACACTGCCTCTCCTGTGTGGCTTCCTCCAAGGTCAATTAAAATTTCCCAAAGAAATTTCCCTTCCTTTGGAAATCTTAATTGACCTCTGCAGTCTCTTACTCAGCTCCCATGGGTGTTACAGTTTCCCCAGCTAGTAAACAGCCTGAATTGACCCTGTGACATACGCTTAACCTCATGGTTCCTGACATGCCAAGTGATGACAGTGCTGACTGCCCGATTGCCAGCCTTTCCTAAGCTTTGCCACCTCACTGTCATTCACTTTTTCTATTCAAGAGGCAGAGCTGCTGCCTAAAGACAGGTGTAACTAGTGGCTAAAATGATCATCACTGCTTCCTGTGGCTGGTTCCAATCTTCCAGGGGTTCTCTGACAGTCCCTATCACTTGACACTGAGGGGAGAAGGGACAAGTTAATTACTTCTCACCTGAACATTCCCCATCAGCACAGCAACCCCAAAGGATCTGTCTTGTCCTCTTCCCTGGTCCTTTCTTTTGTAGAATGAGTGAGGGGACAAAAGATAATGATGGCAAAGCTCTCTCTTGACCCCTCTGGGGAATGTTGGCTGCTCACGTTAGATGGCAGCTCACAGAGTAGAAGGCTTCTCTGCCTGCCACTCTGGACTCTAGCATCTTTTTCTGCAGCCGCAGGAAAAAAAAAAAAAAAAACGCCATTAACATAGAGCTTAAAACATCATCCACGCATCATCTCACAGTTTCCATGGATCAGGAGTCCAGGCCTGGCTCAGCACTGTCCTACTCAGGGTCTCCTAAGGCCATAATCAAGGGGTCATCTGAGTCGAGTTCCTATCTGGAGGCTTGACCGAGAATAATTCACTTCTAAGCCCACTCATGTTGTTGGCAGAGTTCAGTTCCTTGAACATGCATGGTTGAGGCCCATGTTTTCTTATTTGCTGTCAGCCAGGGACCACTCTTAGTTCTAAAGCCACCCTCAGTTCCTTACCATGTGGCCTCCTCCATAGGCCCTCCTACAAATTGGCAGATCACTTCTTCAAAGCCAGCAGGTGTATCTCTCACTCCTGTCTGCTAGGGCAGAGTGTAATCAAATATAACACAACAATGGGAGTGACTATCATATCTCCTTTGTCATATTCTATGGGCTAGAAGCAAGTCACAGGCTCCAACCACACTCAAGGGGAGATATGACTCACTGGGGGCAACTTTAGGGTCTGTCCACCACACACGGGTTTCTTTCCTTTCTCCCTCCCTTGCTTCTTTCTTTACTTCCTTTCTTCCACATGTAGATGGCCTGCTATGTGCAAATCACACTACCTTAAGCGAAACAAAAATGATTAAAGCAAGCCCCTTGTCTTAGTGCAGGCTGCTACAACAGACTATCATACCCTGGGTGGCTTAAACAACAGACATTTATTTCTCACAGTTCTGGAGGCCAGAAGTTGAGGTCGGGATGCCTGCATGGTCAGGTTCAGGTGAACACTCTTTCTGGTGTTCAGACAGCCGTCTTCTCACTGTATAACCACACAATAGAGAACAAAGCAGAAAGAACCATTAACCTCTCCTGTTTTTTCTTCTAAGGGCACTAATCCCATTCATGAAGTCTCCACCCTCACGACCTAATTATTTCCCAAAGGCCCCACCTCCTGGTACTATCACATTGGGTGTTGGGATTTCAACACGCGAATTTCCAAAGGCTCCTAGGCTACTGAAAGAGACAGTCCTGTAAACAGCTACATTGTAGCTTGTAATCAACACTGGCCTATAGTCAGGTACAAGCCCCAGCCCAAAACCAGGAGCCCTACTTTTCCATGATAAAGGCAGGAAAGGTTCATGGAGGAGGTGCCATTTGGTAGGCTTTTGAAAGAGGAGGGGAAGCCCCACACGTTTCCACAGTGCTTTACCTGTGTCAGGCATTCAGCAAATGTATGTATAATAAAAAGCTCAAGAATGTGAACAAACAACTAATCTTCCAAATGAGCAGAGTAAAAGCTTGGGGAAAATACCTGGCATCACAGTAATTTCAACATAATAATTAGTGCATGGTCACATGTTGCATGGCAAAGAACTTGAAATTCTTCAGAGACAAATCTCTTCATTATATACCTAAGAGGCAGCTGTGATGACCGGAAAGGACAGGGCAGGGGAATGTAGTCTCAGAGCCAAGAAAAGGTGAGTGGAAGGACTGGAGTTCAGGGCAATGGGCTGGAGAAGAAAGAGGACGGAGCTGTCTGATGGCTGCATTCACACTGGTGGTTCTGGACCAGTAAAATGCAGACAGGCGTTCCAAAGTTTCTTTATTTATTTTATTTATTTATTTATTTATTTTGAGACAGAATGTCCCGCCATCACCCAGGCTGCAGTGCAGCGGCACAATCTCGGCTCACGGCAACCTCTGTCTCCCGAGTTCAAGTGATTCTCATGCCTCAGCCTCCCTAAAGAAGCTGGAATTACAGACGCAGGCCACCACGCCTGACGGATTTATTTTTTATAAGTAGATATGTGATTTTACCATGTTGGCCAGGCTGGTCGCAAACTCCTGACCTCAAGTGATCCATCTGTCTCAGCCGCCCAAAGTGCTGGGATCACAGGCATGAGCCACTGCACAAGTCCACTTCCAAAGTTTCTACTTTCAGACAACCTGCCTTTTCACACATTGTATACCGACACCATAAAGTGACTTTCATATACCTAAGAAAGACTTTCCTCTATGAGCTGACAAATGAATACTTTGAATGATTTAATAGTAGTACCAATCGAGCTCCATCAGCTTGGGCTGTACAATAGTGTTTAATGTGGAATATTAATATAATATTGCAAAGGTCTTTAAACGGGGTTCTGGGCGTCCCAGAGAGATGCGTCCAAGACTTTTGTATTCCTGTCTCAATTTTAATCAAGGTTGATTTACTTCTTTTGTTTTATTATTTGTATAAATTTAAGGGGTACACGTACAATTTTGTTACGTGAATATACTACAGAATGGTGAAATCTGGATTTTTAGAGTAGCCATTACCTAAATAATGTTCATTGTGCCCATTAATTTCTCATCCCTCACCTCTCCCACCCTTCTACCCTTCTGAGTCTCTATTATTCCACACTTTATTTCCATGTATACACATTATTTAGCTCTCACTTATAATTGAGAATATACGGTATTTGTACCTGCATTAATTTATTTGTTCTTGCATTAATTCATTTGGAATAATGGCCTCTAGCTGCATCAATGTTGCTGCAAAGGACATGATTTCATTCTTTGTATGGCTGAGTAGTATTCCATGGTGTGTGAGCATACACACACACACACACACACACACACACACACACATATATATATATATATACATATACATAAGTTTTCTTTATCTAATTCTCCATCGATGGACACTTTTATTCCATATCTTTCCTATTGTAAATAGTGCTGCAACAAACATACAAGAACATACAAGTGCAGGTATCTTTTTATACAATTATTTCCTTTGGGTAGGTAGCCAGTATTGGGATTGTTGGATTGAATAAAGTTGCTCTATTTCTATGTTTTACATGTTAGGATCCTGGTAAGATTCTATTTGAAGAGAACTTCATTGTTTAATTTTTTAACCCGCTGTTTTATTATATTTTATCCTTTTTTAGGAGGGGAGCACTGCACACTGGGGTCAGTTGGGGGGAAATAGGGGAGGGAGGGTGGGGGGTGGGAAGCTGGGGAGAGATAGCAAGGGGAGAAATGCCAGATGTAGGTGATGGGGAGGAAGGCAGCAAATCACACTGCCACGTGTGTTCCTATGCAACAATTTTGCATGTTCTTCACATGTACCCCAAAACCTAAAATGCAATAAAATAAATAAATGGGAAAAAAAAAAAAATAGAAGCCCTGACACATGTGATAGGAAGCTAGGTATAAACACATTACAATCAAAATTAAGATAGAAATCTTTAAGCACACTCGGAGCAGCAAAGCTCTGTTTCAAAAATTCAATGTTTAATGAGCTTAGCATGGGTCAACCACACATGTGATTAATTGTCAAGGACAAGAAACAGAAGATAAACACATACAAAATATCATTAATGATATATGATTGAAAATTGTGACCAAAATGAAGATGTAATTATAGAGATTTTTAAGCTTTCTGAAATGGAGCCGCCATTATCCCATGAATATCGGTATCTTTCACACATTTGAAGTTAGCACATGCATATTTTTTGGAGCGTGTACATGTACAAACAAGAGGATGCCTTCGAAAATGCTTTCATTAAATAAAGTCATAAGCTAATGACTCCCCCAAGTAGTGCATCTTTAATATCTTATTCTCAACGCTCACAGTATACAACATATTTTATCTGGGTTTCACTTTCACAATCTATGTCCATCTCACCTAGATTTAACATCACCCCAAAATTGCTTTCTTTTGCTCCTAATTCTAGCCTTTGCTTTCACTAGGGCTTCTACTTAGTTTGCTGTCATAACTAAACCAAGAGAAGAAGCTTAAGAAAATCACAGCAAACATTTGTTAGCCTGATCCTCCTCTTTTCTGCCTTCTTCATTTCAGATCATTGGAAGCTTAGAGAGCTTCTGATAACCACAATAACAAGCCAGAACAAGGCACAGCAGGGTCTTGTTATTAAGAAATAAATATAATGGAGATCCACTTTGCGTTGGCAGTGACAAAAATGAATATTAAAGCAAATAAAATAACCATGCAAAAGACTGATTTACCCTTTAGAACATCACTAGCGTGAGAAATTTAAAAAGCCCTAATGGGCAAATATTTTGATGGGCAGTGTCTTTAAAACTACTCTTGTAGATTTTTACTGTCTTGCTAGCTACTATCTTGTTGCATTTTTTTGTTTTCTGAATCAATAGATAACCTTTGTCTAACATGTATCATGAGCAATATACTGTCTTAAGTTCGGTGGAAGATAAACAATTGAGCTTACCTATGAATTTTCAGCTCACCAGGGAAACTAATTCACATATTCTAACAAAAAATCAAAACATACAAGTGCTTGAAGAGAGAAAACCTTGCAGAAAGGTTTTGCATGACCAGTCAATGTCATGCCAACCAGTTACTAAATATTTGCAGTATCACTTGTGGGATATATACTATAACGGTGTCTGGCTAAGAAATGAGGAAACAAGCATAGAGAGGTGAGGTGACATATCCAAGGTCGCAGGGCTGAAGCAGCACCAGCAAGATTCTAGCCCATCCCCTCACTTCACTCCAAACTTCTCTGAGGCCTGTGTCTACTGCAAAGGTTTTCAAGGTTTTTAGGACAAGGTGGCATTTGAGCTAGTTTTGAAGGTTTGATATGACTTAGACATGCAAAGATGAAGACAATTGTCTTAGTCTGTTTGGGCTGCCCTAACAAGATACCATAGATTGGGTGGCTTAAACAACAAAAATTATTTCTTATAGCTCTGGAGGCTGAGAAGTCCAAGAGCAAAGTGCTGACACATTTGGTGTCTAGTGAGGGCCCACTTCCTGATTTATCTTTTCATTGTAAGAAAAGATCAGGTGGATCACGAGGTCAAGAGATTGAGACCATCCTGGTCAACACAGTGAAACCCCATCTCTACTAAAACTACAAAAAATTAGCTGGGCATGGTGGCACGTGCCTGTAATCCCAGCTACTCGGGAGGCTAAGGCAGGAGAATTGCCTGAACCCAGGAGGCGGAGGTTGCGGTGAGCCGAGATTGCGCCATTGCACTCCAGCCTGAGTAACAAGAGCGAAACTCCGTCTCAAAAAAAAAAAAAAAGAAAGAAAGAAAGAAAAATAAGAGAAAAGATGGTTGTCTTTTCATTGCATCCTCACAAGGTAGAAGGAGCAAGGGAATTCTCTTGGAGTCTCGTTTATGAGGATGTGAATCTTATTCAAGAGGATAGAACTCAATCCCACTCCCAAAGGCTTCTCCTCCAAATTCATCACATTGGAGATTTAGGTTGCAACATATAAATTTGGGACAGAGGGACAAACATTTAATCTATTGCAGCATCCCTAATAAGGGAGCTCATGAATAACCACACCAAAACGATAAAGCATAAAATTGTTCAGAAAATAAAACCTAGATCTTGAGCTGCAGATACCAAAAAACTCAGTTTCAAATCCTAGCTGAATGTGCCAGTTCAAACTTCTGAGAAGACACAAAGGTACTCTTTTCTCTGGGATGCTGAAACATGATGTGAAGATATAGACATTACTCCGGTACATTGAGGCAGCACCTTTCCCCCTGCACTGCCCCATTCTCTCCTCCCTTCCACCACCCATCTCATATCATGTCTATGCTCAGTTACTCAGATGTATTATGGTTACTCTCAGTTACTCAATATGCTCAGTTACTCAGATATATTCAGCCACCTGCTCCAGGGCACATACGTTTCAGAGCCTAGATTTAAACTCCAATCTTGCTCATTTTGATATCCCCACTCAGCCAAGATCAGCTGCCTACACCCCTTTACCTCCTCCACGAGAATCTGTCTCCTCTAGTTTTAACCATCCTGGGAGACCAGCACACACGCAGCCCACCCACACCTTGCTAGGCAACGAGCAACATTGGAAAAAAGAAGCACAAGCTTAATTCCGCGAAATTGACCTTTGTTCCTGTCTCTTCTCAGTGCCATTTTAAGTAACAAACAAATTCATGGCCACCATAGGCATTGTCTGGGTCCATGCCTGTCACTGGCATCAATTTATAATAATGCATAGAAGGTGCCAACAGAATACCCAATGTCTTGGGCACAACAAACTCAAGAGAGAAAGACATTTAACATCACAATGATTTACTTTACTATGACACATTGAGATATTTTCAAGCTCCACTTGGGAAATATCTTCCCAGCCATGGTGAGGAGGAGACAATGATGGTCCCAGCCAGATCAGACCCCCTTGCAAATGAGCAGTAAGCTACTCCACAGTGAGCAAAGTCACCTATGAATCTGTGTGGCCCCTTCATGGGGGCCATAGTCTCTGCTTTTGTTTACACTGGTGTTGGGCTGCCTTTCCCATTTCTTCACCTATAAAAAAAGTTTCTAAAACAAGCATCTATGCTTAGCTCCAGAACCACCTTCCAGAGAAGTCTCCAATCCCTCCACCAGATTCAATCATTTTAAACTACCCATGCACACTTTTTTTTTACCTCTAGTGAGCAATTTATTCTTTATGTTTTTCCCCCATTATTTATTTATTTATCCATCCATCTCTCTTAAGGACTAGAACCTCTTTGACTCCGGTCTGCACTCCCCACAGTATCTAAGCAAATGTATGGAACAGAGAAAAGAGAAGAGAGGTAGTGAGAAGAGAAAGGGACAGTCCAGAGCTGAGCTCAGTAGAGGCTGAGATGGGAGAATATCCAGGAGAGGCCAGGGAGGAGCTCTGGTTGGCCAGGGCTGTTGCATCATCAGTACCCTGGGCATCATGCAACAGCATGAAATGTTCAGGTCCTGCTTTCCTATGTGGCCCCCAATTAGCTCAGTATTCTTCTTTGCAAAATGAAGGAAGTGCACTACACTTCAAGGGACTCTTCCAAAGCTGAATTCCATACTTTTCTCTGCCCCACCTCTGGACACCTTGCCATTGCCCCTAAGACGGCAGCGACCACACTGTGGTGTCACCACCTGCCTCCTCCATCAAACTCTGAACTCCTCTAAAAGTACCCTGCACTGAGTCTTGTTAGGAACTGCCTCCTTTGCACTCAGTACAGGGCCTGGCAACTGTTTCCCAAAATGAATGAATAATTGAATGGTTGAAGGAATGAAGAGTTCTGAAAACTCCAGAGCAGAAGTCTGGATTCAGGTAGAGTTGGGGGATTTTAATGGTTTCTGAGGTCAGAGTGAGATGTGATCAGGCCCCTCCATATGTCCTAGTCTGCCTGCGACAGTTCCAGTTACTGCTTGTTGTCTCAGTGTAATTATTACAGCCTCCCCTTTGACTCCCACGTGTCCCATCTGGATAATAAATTAAATGGTCACCATGGAAATGAGGGTGCCTCGTGCTTTAAGTACTGACCATGTACCAGATGCTTCAATCAGCTCTTTCCATACATGATCTTCATTAATTCACCCCCAAACCCTTAATATGGATCTTATTATCCCCACTTCACAGACCAAAAAAAAAAAAAACTGAGTCTCAGAAAGTTCGTATAAATGGCTGAAGACCTCAGAGCTGTCTGGATTCAAAGTCTTGCTCTTTCTACTCTACTATGTTGTTGGATCACGGGAGTAGTGGGAACCGGAAAGGGTCCTGTTTCTCTCAATGCTCAGGGTCAGATTTCTCTCCCTCTTACCTCACTTGTTACATTCTCTTAATTCCTATTTTTTCTTTGCTGGGACTTATCTCCTCTCCAAACCCCAGAATGGCCACAGTGGGTATTTCCTTTTTCCATCACTTTTCCTCTGCTACTTCCAGAAGTAAGTCTGTAAGAGAGGATGGTGCTTTGTAACTCAAACTCTTTGAGCAGAGTGCATAGCAGTTGACCTTCACAGTGCCAGGGAGGGTCATACCCAGCAGACTCAGAGGCATGCACTGTGGCTTCACGGGGCTGCTGTCATGGAGAAGGATGTAGGCTTTTTGAGTCTGCCTGTCTGGGTTTCAGTCTAAATCGGCCATCTTCAACTATTTGATGTTGGGCTAATTGTTTCATCCCTCACAGCCTCTGTTTCTTCATCTGTAACTGTCCATTGCCTCTGGTTGTCACTAGAAGACTTGTTCTCACCAGTTGCTGGTTGAGAGGAACATTAAAGACTAGGGCTTGGGGTTTTACACATCCTGATGGAAACTCGGCCTCTCCATAAACTAGATACTTTGAGAAAATTCCTATTTCATCCCCCTAAGCCACCAAGGCATCACCTCGATAGAACCTAAGATTCCTCCAAGCTATGTCCCTCCTCATTCCACACCCACTAACCACCGCCATCCTCTCATCCTGAGTTTAAAGCACTAGCCTCTCATTCTGCCCCTTTCCCTTCCTTCTACCAACTTATTCTCTACTCTGATTCCAGATGGATTTCTTTTAAAGTGCAAATCTATTCATATCACTTGCCTACTTAAAATTCTTCAATCGTTTCCTCTTGCCCTCAGAATCAAGTTCAGCCTCCTCCTTGGAGAGAATTACACGGCCAGGGTACCGTCCTGCCCTCTCCCCGTCATTTCTTACTCTCTAGCCGGAGTGGACTCCTCTTGGTTCCATGAAGGGGCCTATTCCCTTCCCACTGCCTGGCTCTCATGATGCTTTTCTCTGTTCCTAGAATGTTCTTCTCCCCTTCCCATTCCCCATTCCAGTCACTCACTCACACCTCGTCTTGCTAACTCTTCCTTGTCATTTGAATCTTAGCCTGAACCTTGCTTTAAAGGAAATAAGCTTTTCCTTTCCCCACATGCCAATCGAGGTCACCCGTTTACAGGTGTCAGAGCCCCTTGTACTTCTTCCCTTGTAAAATTCAGGCCACTCAAAGTCACTTAGTCAGTGGCTGTTTTCACTACTAATCTGTAAGCCCCACAGGAGCAAGGAGCACATCTGACTTGCATCCCATTATATCCCTGCATGATGGGGAATCAAAAGCAAGCCAAAAATGTTATGTATTCATTCACACACTCATTCATTTGTGCATTAATTCTTTCCATTGTAGTGGGTGGGCATTTCTTTTTTTTATCACCTTTTCTCTGCAACTTCCAGAGATTAATCTGTAAGAGAGGACTGTGCTTTGTAATTCACAGAGGAGAAAGACAAAGTTTTTGAGCATAATACATTGCAGGTGTCCTTGCAGTATAAGAGGTTAGGTGTCTTTTAGATCGTCTGCCCTGATGCCTGACCCTGGTAAGGACCCCTTCCCCTTCCTCACCTCTAATCTCAGGTTGTGAAGCTCCTCGCTCTGTCTGAAAACCCTTCCCAGCAGTGCGATCAGGTAGAGCAGAGAATGACTGACAACTGAAATTTAAGGTAAGACACCGGGAGAAGGAGAAGTTTGAAGAAAGAAGCAACAGGATGAAAAATGGCCAAGAGGTGGTATGGGATAAGAGAAAAAGGGAGCCAGGTATAGTGGCTCACTCCTGTAATCCCAGCACTTTGGGAGACTGAGGTGGGTGGATCACTTGAGGTCAGGAGTTTGAGATCAACCTGGCCAACATGGTGAAATCCTAACTCTACTAAAAATACAAAATTATCCAGGCATGGTGGCAGGTGCCTGTAATCCCAGCTACTCAGGAGGCTGAGGCAGGAGAATTGCTTGAACCTGGGAGGTAGAGGTTGCAGTGAGCCAAGATCATGCCACTGCCCTTCAGCCTGGGCGATGACAGAGAGAGAGAGAGAGAGAGAAAGAGAGAGAATGGGTCCTGAGAAACCAAAACTAAACCATCCCACCTAAAATTGGACTAGATAAGCCATCTGAACTTCTACCACACTGTGGATTCAGGATGATTTGAAACATTTCTTGCTGAAGCACAAAATAAAGAATTGATCAAATGCTTGTCATAGGTCCCTGTAAATGCTTATAAATGGCGTATCTTCTTGTGTGAATCCTTTTTCAGCAAACACCGATGGCCATCCACTGGAAACCATTTCTTCCTTCTTGGTTAGGAACAGAATTGAAGCTGGGGTACAGTCAGCTTCAATTATGACTACATTTCCCAGGCTCCCTTACAACTAGCTATGCATACTAAGTGTATGATTAGGTTAGATCAACGGGAAGTGAATGGCAATGAAATACGCAACTTCTGTGCCATCTCCAAGTCACTTGCCCTGGAGATCCTCTATATCCTTTCACATGAGCTGCATCACAGAGGGACCATATAGACAGGACAGTGCCCTAAGGAACGGTAGAGTCATAAGATCAATAAAAGGAACTTGGCCCATGAATGGATACATAAAGCCGAGCTAGTTCACCAGCCTCAATTGCTCTCTTCGGTAATGTTACTTGAGAAGGAATAAGCTTCTATCTCCCTTAAGTCATGGTATTTTGGGGTATCTTCATTATAGCAGGTTAGCCTCTACCCAGATTAATAGAGGTTTTGTTTTGTTTTGTTTTTTCCCATGTCAGAAAGTGCAGGGCTGAGTTTTCAATGATTGGATTTGTGAAACAACAAAGAGCTTCCAGAATGTATGTTGTCTCTTAATAGTGTATAGCAATTCTCACAGTGCTCCCTTGGACTTATTTGGCCAGGCAGAGCAATGTGCATTAAATATCATGCACAATGAATTTAGATGCATGTTGAGGTTCCTATGAAAACATATGCAAATCTCTTATCTATTGTCTATATAGCTCAGTTGGTATACAAATGCTGTGTAAGGCTTAGCTCAATACTGCCTCCCTAAAGAAGCCTTCCCTGAACTCTTCCTACAACTCCAGTTAGTCTCTCCTTTGTTAGGAGGTCATTGAACCAGCAAATCTTCTCTACCCAGAAAAGAATGTGTGCAATTTCTCTCTTCTATCAAGTTGTAAGCTGCATCACTGCTTTGCATCACTACTTATTCACTTAATAAATATCTATTATGTGCTAAGTACTGTGCTGGGTGCTGGGGACAGAGAGATGAATGAGACAGTGATGGTCCTCAGAGTCTGAAGGATGGAAAGAGACACTTAGATGAAAAATGACAATTTTTCTTATTGCCACATGTAGTGTGGTATGTGCTACTGCAGTATCATGAATCTAGGCCGGCAGCTCCACAGCTTGGTCTCTCAACCACCACACTCTCTGATGATCCCCAAATGCTCATTTCTAGGACAGGATTGTCTCCTGAGGGTCAGCCAACTGCAACACAGGACATTGACAATAATCAATGGGACAATTAGCAGAGTGTCAGGGTGATGAGACACTCTGACACTTGGGTTTTATCTTTGGGCTTCCCCATGGTCATCAAGAACTGTCCTGGGTCCAAACTCATCAAATTGTTCACATCGAATACATGCAGTTCACTGTATATCAATTATATCACCCAAAAAGACATTTTTTTAAAAAAAGAAAAAAAAAACTCCCCAGGGATGAAACTGAACAGAGAGCCACTAAAGAGTGCATGGACTTGTCTCTGCCCCAGAGAACTCCAACTGTCCATCAGGAAGTTTTACACGCAGCTGGTTAATAGTGGGCTTGATCTGAGCCTCTGTGGATATAGCTAGAATCTCTGCTATTTGGGCCTCTTCCCTTAGTCTGATAAACATTTTTAAATAAGAGACCTTCTGTGAAATGTGTTTGCTCTAAAAGCAAATTTTTAAATTGCAGGGCCAGAGAAAACCAAAGTCCCAAGAAAAAAAAATCAAACCTACAAATTTAATTAAAATGTAACAAAGAAAACAATTGTTTATAAAATCATGAAGACAATGGAGCCCAATTATGTAATTGCTTTATCTATTTTCTTATTTACAAAGCCATTTTGGTGAAGTACAGGTTTTAAGGCAGGATCAGGGTATCTGCAAGTGAATCTAGCACAGGCAATAGCATATGGTAGAGGCTCAACAAATATTTGCTGAATCCAGACTGATTTTCTTCAGAGCCCACTCCTCTCCCTCTTATCCAGCTGTAATATATCCTGTATATTTTGAGCTCAAGGCTCAGGCATAGCCTGAGGCTACAGAGAGAACAAGGTTAAGGTTAATTAGGAACAGCCAAAATTCCTCTAATGACAGGATTCAGGACTTTTAAGGACAAGCTTTTAGAGTTCATATGCTCCAAAGTTCTTATTCCGTAGAAGAAGAAACAGGAGCCTGTAAGGAACCAAACTCTTGCACAATGTCCTGGGTAAAGCTGGGTGGGAGGGAGAGAAATCTAATCAGTGAGGAAATCCAAGTTTTTTTCAGAACTTGAGTTTCATTCCAAAGTGCAGAATATTTACCTGGATTTTAAGATAAGACCAAATCAGGGAGTAACACTACAAGTAGTTTGAATCAAATGCACTATACTAGATTGAATAAAGAATATGTGGTACAATACACCATGGAATCCTATGCAGCCATAAAAAGAATGAAATAATGTCCTTTACAGCAAAATGGATGCAGCTAGAGGCCATTATCCCAAGTGAATCAACACAGGAACAAAAAACTAAACACCACATGTTCTCCCTTACAAGTGGGAGTTCAACACGGGGTACTCACGGACACAAAGATGGGAACAATAGATGCTGGGGACTAATCGAGGGGAGAGAGGAAGAGAGACAAGGGCTGAAAAACTACCTGTTGGGTACCATGCTCACTACTTGGGTGAAAGGTTCATTCATACCCCAAACCTCAGCATCTCGCACACATACTCCATGAATCTAAAATAAAAGTTGAAAGTATAAAAATAGAATTTAAAAAATTTAAAATGTACCATATATCCTGCCTCCTCATTCTGCATTCCCTTCTCCCACTGGTTTGGCAGCAAAAGAACACAGGACATTGACAATAATCACTGGGACAATTAGCAGGGAGATTCCCCCTGGAAGGAACTAGGACGTGGGCTGCAGAGAAGCTGATCCTATCCAGCCAAGATGACTCATTGGATCAATAGTATCGTTAACAGGAGTCTTCTGAAGGAAACTGCCCACCACAAAGCTGATTCTTAATCTATCTCAGATGGCCCCATGTGCACATGTAAAGAAGTCAGATCCAAGGCCAGGTATGGTGGTTTATGCCTGTAATCCCAGAACTTCGGGAGGTGAAGGCATGCAGATTGCTTGAGCCCAGGACTTTGACACCACTCTGGGCAACATGGTGAAATCTCATCTCTACAAAAAAATATAAAATTAGCGGGGTAGGGTGGCATGTGTCTAAAGTCCCAGCTACTCAGGAGACTGAGGTGGGAAGATCTCTTGAGCCCAGAGGCCTCAAGGCTGCAGTAAGCTATGATCATGCCGCTGCACTCCAGCCTGGGTGACAGAGCAAGACCCTGTCTCAAAAAAAAAAAAAGGAAGAAAAGTCAAATCAAAAGGATGAAGGGCCAGGAAAGGGGAGAAGGGAGTAGTCCAGACTGGGTGAAAGGAAGAGTAAGGCCATGAAGCAACCAGCAGACTGCATGTGAGAGCTAGTAACTAAGCCTGGAAAAAGGACTCTCAGGGTTGTAAGCCAAAGGGAGAGTCCAGACTCTGCTCTCAGTAGCACCCCTGTGAGCAACAGCTCTAACCCTATGATAACAATGGCTACCGTGGATTGTGTCCCAGCCCTGAGAAGAAGGTGAGAATCAGCATAGTCTTGGGGGTGTGAGAGGTGGCACTAGGAACAGCTGTGACCTCCAGAAGTATAACCTATGAGATAGGATGAGGCTGCAGAGTTTTGCACATGAAGTAGTCTGGACTTTCTCCTTGGACAGAGGGGAAACTTGGCCAAATACAAAGCATGGTAGTGCCCTTGGTTTAGGTGACTTATCTGGAAGTTGTACAGAGAACAGATTAGCACAGTGGATCTCCAAGTACTGTCCCCAATCAGCAGCATCGGCGACAATGAAGACTTGTTAGAAATGCACATTCTCAGGCCCCACCTCAGACCGAATGAATCAGAATCTGGGTGGGAGCTTAGAAATCTGTGTTTCAATGAGTTTGAGAAGCACCGGGTTAGACACCAGCGTCACTGAGAGCATACCAGTTAGGAAGCTGCTGCTGGAGGCTCTAGAGAATGGTGAGAAGACGTGCATGGGGGCAGTGGCGGTCCCTGTGATGTGAGGATGTGCATAGCATAAAAAGGCCAGAGGAGCGCAACCCTTGGTGACGCTCATAAGACAGAAGAAGAGGCCCAAGGAAATTTCACAAATTCCTGCTTAGAAAGAGGCGCCATTTGCCAAAAAAGGAAATACAGGCTGGACACGGTGACTCATGCCTATAATCCCAGCACTTTGGGAGGCAGAGGCAGGTGGATCACCTGAGGTCAAGAGTTCAAGATCAGCCTGACCAACATGGTAGAAACCCTGCCTCAACTAAAAATACAAAATTTCCTGGGCATGGTAGCACATGCCTATAATCCCAGCTACTCAGGAAGCTAAGGCAGGAGAGTCGCTTGAATCCGGGAGGTGGAGGTTGCAGTGAGCCACGACTGCGCCATTGCATTCCAGCCTGGGCGAATGATAGAGATAGAGCGAGACTCTATCTCTTAAAAAAAAAAAAAAAAAAAAAAGGAAACACAGGAGGTGGGGGAGGAGGAGAGATGAGCTTGTGGGGGACAGCTGGGCAAGAGTCCTCCCCATCTTTTCCTTCCTTCCCTCCAGCTCAGCAGGCCCTCAATCAGCTTCATCCCTGGGCAGTTCTAGAGGACCACAGGGGAGCATGAAGATAGGACCCAATTCAGGATTGTGGTCATCCCAGGGAGTCTGCTGTCAGCTGCTCTCTAGACAAGCCAGTCCTAGAGATAAACATCTGTGAATCACCAGGGTGACTAGTTAGAGCACAGTGGTAAGAAGACCAAGCTCTGGAGCTGCCTGCATGGTGTTAAATACAATTTATAGGCGGCCATTGATTGGGACTGAGCTCCTCCTCCAGTAGGCCCCAAAAGACCAAACCAAAATGGAGTCACTCATGCAACAGTTTCACATCACCAAGCCATAACTAAGTTGTTTACATGCCTTCTGAAGAATTAGAAGAGGGAGAAATAGATGACAGTCATATCCCCAAACAGACCAGTTTAAACCGAATTAATAGGGAGGTCCCCTCCACTTTAACCTTTATAAGTAAAGGACTTTGAAATGACCAATTCACTTTTTGTTCCTCTGTCTGCTTTCTTCAGCCTTTTCCTGTCTATAAATACTTACTCCCCACATTGCAAATCAGAGATATCTGAACCTCTTCTGCTTCTGTGGGTTGTCCGATTCATGAATCATTCTTGACTCAGATAAACTCTTAAACTTGTCTAAAGTTTTTCTTTTGTCACTGGTCTCATGACTTCTGTTCTATGATTTACTTGCTGTGTGACCTTAGGCAAGTTGCTCAGTCTCCATTTCCTTGTCTGTAAAGTGGGAATGGTAATAATAAGACACATATTTTCGGATTATTTTGAGAACAAAATGAGTTAGTACATGTAAAGCATTTAGAACAGTTCCAGCAATGCTGTATTCGTGTCAATGTTTAGCTATTATGATTGTCATGTTACCATTCTTATAACCCATGGAAGTGAAGAGATTTGAGAAATCAACCAGTGAGATGGGAGGTCTAAAGGGTGACTTTGCTCTGCTTCTATTGTAGGGGCGTGAATTCCAGTCCTGACTGCTGGAGCGCATGCTACTCTCTTACTTCCAGGCCACTGTTCTTCCTTCCAACCTCCTCTCTGCTTAGCCTCCCCCTCCTCCTCATTGCTCTTCTCAGCTTTAATGAGTCGACACTACATAAGCTCTCAGGACATATTCAGTGCATTGCCAGGCTGGAAAACAAACCTTCAAGATGGGAAGCAGAACTTTAATCCATACATTTGTTGAACATCTAATGGGCACTGAGACCTGGGAGATGGGAGTCCCTGGCCTCCAGGAGCACTCTGGCTGGAGGGCGGCGAGGAGGGTGCAGAGACCACAGCAAGAGGCCCGAAGGAATAAGCTTTCCTCTCTCACTAGAACCCTCCCAGCCCCAATCCACTTCACAATTTGTGTTCTCACTCTGGAATCATCAAAGCACAAGAAATCTGCTATTGGAACAGGAAATGCCAAGATAGCACAAGCTCTTTTTTTTTTTTTTTTCTCCCCAAATGTCCCATCTTTTCTAATCTGGGCTTTGGAAGCAGAGCCCCTTGGCAGGGAGAGAGAAAGCACAATCCAAGCTCGGAAGAGGCAGCGCTCCTGGAGAACGACGGGAAACAGCAGAGAGCAGCCCACACCCGGAGCAACTCGGGGCAGAACCGGAGCCTGGGCTGCGGTGGTGAGGGCTGATTCAACTTCCTGGCTTTAGCTGCAGTCAGCTGGCTAGATGGATAGACTCAAATAGAATCCCAGAATGGGTTTTGAGAATGAAATAAAGAGAAAGGCCCAGGGGCATGGAAAGAAATCCCCAGAAATACAAAGGTTGGGGAGAGAGAAGGAGAAACATCGAGAGGAAGAGAAAAAGAGACCCAAACTGGGAAAGCGTCAAAGGACGAAGGACCTAGGAGAGCGGAAAATGATGGAGAGATCTCATAACTTCTTTTCCAGCTGGTACAAGGGAGCAGGGAAATTTGATCATGAAAACCAGAACAAGAAGCTCAGAGAAGGGTCAGCAGAAGACAGCGTATCTGGTGACCCCGCCTTAGGCTTGGAATTAGATGATGATTCCCCCAAACACAGCGCAGAGGTGAAGTGACCCACTGATTAGGAAAAATGTATTCTGTCATTCCTGTAGGGCAAATAACTTTATATATTTTTCTTTTTCCAGTCTCTGAAAAAGGGTCTCTTCTCCCCACCATTCCCATTGTCCTCACAAATCTCGTTCACTGCACAGAAAGGCTGTTTTTACTGAGACACATCTGGGCAAGCCAGAGTCTTTAACAGTATCTCATAATGGCACCAGCTTTTTATGTGTGAGAAATAATGAAACACCTTATTGGTGAAACAAATATCAAAGTGAAAAAGCATTGCTCATGCAGAGAAAAACGGAGGGAAATTGCTTCCTTCTGCACCCAACCCATAAACACAAGTCTCTTCCAAATTGGGGTGTTTGGGGTGTGTGTGTCTGTGCGCGTGTGTCTTTTTTGTTAATGTGTCTTTTCTGTTTCTGTCTAGAGTTTAATAAAATCCTAAGACAGTTGTTGTATTTCAAGAGGAACATATGATCTTGTTATTAATGTAGAGTAGCTAGTGATTATATCCTCAGACCATCAAAAGGGACTCTCAGCCTTCGTTCCACTCATCTGGAAAGATAAAGTGTTTTATCAAAAAGTAATAAGTGCACCATGTAGAAAAAAACAACCAAAGAAAAAAGGAACCAACCCTAGTTCTACAGCTCAAACAAAAATATTTATATCTTATTATAATTCTTTCCCGGTCTTTTTATTCCTATATAGGCACTCTTTCATATTAAATTTCCTTTCTTTAAAAATCAGTAATCATAGTAGAGCTACTTGAAATTTTTTTAAAGAGAGACCTGATGAACATATACTATTCTTGGCTTCCCAGCATCTACGTAACCTTCCTTTGGTATTTGTGGCCATACTCTCCTTTGGCTGTTACTTTTTCAGTGATATACCTGATGGGAATGTCACCTGAAATGTCTTGTGTTCTTCTCACCCTGGGAAGGGCATTGGCCAATCGGAAACTTCCATGCTTGGATGTGTATCTTGAATAAAGTGACAGAAAGAGATGAAGATAAAAATAGTTTAACCTTATACATCCAGTACAATTTCCATGTAAGACTCCTGCATTGTTCTTGCCATCTTTATACCCCTCTCCCCTCCAGAAATGCCTTGGTTCCTGGGCCTGGTTCTCCAAACTTGAGTTAATTCTGTGAACTCTCTCATGTTCTTTCAGGAAACTTTATTTTTGCTTAAGGCAAAAACAGTCCATTTCTGTCGCTTGCAACCAAAGGATCCTAAATGAAAATGTGGCTAAAATGAGGATAGGGATAATAAGAGGTGCTGTTATCTGAGCAAAAGAGAATATGTTCTGGAAAATATTGTTTAATAACTTGTGGGACAAAATATCATCTGTTGAGACTCCCGGAAATGTCGTAAAACACCAGATAGTACTAATACCTCAGTTAGATTTGGCAGTGTTGATAAGAACATGAGTCCTGGAAACAGAAGGCCTGAGATAAATCCTTGTTTTAACACATGCTAGCCAGGTGACCTCAAGCGGATTGCTGAACCTCCCTGTGCTACAGTTTCCTCATCTAAAGAAGAGGAAATAAGAGATCCAAATTCAAGGGTTACATGACAAATATATGTAATGGCTTAAAACAAATCATTCAGTGTAATTATGGTTCTTAAGAGAATTTGCTTTTCAGAGTCAGAATAATTTAAAAGAATCACAATCTTCTGGTTGAGTTCTATTTCTTTCACTTAATTTGGCAATCTTTGCCTTCTAGTGGAAATAATAGGTTTCATATAATATACTATTGAGATAGTTATGTTTAATTTTACTATCTTTTTGTTTAATATTTCTTTCAGATTCCTGACTTCTTTGGGATATTTTAATGTCCCATCTCCTTCTCCTGATAGAGAGGATGGATAGATAGATAGATAAATATATAGATAAATGGAAAATAATAGGTCAATAGATAAATTATAGGTAGATAGGTAGGTGGATAGACGATATATAGTAGATATATAAGTAGGTAGGTAGACAGGTAGATAAATAGAAAATGATGGATAGATAGATAGATAGATAGATAGATGAATAAGCCTATTCTCATGCTGCTGATAAAGATATACCCAAGACCAGGTAATTTATAAAAAAAAAAAAAAAAAAAAAAAAGAGGTTTAAAGGACTCACAGTTCCACATGGCTGGGGAGGCCTCACGATATGGTGGAAAGCGAAATCCACATGGTAATGGACAGAGAGAGAACTTGTGCAGGGAAACTCATCTTTATAAAACCATCAGATCTTGTGAGACTTATTCACTATCATGAGAACAGCACAGGAAAGACCCGCCCCATGATTCAATTACCTCCCACCAGGTCCCTCTCATGACATGGGGAATTGTGGGAGCTATAGTTCAAGATGAAATTTGGGTGGGGACACAGCCAAACCTTATCAATAGATGATACATAGGTAGACAAATAAGTATGTAGATAGGTAGGTAGATGGTAGAAGATAGATAGATAGATAGATAGATAGAGAGTTAGAGATAGATAAAAATTGCCATTCTTTCAGTGATTAAAGACAACAATATATGTCCTTAACTTTAAGGGCTAATATAAATTAGCATTTTGTCAGCGAGCTGTGTAGGGAACTTAGAATCTTTTGACATTTGATTCCTTTTATCCCCATCCCACCTTATGTGTGATTGTTAGTGTACAGTTGAGGCTCCCTTAACATTATCCTGCTCCAGGGAGAATTCGGTTTTGCTTCTGTCAGGCATTTAGGCTGAAAAACCAATGAGACATTTTCAGAGATTTGATGATTTGAAGCCAGACTTTGGTCTTTGTGAGGGCTGGCTTATTTCCAGGCCTTTACTCCTAGGCAGGGTTTCTTACTAGAGTTTCTCAGCCTTAGCGCTATTGACATTTGGACCAGAAATTCCTTGTTCTGGGGGACCTGCTCTGTGCATTGCAGGGCATTTAGCAGAAGACCCTATTTCTTTCCACTAGATGCTGGTAGCACATCCTCAATTGTGGCAACCAAAAATGTTCCCAGACATTATCAAATGTCCCTTGAAGGGGCAAAGGTGCTCCACTGAGAACCAGTCTCCCAGGGTGTAGCCCTACAGGATCCCAACCAAAAGTCCCCAGTCCCTGAGACTGTCAAAGCTGCTCTCACTTCTCAGCCTCTTTGTTGCCACTTTGGCATGAGGGAAAAAGCTGCTCCCAACAGGTAGCTCACTTCCCTTAATTCCCTCCTCCCAGAGCCTTACACATTTTCCAAACTACCTTGTTAACCTGGTAAGCACCTTGACACAGGTGTGTGTGTGTGTGTGTGTGCGCGCGCGCGCGTGCACGTGCACGCACACATGAGCACATGTGTGCATGTGCATGTGTGTTTGCTTTTCTAGTTCTCAACAGAAACATTGATCCGACATGACCTGGCTCATCATCTGAAACAACTAGCTCATCATTGCAGAACTCAAGAATGACAATCACTTGGAAGCAAAATCTTAAATAATTTCTTTGGAATATAGATGCAGAAGACTGAATTCTCTGCAGAGCTCCTGGGTGCAGGGTACAAAGAGGGAACACGTTAACATACTAATAGAACGGTTACCAGAGGAGTTTTACACTGTGTTATTCTTTGTTGTGGGCCATAGCCCTGTGTATTATAGGATGTTTAGCAGCATCCCTGGCCTGTGCTACAAACAATAAAAATGCACATCCTTAGAGGAATTTACGCTCTCGTTAGTGCAAGGGTATATGCACATTTTAAAAGCCAAAATAAAAAGACTTCAGTTGAGCTACAAAGTATATACAAGTCTCAAAAAAAAAAAAAGGCATATGGTAGAAAACTACAGAAGGAGATATTTATTACAAGCTGAATTCATTCCCCTACTTTTTGCAAGCTATGTGACCTTGGCCAAGTTGAGGCTCAGGGTCTTCCACAAAGTAAGACTGCGGGATGAGACAATCCATCACTACCGTCGCTTCCAGACCTGACAGACAAGAAGTCTATCAGAAAATAGATTTGTAATCATTTAGAACACCAAATGCAGCCAAAGAGAAGCCGTGTGTTTATGAAAAATCCGTCTTATCGGATTGACCTATTCCCATTTCGACAGATGTTCCTAATTGAGAAGGTAAAGAAGACTCATCAGACATGGGGTAACTGGTTTCCAGACACATCTGATGAGATGCATCAGAATGTTCTGAGGAAATGGAGAAGTGTGGGCTGGAGGAACAGACAGTTTTTATGGTTTGTAACTAGTTGATTCCAGAAACCAAAGAATTCTGATTGGCAGGTAGATATGGAGGGATAAAGGCCGTCTCTGATGTTATGGTCCCATAAAACAGCAGCCTCTTCCAGGCCGGTTGCTCTGGATCAATGATTTGGGTGCCAACTGAGAAAGCATTTCATCAAATCCATGGTTTTTTTTCAAAGGCGAGATAAAATACAGGGAACTCTAGGTGGGGTGCGGTGGCTCATGCCTGCAATCCCAGCACTTTGGGAGACCAAGCAGGGCTGGATCACTTGAGGTCAGGAGTTCGAGACTAGCCTGGCCAACATGGTGAAACCCCGTGTCTACTAAAAACACAAAAATTAGCCAGGCATGGTGGCAGGCTCCCGTAATCCCAGCTACTCAGGAGGCTGAGGCAGGCGAATCACTTGAACCCAGAAGGTGGGGGTTGTGATGAGCCTAGATTGCATCATTGCACTCCAGCCTGGGCAACAAGAGCAAAACTCCATCTCAGAAAAAAAAAAAAAGAAAAAGAAAAAAGAGAAAGGGAAGTCTAAACCATGCTCCTGCCCACTGTCCTTCAAGCGCCTCCTCTCTCCAGTGCCGGAAGTGCCGCACAGGCTTCCTTGGCTCTTTCCCGCCTGAGTCAGTGTACCCTAATGCCTGCTTCATCACTGCTGCCCAGTGGACCCTCTGGCTGCTGAGGCTGATGCCCCCTCCTTCCTGGATACTTCCCCATGCACAACACTCCTCTGCATTTATGCCCCAGAGTGCCACTAACACAAGACAATTGTGTGCTGCAGATTTCTACTGAAGTTTTGCGGACGGCAGAAGGTATTTAGAGCATAAAGCAGAAAACAGCTTCAAACTAAAAATCAGACATCATAACCCTAGAAATATATTTTCCACTCCTGGCCACAGAGAGTGCCCGATTGGCTTCTTATGGATCCTCTTGACTCAGCAGCATGCAAAGTTCCTTGCGTCCTTCCATCTCTTCCGACCCTTGGCTCCTGGGTTCTGACAACATTTTGTCTTGCCTGCCATTGATACTCAAAACGTGGACTTATTTTCCTGTATCAGTACAGTACATTTCCTGTACCTTATTGACCTGATCTTTGCCATCCAGTGTACACCCAGGGTAGAGCAAGGAAGGGTAAGAGAGGGCTTGTCTTCTTCACCTATTGCCTTTTACATACAGGGGAATTTGAAGGTTCCCCTCTAAGCTGAGATTCTATGATTTTGTAGTTTTACTTTTTGTCTTCAAATGGCTAAGTGCCTAAGGAACAATGAGCACTAGCACCACCCCCGCACCCCCACCCCCACCCCACCACAGTCAAGGGTGGGAGGATTAAGGCTCACAAGTTTTGAGGATCAAAGATTCCTAGAATACAGCGAGGATTGCCATGCATTTACAAATCCCCCTTTTCCTTTGTGCATTCGTACAAACCTGAAAATACTCTCATCCCCATTCAATAAACAGAAGCTTAGAATTCAGTAGGAACAGGAAGTAGTGACAGAAGATGAAACCGAGTAAAAATGATTTGGAGGAGAAAAAAAAATACAAGGGAATGACATGTCCACACCCAAAAAAGGAGTGGACTAAATGAGACGGATTTTGGTGCCCAAAATATCACCCTCTCCTTTCGCCTCCCGGTTTGATGCCAGTAGGGAGCTGTGAGCTCTTGGGCAGATATTTGCATGCTCTAAGTGTTCTGCTAGGAAAGTGGCAGATACCAAGACAGATGGCTCTAGGAAGTGTGGGTGAGCCTGACGTCAAGTTTATGAGCCAAATGGTGTTTTCTGAGTTCCACCTCTTCAGATCCCATCCATAATGGACCCACTACCTCAAGCCATGCACCTCCCTGAAGCCTCTCCTGCCCCCTGGATCGTAGCAATCTTTCTTTCCTCTAATAATAATAAATGCTGCTTAAACCTGTGCTGTTCTGTCAAATATTGTCACTTTGGCCTCATCTGTCAAGGATTCCCTTGTAGGCCATAACAGGGTTTTCCCTCTGTACCCCGCTGCCTGGAATTCCTCCATTTACACGACATATCCTTATCAAATACCTACTATGTGCCAGGTGCTGTGCTTCGCACGAGGGAAACCAACAGGGAACCAACGAGAAGGTCCTTATCTTCACAGGGCTTTCATTCCAGTAAAAAGAAACAATAAATACATCAATAAAAATGAAGAGTCCAACTCCTGGTTAAAAACCTGTATGTGGGCCAGGTGCAGTGGCTCATGCCTGTAATCCCAGCACTTTGGGAGGGCAAGGCACATGGATTACGAGGTCAAGAGATCAAGACCATCCTGACCAACATGGTGAAATCCCATCTCTACTAAAAATACAAAAATTTTTAGCAGGGTGTGGCGGCATGTGCCTGTAGTCCTAGCTACTCGGGAAGCTGAAGCAGGAGAATCGCTTGAAACTGGGAGGTGGAGGTTGCAGTAAGCCAAGATCATGCCACTGCATTCCAGCCTGGCCACAGAGCGAGACTCCATCTCAAAAAAAGAAAAAAACCTGTATGTGATTTTTCAGGCCTGACCATAGGCAAGTGCAAAGGCTTTACCTGGCTGGCTCCATGGGCAACATCTGCCCTTCCCACAGCAGACTTGGCTCTGAAGGGAATTGGAAAGGACTCAGGCCCCTCTAGCTGGTCTTGCTTTTCGCATATTTGTATACCTAGCCCCAGAGCCCTCATTCCTGGGCTTCTTTATCTGACGCCTTGGGCAGAGGTCCTCTTCAGGCATCTCTGCCAACTCCTACTTACGGGTGAAAAGACCGGAAAAACCTGGAAGACCATTTTTCCCACTCTGACTCAGTACCCAGTACTTTTCCAATCCTGGCCCTCAGCCCTGACCCTCCCCAAACCCAGAGTCCGTAAACTGCTCCCTCTACCCCACATCTGCTCTGACTCACGTGGCCTCGGCCTGTGCACCATGCCAGGGGCAACGGGGGAAATTTCACTGCGTGGGTTTTGCCCCTTGCTTGTACCACAGCAGTTAGTGAATAAAGGCTGCGCTGGTTTTTCCATTTCAGTCCCCTGATGCTTAATCAGCTACTCCTACACCTGATAGCTCAGCCCTCTCTCCAGCTCAGCTGAGTCCCTGAGAAAAAATAACAAACAGTTACAGAGAATAAGATCTCAAATGGAATTTTTGGTGTTGTCTTAGAACTTTGGCTGAAGCCCAAAGCTGAGAACAATAGCTGATAAATAAAACCCTCCCACCCCTCCACCAGCACTAAAGATGCAAAGGTGTAGACCACCCATTCGGGAAGTCTTGTGACCCACAGCCCACCTCCCACCCTCCAGTCTGTATGTATGAAGGAAGCGTAGAAATAGAGGAAGATAATCTCAGGCAAGTGGTGAGTGGGGGCGGGGGGGGAGGTTTCTGTCCCTGGTACTGCTGCCAGAGGACCAGAACAGAGGGTGACTTCTTGGGGGAGCTTTTTGGTCTCCCAGTGCACAGAGACCAGAGAAAGAGTCTACATGCCAGAGGCTGGTTGCAGCTGCCAGTGACAGAAGCCAAGGGAGAGGGCTGCCTTGGGAGTGGCAGTCCCCCCAGGAGTACACAGCAAGATAACCTGGGGTTTCTGGTGGGCAGAGTGGATGCTGTGCAAAGCTGCCTGGCCCAAATTGTCTTGAAAGAGCTGCTCAGGGGAATGAGCTCACCCTCACAGACAGAGAGGTTGTGAGGTACAGTGCCTGAGAAGGAACTGCAGGGCAGCTCATGGGAGCGAGCTGGAGAGTCCCCCCACTGAGGCTGGGTGGGCAGGACAAAGGCCCCCTATGCGGGAGTCTTATTCCCGAAGACGAGCCAGCAATTGTGAATCCATCTTGACAGAGGACATTTGACAGTCAGGAGAGAACTGCAAATAGCACCAGCTACCTGGAAAAGAACTTCTTGCCCATTAACTCCTCATTTCTCCCTCAACCCTCGTCTTTCAGCCTGACTCTGGAAATGCCAGGAGAAGTCCAGTGGGGAAGCAGAGGAGGGAAGAAGTGAAGGAGGTGAAAAAATGGAAGATGGAACCACAGTGTATTTGCAACTGCCGTCAGTGGGACCTAAATCTAGCTTGAGTTAGGGCAGGAAAGCTAACTGAATGAGGTATTAATTAACTGAAATGTTGGCATTAAATTGGATTAAAACCATTTAATATCTAAAAACAAGATGATTTTAATACCCAAAAGTTATCATAAAAGCCACAGGCTTTGCTTGCAATATTATTTTTGGCAAATCCTTCCCAAGCAGGTTTGAAGCTGCGGTGGGTGAAAAACAAAGCTATTTCCTTATCTTATCTTACCAAATATAGCTTGTTCGAATGCCAGCCATAAAGGCAAAAAAGAAGCTGAGGAAGAGACAAGGAGAGATGAAATCTACTTTTGAAACTGCCACCTGGGAAGGCTGAGGCAGCAAACAGTAGTGAGAGAGGCGCCATCTCTCTCACTGGGGAGGAGGAAGACTGTTCCAGGCCCGGGGAAGATATGTGCAAAGGCCCTGGGACAGGAAAGAGGAAGCAGTGAAATTACAAGTTCTGGAGCAGGGCAGGGCAGGGGACATGACATCAGAGGCAGATTTTACCAAGCAATATGGTCACAGTGAAAGGTTTGGATTGATTCTGAGGGCATTCCAGAGTTTAAGTAGAAAATTGACATCCAATTTATATGTTTAAGATCACTTTTACTGTTGTTTCAAGAATGGATTGGAGAAGGAATAAGAGTTGAGGCCTGGCAGAAGCACACAATGTACTTCTTAGAAATGGCGCAATAAATCCTGAGTGGTTGCCTTCCTCAAATTTACAGACTCCAGAAAACCAGAAAGCCAGGCAGCCCTGCGTACTTCAGACTCCCTATGACTAACGCAATCTACTGGAATTTAATGAACAAACAAACTAAAAAACAACAACAGCAAAAAGAAAAAACAGAAGAGATGCTCTAGCTTGAAAAACAGGCATTCTTCATGAAAGCTACATAGCATGTTATATACATAGATATATATATTTCCTCCTCAAGCCACGAAAAAGCTCAGAGCTAAATTTTACATTCTAGTATAGTAATTTTCTCACCTCTTCTTCCTCGCTATAAATATGGTTTCTAATCTCTCCTTTAACAGAATTTCAACATGAAAATGTACTTGTTCGTTGTTCATGAGCAACTGCAAATCCATTTTAAAGACTTTTGCACAACCTGCCACAAAGAGAAGAATGAAATTTTTTTTCACCCATTTTGCAGACCAAAAACAAAAATACCACCAATTATCAAAAACTGCTTTGATTTTTTTTCTCACCAACAGCTACACTGAGCATTCCCCCTCTGTCCTGACCCTTTGGGACAGTTAATTCCCAATAAACCTACTGCCAGCCCAAGGAGATGAACTGTGAACACCTCCTAATGTTTGAGACAATTTCTCGGGAAGCCCCACTTCACTCATGCATTCTAGCCTTATTTGAATAGTTACTATACACTGAGCACTTTTTCAGTGCCAGGCACCATGCTGAGCACTTTACATATATTATAATAATCCAGCATCACAAAAACTCTTTAAGGCAAGAACCATAGCCACACCAGACCAATCTGCTTCAACTTCTATGAAGTGAAGTTGTGAGTTGTTTTTCAGTTGCTATGGACTCTCAGGTCATATAACCTGAACATGCCCAGGTGAACCAAGCATGCAACCACAGAGGAACCTAAATGCTTGGACCAAGAAGGTGGGGACTGAGTTAAGAAGCACACACCACATGAGAGGATCCAGAATCCAATGAGTCTGAGCCCTGGCATCACCCCACGGCAGGATCCAGTCAGATCCTGCCTCCCAACTTCGCCTTGTCACAAGACCCAATTAGATCATGCCTCATTACCCTATGCTTATAAACCCTGACCGAACTCCCAACTCAAAGAGACAGATTTGAGTGGTGCTTTGGTGTTTGGCTTTCTGATGCACAGGCAAATGGATCCATTTCAGTTCAATGACAGTATTAGCTATATCATTTTATAGCTAAAGCAGCTGAAGCATAGAGAGTTTCAGTCACATATCCAAGGTCACAGATACTGGGACCACTGATGTTTCCACTATAAATCTATCTGCCTCTGGTGATAAACTTTCATGTTTGAGGTCATCACTTTAATCCCCCTACACCTCCACCTCCAGCTCACTAGACGACGGGATGTTTGTTTATATCCTCTCTAGCTCAGGCACCTTGTCAGCTTGTCATAGGCACTGGCATAACCCCCTGCTTCTCACCTCCTACCATGGTGTCCCACGAGAAATATCAGGTCTAATTTGGGCCCCAGCTCAACCACGCTATTTCCCTATAGGAGGTAACAGGATCCAAACAGACAGCAGTGTGCTGGATCTGCTTATTCTAATTTATGAGAATCTGTCATGTGCATTACCTCTCTACAGTGTATTAAATGACATCATGTTGCTCACTTGAAATCAGTCATGATGGAAGTATTTACACCATGGAAACTGGCAAACACTGCCAATCAGGGCTTTTATTATCCTATTGTCTGCCCCAAGGGGTGTGCTGGTAAATGTGGGGGAAAGCCACATTTACCAGCACACCACTTGGGGCAGACAACAGCATAATAACAAAATCATCTCTTAGTCTTTTCTTTATAGCCCTTAATAAACAAACCATAGTCAATTCCCAGAACTCCACCAAGAGAAATCCAGCTGAAATTGTGCATGTAGGGACCCATTCTCCTTGCTGAGAATGCAAATGTCCTTCCTCAACCTGTGCTGCTTTCCTTGGTGCATTATGAGAAACAAGCTGGAAACTTTTTCATGCTTTCCTACATTCTGTTGAGCTTGCAGTCTTGCTGGAAGGAGAAAGCCAATCTCAGGTGCTGAACAACAAATTGCTTATTGGAACAGCTGCTGCTTTCGGCTGAGTAAGCAGGACACTCAAGGGTGGTGCTTTCTTGCCATGGTGCTGCAGCCAGTTAAAAATTAGTGTTAGGGACAGAAAATAAGAAGCAAAAGGGAAACCATCAGATGATTTGATATGGGCCACAACCAGAAGCCTCTTTTGCACTTTTAAACACAGGATAGGGTAGAGGAAAGAATGTGAACACAGAAATAGGCCTGCATTAGAGCCTTTGCCCCACCACTTGCTATATGTTCTGATGAGATAAAAAGGTAAGAGAAGAGAAGGAGGTGTGATTAAAGGTGTAATGAGGAAGAGACATCAGGGCTGAAGAAAAGACTTTTCACCATGACAGCAACTCAGTGATGATTAGGCACATTCCTTGCATATTCAGTATTCATTGGCACCTACTGTGTGCCATGGGAAATACTAGATACAGTTGTGAACAATAGAGACATAGCTCCTGCCCTCATGAAGCTTACAATCTAGTGAAGAATAGAAGCATTAAATGTGTAGTACTAACAAAGTTTTATTGCATGTTATAACAAAGGAAATAAAGGAACCATAGAAACATAAGAGGTATGTGTTGTGGCTGACCTAGTCCAAGGGACAGAGAATAAAGTCTCCCCATAAGGTCCTGCTTACAGAGTGAAAGGACAAAGTGCCTAGAGAGTCATAGGATGACATCATGACTCGACTTTCCCCTCTTGTAAGAACACTAGAGTGAGCCAGACACTATAGATTTGGAAGCCAGAAACCTGTGTTCAAATACTGACCCTGCCACTGAGAAGCACAGCAAGTTACCTAACCTCAGTTAGCTCAATACCTTCATCATATATAGGGACAGTAATAATACCTATTATCTTCCAGTTTTATTCTTTGAATTAAATTAGTGTGGAGAATAGGTCTCAGCGTAACACATGACTTACAGCAGGTGCTCATTCAATGATAGATATATATAAAGGTTAACAAAACATTTATTTTAAAAATTAAAGATCTCTTAAACTGGACATGATGACCTCCTTATTTACATATAAACAGAAACATTTAATGAGGCTTAGTGGTCCTGTCCTGTAAGATAACTTGAGAGTTTGCACAGCAAGAGACTTTGAAAGTAATTGCGTTAAACACATCTGGAATAGTCAGCATGTGTTTCTAGCAGCAGTGAGAACACATACTGTCCCTTCCAACCTACCTTGTCTTGCTTTACCCAAAGTATGATTCCCATCTGCAGTGACTCTATCTATTCCCAGATTGTCCAAGGTGAATTGCTATTTCTTTTTTTTCCAATAGGAAGAAGATAAGTGTGACTTAATTTGTTCACCGTTATAAAACCTTTCTTTAAAAAAAAAAAATAATTGTCCATGACATGTGCCAATTTGATATTAGAGAAAATATGGTCATTATAAAGACTTGAACATTCTGAAAGTTTGAGTTCAAATGGATTGATTCAATTGCTACCAATGGTTTCCCTGAAATGACCCACTTTGTTTTCCATACCTCTGATGATATATGTAAATTTTAACAATCTGCAATGTTTCTTTCTATACACTGCATTTGCAGCAGGGGTGATAAGCTATGATGCTTGTCTCCTTTGCACTTTTGCTCACCTTTAGCATCAATTATCAAAGAAGGTAGCAAACTGCAAGTTGATCAGTCTCCCCACTTTAATTTAACACGACAGGTCATAATGGCTTTGTTCCTTGGCCATAAAGGCCAGGAAGCTGTTTTCACAGATTAATGTGACATGATGTGGAGAGTCATAATAACTATGACAAGATAAAGGGAATTAGTTAAAACTTAATTAAAACCACATGGACAACAAGTAGAACACTGTATGTTTAGTATCTTGAAATCTTTGTTGCTGGTTTGATTAAAAAAAGAAAAAAAAAAAAAAAGAAGAAGAAGAAGATGCTTTGTAGCAAGCACAAGGTCCCCAATTAATCCCTGGTCTGAAATGATCAGATCAAAATCAGAATCAAGAGGAAATGAAATTGGTGATTCTGATAACTGTCAGCACCCACCCTGTCCCACCCTGGGTCATGATAAAATAACAAAAAAGTGAAGTTCTCATCAACTCAAAGACTGGAAGCATGAAGTAGGTAGTTACCACATTTTAACATGCTTAAGAATCATCCTGAGACATTTATTAAAAAGCTGATTCTTGGGATCCAATCTCAGACATTCTGATTTGATGAGTCCAGCTTGGCAGGCCTGAAATCTTTATTTTCAGACAGCATATTTCAGCTTTAAAGTGACTTCTGGTCAAAATATATTTGGTTACCATAGACAATGAGGGAAGATACTTGAAATTATGTAAATAACCTGCTCTCATTAAACTATTAGTCTCTAGTCTTATTATCCATGGATGAGCCTTACCTGAACCAATTATAACTATCACACTTGCAAAATGGTGATTTTTCTAACTCCTCCATTATTAGTTGGCATTTATTATTTCTTTTGTTTGTTTGAGACAGAGTCTCATTCGGTCACCCAGGCTGGAGAGCAGTGGCACGATCTTGGCTCACTATAGCCTCTGCCTCCCAAGTTCAAGCAATTCCCATGTCTCAGCCTCCCAAGTAACTGGGATTATGGGCATGCACCACCACACCCAGCTAATTTTTGTATTTTTAGTAGATATGGGGTTCACTATGATGTTGGCCAGGCTGGTCTTGAACTCCTGAGCTCAGGTGATCCACCCACCTTTTCCTCCCTAAGTGCTGGGATTATAGGCATGAGCCACCATGCCCAGCCAGCATTTATTATTTCCTTCTATGTTTATTAGTTGGGATATATTATTTCTTTCTGTTCTTTTCTACATTTATTAGCCCGAATTCTATTATAAGGAAGTGTTGTCTCAATAATTATGAGTATTACGTTATTCAATGGGTGATTGATCCATTACTGTCATTCACTTTTAATACTTGTGTTATCCCATATTTGACCACAGATAGCCCCTTCAAGCTGGCTTCCACAACCTTCTAAGTACTTCCTCACTTTTTGGGCAATAAGATGTACTAGGCTTATCTTATATTTTCCCTGCCCTGCCCTTGTCCTTTTAGCAGGAAATGATGTTTAAAAGTAAATTTCTCAACTAAGAAAGATCCAATATCATTTCCATGATACTCTTGCCAAGAAATGCATATCCTAAATGTAACCATGAACAAACATCAGACAAACTGAAATCTAAGGGTGTTCTACCAAACAAGAAACCTGTACTCATCAAAAATGTCAATGTCCTGAAAGGCAAAGAAAAGCTTAAAAAGTGTTCCAGGCCGGGCGCGGTGGCTCACGCCTGTAATCCCAGCACTTTGGGAGGCCAAGGCGGGTGGATCACAAGGTCAAGAGATCGAGACCATCCTGGTCAACATGGTGAAACCCCGTCTCTACTAAAACTACAAAAAATTAGCTGGGCATGGTGGCGCGTGCCTGTAATCCCAGCTACTCAGGAGGCTGAGGCAGGAGAATTGCCTGAACCCAGGAGGCGGAGGTTGCAGTGAGCCAAGATCGTGCCATTGCACTCCAGCCTGGGTAACAAGAGCGAAACTCCATCCCAAAAAAAAAAAAAGTATTCCAGATGAAAAGAGAGTCAGGAGACATGAAAACCAACTACAGTGCCTGAAACTCGTTTGGATCTTGATCAGAATTTGGCAGAATTTATGAGAATTAGCAGATAAAATGTTATATGAAGAACATTTTTGGAACACCAGGCAAAATTTGAATAAGGGCTGTAGATTAGATGATAGTATACTATCACTAAATTTTCTGATTTCGAAGGGGACTATGATACAGCAAACATGATGAGAAGATGAAAGGTGTATAGGAATTCTTTGTGCTCTTCTTGAAACTTTCTGTCCATTTAAATTTATTTCCAAATATGAAGTTTTAAAAAATTGACAATGTGGCATTAAGGCAAATGGTTAATGTGTGAATAAATGGGAATTTACTTAAGCAGGCAAATTTCAGATAATTATCAATCTACTTTAATATGCTTATATATATATAACAAGCATATCTAACCTATAATTTCACAGATATTAGTACTTAATAGAGGCTAAATTTAAAGAAATTAATGTAAATTAAAATATTTATTAAATAACAGCACAGGTGCTGTGTAGATGCAGCAAAAATTATAAGTATTGAACAAGAATGATTGAAGTTTAAGGAACAAAGGTATATTGAAGAAAGCTCTTCCATCATGGGCCCTGTGCTTCTCTAGATATGGCTTCATACTTAACATTTTGAGTCAATTTCCTACTCTTTGTCCATAAAATGAAGATAAGAACATTTGTCCATACCATTTTCTATAATGATTACCAAAGGTATTACTAGGAAAAGTGTTGTTATTCTATAAAGAATAACACCAGGCCAGATGCGGTGGCTCACGTCTATAATGCAGCACTTTGGGAGGCTGAGCCAGGTGGATCAACTGGCGTCAGGGGTTCGAGATCAGCCTGACCAATATGGTGAAACCCCATCTCTACTAAAAATACAAAAAAATTAGCCAGGCATGGTAGCATTCACCTGTAGTCCCAGCTACTGGGGAGGCTGAGACAGGAGAATTGATTAAACTCAGGAGGCTAAGGTTCCAGTGAGCCAAGATAGTGCCACTGCACTCTAGCCTGAGTGACACAATGAGACTCTGTCTCAAAAAAAAAAAAAAAAAAAAAAAAAACACCAAAACCATGGCCAGCCATGGTGGCTCACACCTATAATTCTAGCACTTTGGGAGGCCAAGACAGGTGGATCACATGAATCCAGGAGTTTGAGACCAGCCTGGACAATATGGTGAGTCCTTACAAAAAATAAATAATTAACTGGGTGCGGTGGTGCATGCCTGTCACCCTATCTACTCAGGAGGCTGCGGTGGGAGTACCTCTTGAGCCTGGGAATTCAAGACCACCCTGGGCAACATGACAAAAACCCATCTCTACAAAAAAAATACAAAAATTAGCTGGGTGTGATGGCATGCAACTGACTTACTCAGGAGGCTGGGGCAGGAGGATTGCTTAAGCCTGGGAGGTTGAGGCTAAAGCGAGGCATGACTGCACCACTGCACTCCAGCCTGGGAGACAGAGCAAGACCCTTCCTGTCTAAAACAACAACAAAAAGAATGGCACTGAATCCAAATGGAGCCATTTGATGCCATTCTGTATCCAAGAATGCCCTTTACTTCTCTTTATTTATCACAACACTTGTCAATGTTTCATCAGCTGGCCGCCAACCAACAACCCTCTTCTTGCCTCCTCCTCCTCCTTCTTCCTAAGTAGAGGCCTTCCCGTTCCTTCCTATCGCTTCCTGTGATTGAGAGAGTAGGATGGGAAATTTCAACCTCTGAACGTGGCTGTTCTAACAATCATGGCCATAATTTGGTGTTATCCATTTGACTTCATCCCACTCACTCTCCCCCATCCTTAGCACAGTCCTGAGCCCTCTGGACCTTTGAGCACACGGGGTGCAATGTTTTGAGGAGATCATCAAGACATAAATGCTTATTTTTACTGTTTGATTTTAATAAGCTCTTTGTTATGTCTAGGGTTGTACAAAAAATATAAATAGGTAAAGATAATCTGTCACTTTCAGTGCACTGGCATTTTAGAACCCAGAAGAATCAGTGTGAAGGAGTATAATTTACATCAGTAAAAAGCTAGATTTGAATCCTCACTCCTCTACTGTTCAGCTATGTGATGGTGAATGAGTTATTTAACCTTCCTAAGTATCTGTTTCCTTAGCTGTAAATTGGGATACCAAAATCTACCTTATGAGTTGGCTATTAAAATTTAAAAGATAATGATATAAGGCTGTAATTTTCAAACTTTCATGTGCATGCAAACAACTTTGGATCCTTGTTAAAACACAGATTCTGTTTCTGTAGGTCTGAGGTGGGACTTGAGATTCAGCATTTTTAAAAAGCTTCCAAGTGATGTATTATGGTCCGTACTCAGAGTATCAAGGACTGAAGGCTGAAGGCACAGAGAGAAATAGCTAAACCAGAGCAGATTCCATGTAAGTTTGCTTCACTCTCTCCTACTCCCCACCACTTCATTTTCTAAAGGGGTCTCTTAGCTAAAAGAACTCACTAAGGAAAGTCAATCAAAAAATGACAAAGAAAAAAGCATAAGCAATTCACAGCTCTACAGTAGGGGTTGATTAGGGTCAAACGAAGATATATTTAAACCTAATTAAGATAAAGGATCCTCGTTAAGTTGAGAGAAAGGCTAAGAGTAAAAACTCTGAGGACTGGTTGATTTCTGTCAGATTTCTGTCAGAAAAATATTGCATCAAGGGAATATAATGACAGCCTTGAAGAATGATGGTCCTGACTGTAATTCTGAAGGCAGTTTTAATATTATAGAACTCAGGAAATAACAATAACAACTTATTCTGAGAAATTGTTTTAAACACTGCAAATCCCTTTGCATGCCTTAATGCATCCCAGTCCTCACTTCATAAACATTTTATCACCTTATTAAATAGGAGATCGTGAGCTCCTTGAGACTAGAGACCTGCCCTGTTCATATTTTTATTTCTAATATTTGGCAAACATCTGTATCTAGCAGGCATTTGACAAACATTGACTTGAAAAGAGATTTTTTTCACCCAGGTCCTCAAATACATATTACCCTATTTCATTGAATCTAAATAATCATCAATAATATGATACACTGTTTTATGTATCTCTAAGAAAGAAAAAATGTCCCCATTTAATTCTTGTGTACCATTTATTTTTAAATAGATCCCAATTTCAGAGATGTTAAAATGTGGGGAGAAATGTGAAGCTTAAAATTGAGACTGTACTATGTAGTCACTCACCCAGAGTAGATGTGAAATGACAAAACAGCCACACATAAAGGTTGCCGAATATACCCTAGGTAAGGAAGGAGACAAACAGGGACAGGGATATATTTCTTTTTAATTTTTATTTTTATTTCAATAGTTCTTGGGGTACAGGTGATTTATGGTTACATGGATAAATTCTTTAGCGGTGATTTCTGAGACTTTAGTGCATGCATCACCTGAGCAGTGTACACTGTACTCAGTGTGTAGTCTTTTATCCCTTACTCCCCTCCCAAACTTCCCCCTCAAGTCCCCAGAGTTCATGATATTATTCTTATGCCTTTGCATCCTCATAGCTTAGCTACCACTTATAAATGAGAACATAAAACATTTGGTTTTCTATTCCTAAGTTACTTCTCTTAGATTAATGTCCCCCAGCTTCATCCAAGTTACTGCAAAACACATTATTTCATTCCTTTTTATGGCTGAATAGTATTTTATGGTGTATATATACCACATTTTCCTTATTCATTGGTTGATGGGCACTTAGGTTGGTTTCATGCTTTGGCAATTACGAATTGTGCTGCTATAAACATGTATGTGCACCTATCTTTTCTATATAATGACTCCTTTTCCTTTGGGTAGATATTCAGTAGTGGGGTTGCTGGATCCAACCATGGTTCTACTTTTAGTTCTTTAAGGAAAAGATGTTTCTTTATTTCTTTATAACATAGAATGTGTCACAGATTCAGTAACTTGGAGGCAAGTGGGGATCTTTCTCAGATTGTGGTCAACATGGTAGACATCTTTCTGAGGAAAAGCATCAGTGGACTCCTGCCTTTAAAGACAAGGTGAACAGCAGAATCCATGAGACATTGTTCCAAGGCTAATGGTCCTTTAACAGAAAGCAGACAGAATAAAAATGCAGGGGGGAGCAGGAATGTCATTACTGTCTCAAGTTATACAAATCTGTGTAGAAGCTATTAGGGGAACCTAGAGCTACAGAAATTCAGTGAGGACGCTTGGAGCAGTTGTCCAGAAAGAGAGTAATTCTCTGTCTATATTAGTTCATTCTCATGCTTCTAATAAAGACATACCCAAGACTGGGTAATTTATACAGAAAAGAGGTTTCATTGATTGACAGTTCCTCAGGGCTGGGGAGGCCTCAGGAAACTTACAATCACAGCGGAAGGGAAAGCAAATGTATCTTTCTTCACATGGTGGCAGTAACAAGAAGTGCTGAGCAAAAGTGAGGAAAGTGTCTTATAAAACCATCAGACCTTGTGAGAACTTACTATCGTGAGAACAGCATGGAGGTAACTGCTCCCATGATTCAATTACCTCCCATCAGGTCCCTCTCATGACACATGGGGATCATGTGAACTATAATTCAAAATGAGATTTTAATGGGAACACAGCCAAATCATATCACTGTCTCTGGTATAAAAGTCTTGGATCAAGGGAGACATCTTTCTGCTGTGGATAAATGTGAACTGAGGAAACATTTTTATGCTCTCTCAACAGGAGATCACACTCAATGCCAGACTCTTTGATCCGCTGAGAAAAATTAACAAGTTAGAATTACCTCCAGGTGAGGTTTTTTCCTACCTGTGGGAACTACTGTCACCACAGCTCATAGAGTGCAGCTCTGCAGCTGCCTTTACTTGAGTTGAAAAGACATTGGCAGAGAGTCTTTCTTCAAGTTAATGACCTTGGGCAAGATATTTAATGACTTGGGGCCTCAGTTCTATTATCTGTAAAATGGATAAGTAGTGCCCACCTCATCTTGAAATGAGAATGAAATAATACATGAGAATATTTTGAATAGTGTCTGGCATATGGCAATCACTCAATAAGCATTACGTATTTTTATTATCTGACTTTTTTTATAGATTGACACAATGACTTTACTCAATGCTGCATTCATGACGATGCAACAAGTTGCATATGCCTGCAACATTCCTAAATTCCTATCCCAAACTTTTTTATTAACAGTTGGCTTACACAGGCAGTGGCAAAATTAAAATTGAAAATCCACAACGGCAGGAAAGGATCCAATTCTAGAAACCCAGAAACATGGCCTTCGAAGAACTGGGGCCATGGCACTTCCCTTAAAGCAGTCTGAAAGCAACAGCAGCTCTGAGGAACGACGTCCCCAACCCACCTCACTGCACCTCAGTCTCCTTTCAGGATGCAGAGTGTGTGTAATCTGTCTTGTGCACAAAAGCATTAACCTCTGGAATCAAATGTGTCTGTTAATAAACCAACATGCCGCTCACACAGTCAGCCCCCTGTGGCGTTCCCCCCTTTGGAACCACAACACTGGCATGTCACATTTGTCAGCTGGTTCAACTCCTTAGGCACAACATAATTTGGAAATGTGAAAGATCCCAAATTATCTTATCCAAAAGTGACAAATCAAGTATAGTGCCCACAAGCCCAGACAGTTTACACAAATAAACAAAACACAACAGTAGCGGGGGTATCAATCTCATAACAGTTTAGGAAAAACAAGTCTATTTCTTATCTGTAAGATTAATGAAGCAGGCTGTAACCTCACCTCTCATTGTGGCTGAACAGAAAGCTGTTTTTCATCTCTTCTGCAGTAACATAATAATGTCATGTCACAAAAGTTCATAAAGAAGGGGTCTATACTTACTTGCAGAATTATTTAAAATACCCAGTGACTAGTCATTAATGCAGAATTATTAAATTTTTCTCAGATATACTGTTTTTAAGAAGCTGCAAATATTAGGCATAGCCCAACTGCTAAAAATATCCTCCACTAAATAAGACTTTGTGTTTTTTTTTTTTTACTATAGACACAACGATAAAGAATATTTATTTATATAGCATATAATTGGTATATTTTAAAAGCTATTGATATTTTTATATCTTTGTGGCCTTCTGCTGAACTTAGTTGTTCCAGTAGCTGTCAGGTTTATTTCTCTCACCTGATTTTAAATGAATGCTTATGTTATCTGGATTTAGCCAGGGCCCATTTTCCCTGCTTCCCCCTCTGAGCCGACACACACAGGCTTGAAAAGCTTAGGCAAGGAAGAAGGGGAAGCTGGCAGACTGCAATGAGGAAAGAGAACTTGGTTTCCTTTAGGTCAGATAACTGCTGAAGCCAACCGAATGCTTTCAGAGATGGGGGTACAAAGTATAGCACCTTTCTCTCTCCAAACTCTGTTGAAAATGGTTGTACATCTAATGAAAATTCTCATGGAACTTCACATGGTTAAACATAATCATACCCAGTGAGGTTTTTTCCTACGTGGAATATAAAATGTGCTTCTTCCTCAGAACTTATTTTCCATCAAGACTGTGAGTAATCATAGGAAGGGATTCATCCTGAGCAAAAATCAATTTTATTGGAAAAGCAAAGAAAGGTAATGCATACAAAAAGGGAAAAGCAACATTTCCCAGTAAATTCCCAGGTGGGGAGATAGGCTGAAACCACATGCCATGTCTACACTACTAATTTGAGCAATGGAATTTGGATGCAAGTTAAACTGGATCATCTGTATCATATTTGAGCATACGCTGATTTGACAGGAAAATTGTAATAAACCAACACTGAAGCCCAGCCATCAGTCTTGGTAGTAAATTGTGCTCACCTAACAGCCCAGAAAGTTCTAGAGCAGACACATCTAGGATAAATACGTTCATGGACTATGTGTGTGTATGCATGTGTCGGTCTGTCGGCATTGTTTTTCAATTGAAGAATTGTTCCATATCTTCTTTATCCAAGCTATGCATAATCCACACATAGCAAACAGTCAAGAAATGTCACATTAAAAAAGACCTTTTTGCTAAGAGGTGAAATGACCAAATGACTACAGGACACCCTTATTTAAGAGAGAACTCAAAAATGAGGGGGAAACAAAATTCCAGAACTCATTATTTACTTTGTGTGATCACCTCAATTTTTGTACTAAAGAAGTCTTCAATAAGTGGAAAGTAACTGCAAGCCAGAGATTTCTGACTGCCTCCCTGAAGCCTTTGGCCGGGTGCCTCTGGGATTCTAGAGGGGTTGCTGGCTGGAACACTCTGGTCAAGGCTTGCTTTGTCTTATGCTTCTTGATGAAGCACACAAGGTTTGATTCTGCTACTAAGAGCAGAGCAAACATTCAAGTACTGAATTACCTACCATGGCCCTGAAATAGTTCCCAGTAACCAGAAATTCCTATGAGAAATCTATGTAGCCAGTGTCTTCCTTTCTTCTAACCAGTAAGATCAAACGAAACTAATAGCTTAATTCCTCACCAGTAATGACAATGAGGAATTACATTTAGGACCTACATAATAAGTGCTTAATAAGTCATTGGAATAAGTGCCTTCTTAAAAGAATAAGAAGACTTGCACAGCTTAATGGGGAAAGACAATCTGGAAGCGAGTCATTAAATATATCAGGTTAACTGTTGAACTCAAATAAACAAAAAAATACTATGTAACATGAAGAAGAGATTCATAACCCCTGTACAGAAGTCATAGAAAATTTCATGGAAAGGTGGCGTTTGACCCGGTTTATCAAAGATATGCAGAAACTGATAAATTAGAGAAGGAGAGGAAGGGCATCATGAAATAAAGAAACAGCAGTGCAGAGACACTGAGCTGTCCGGGTTCAGGGTCTGCACTCCATGCCTCTGAGTGGTTTGTACTGTGGGAGTGCAAACAGAAGATGAAACCAGGAATAAAGAAGGACAGATTCTCATGGGCTTATTTAGCAAGTGCTAAGATCTGAATGTACCCAAAAATTCACTTATTGAAACTTAATTCCCATTGTCGTGGTATTAAGAGATGGGATATTTTAGCAAATGGTTAAGTCATAAAAGTTTCACCCTCATGAATGAACTCGTGCCTTATAAAAGGGCTGGAGGGAAGCAGCTTTTTTTGCCCTTTCATCTTCCACCATGTAAGGACATCGCGTTCAAGGCACCATCTCAGAAGCAGGAACTGGGCTCTCACCAGACACCAAATTTGCCTACTCCTTGATCTTGGGCTTCCCTCCTCCAGAACTGTTCTTTATAAATTGCATAGTCTGTAGTATTTCATTATAGCACACAAACAGACTGAGACACCAGGGGAAGACATATGGATTTATCCTAGGGATAAAGTGGAAAGCCAGTGGAAATTTAAATTAGGGGAGCCATATAGTAAGATTGGATCTTCAGGAGCTATCTGAAGATAAGGGAAAGGAGAGAAAAACATTTATGAGAGCTTTTGTAGTTGTCTAGGTAAGATACAATGCTGGCCTGAACTAAAAGAGTAACATCAAGAATGAGTAGAAAGGACTGAATCAGAAAAATGACCCTGATTTAGAATTGTAGAAGATATTGGCCTAGGGCGGTAATCCCAGCCCTTTGGAAGGCCAAAGCAGGTGGATCATCTGAGGTCAAGAGTTTGAGACCAGACTGGCCAACATGGTGAAACCCTGTCTCTAATAAAAATACAAAAATTAGCTGGGCATGGTGGGGAGCACTTGTAATCCCAGCTACTTGGGAGGCTGAGGCAGGAGAATCACTTGAACCCAGATGGTAGAGGTTGCAGTGAGTCAAGATTGCGCCACTGCACTCCAGCCTGGGTGACAAGAGTGAAACTCTATCTCAAGAAGAAAAAGAAAAAGAAAAAAAGAAACGGAAGAAAGAAGAAGAAAGAAGAAAGAAGGGGAAGGTGAAAAGAGGATATTATATAATCAAATAGGGAGAATAAAAGAGGAAAGGAGAAATAAATAATGTCAAGATTTTTTATCTTGTATAATTGGGTGGAAATTAACATCATTAATACAGAAAAATCAGGTTTGAAAAGATTGATTTTGAGATGCCAAAAGGAAGTCAAGCACTGATGCCCAACAGACAGTAGGAAATATTAATCTGCTTAGAAAATTTTATTTGTAGTGGATTCTTATGACCTACTTAATTTCTGCAAAGTTTAGAAATGTTGACAAGTATGCAGAGAGAATAGAAAGCATACTCCATGTCCTCTTAGAACTTATATTTCTCAAGACTTTCAACTAAAATTTCTGCTCATTTAAATTCTTTCCAAATCTCAGTTCCCACATGCAGGAAGCTTTCTTCTATTCCCAAAGCTTTAAATCATCTCTCCTTCTTCTGAATTTCGCTGTCCACATGCATGTTGACAATGTCTTTCCTTTGGCATTTATATGATGACCTGTGCCTAATTGTCAGTTGAGTCTTTATAAATATGTATCCTGTTTTTCCCAAATGAATTGAGAATATTCTCAAAGGCAGCGCTATAGTTCATTCTTTTCTTTTTCAGTCTTAAATATTTTGCACAATGTCCAACAGCAAGTGGCAGCTTAGTTGAGCCAGATCGCCTGGGCTTGAATTCCAGCTTTGTCACTAACTTGTTATATTGGCAAGTTATTTATTCTATATCTAGTTTCCTTACCTAAAAATGAAAACAACAATAATACCTACTTCACAGAGGTGCGATGAAAACTCAGTGAGATAATAAATGCAAAGCATTTTCTAAGTTCCTAGGACATAGCAAGAGTCCATAGGTCTTCGTATTAGTCAGGATAAGTCAGGATGTGCTATGTTAACAAACAACCTCGGTGTTTCGGTGGCTTAAAACAAATGAAATGTATTTCTTCTTCATGCTACAGATTGAACTGATCAACAAGGTATTTCTGCTCATCAAGTCACTCAAGGACCCAAGCTCACAGCAGCCATTATCTTGAATGCTGTTGGTTGTCACGTGAGAGGGAAAGAAAGTCTGGAAGGTCTTGCACCCACAATTAAATATCCAGAATGAAAGTGTCTCATTCACTCTAAACTCATTGGCCACACTAGCGACATGACCTCATCCAACTACTGGGGCTAAGAAAGTAGAATCCTACAGTGTGCCCAGAAGGAAAAGAGAAGCAGATATCAGTGGAATATCCTAATGACTATCAAAGTATTGGTTGTACTATGGTCATTTTGTTGTTGCCACAATAAATTATTCCATGTAAAGTACTTAGCATAGGATCAGGCCACACTAAAGACTCAGTGTTAGCTATTAACAGTATTAGTACCAGTAATAGTTTCACATAAAATTAAGTTTACTCAGACCTAAACATTAAAACACATGTACACATGTGCACACACACGTGGACAGACACACACACAGAGGTGAGGTTATTTTAACCTAATCTGTATACCACAAGTCAAGTTGGAATAGATAAAACCAAATACGTACTTGATATTAAAAAATAAAAGCCAGGCTTTTAACAAGTTGGCTGGGCATGGTGGCTCATGCCTGTAGTCTCAGCACTTTGGAAGGCTGAGGTGGAGGTGGGGTGGTGAGGAGGGAACTCTTGAGATTAGGAGTTCAAGACCGTCCTGGCCAACATAGCAAAACTCCGTCTCTACTGAAATTACAAAAATTAGCCAGGCATGATGGCAGGCATCTATAATCCCAGCTACTTGGGAGTCTAAGGCAGTAGAATCACTTGAATCCAGGAGGCAGAGGTTGCAGTGAGCTGAGAACATGCCACTGAATTCCAGCCTGGGCAACAGAGTGAGATTCCATCTAAAAAAAAAATCATCAGTTCCACTACTTAAAAACAAACACATTTAACATTGTTGAGTTACTTCACCCAGTCTCTTCTCTATTCCTAAGACTTTGTTTCTTTATGTTTAACATAATAATACATAAATAATTTTACCCAAATGTTTTCATTTAGACATCTCCCTGTGTTATCTGAAAGTTGCTTTTTTTTTTTTGACCTTCCCCACTCCAAACCTGCTCTTCCTCTAGCATTCCTTTCTTTGTAATGGCATCTGTCAGTGAGTTAAGCCAGGTACCTGGGAGTTATATTTGTCATTCATTCCCCCTCCTCCAACATTCGGTGTATCAAGAAGTCTTAATCAATTCTACCTCCTAAATATATTTCAAACACATTAGCTTTTCTCTTGTTCCATTTCATCACCCTAGACAAGGATTTTTCAACATTGGCACCATTGATATTTGAGGCCAGATATTTCTTACTTAGAGGGGGCTGACCTAGATATTATAGAGCACCCATTTCGAAATACATGCAGGGCATTCTACATAACAAAAGCCTTCTCTTACAAGTAAAAATCTTTGTCACAGCCTTATCTCATCCAGGGGGAAAAAATTACCTAATCCCAGCCCCTTCTAACCTTCCTGTCTCACCTAAGGGAGATGGGTGGCAGGGGACGATAAGAAACACTTATGAAGGACACAGCCTAGAGACACAAGCCCAGAAAAATACTGAGATTTGATTCGAATTATAGAATGCCTTCCCTCCCTCACTTCTTACTAGCCCATCAACAGGACTTCAATATAATAACAGTGGATTAAAATTCGTACAGGTGCAAGATTAAAGCTGATACAGTCACAGACTCTATTTAAGAATAGCATTTAGAGAATGCCAAAGACAACAGGAAAGATTAAAACAAGGAAACTAGAAGAATTTGAAGCCCCTTTGCCTTCAGCTACAACAATCATTACATATAGCCATGATCCCAGCCAGATACATATAAAACCTGATACTAAAGGCCTGTTTGCCTCAGTGACTATTATCTGATACATTATATCCAGCTTCCAATAAAAAAATGCAAATTGACTTCCACCAAGATGGCCCAGTAGGAACAGCTCTGGAGCACAGTTCCCAGCAAGAGTGATGCAGAAGGCGAGTGATCTTTGCATTTCCAACCAAGGTACCAGGTTCATCTCAATAGGACTTGTTGGACAGTGGGTATAGCCCAAGGAGTGCCAACCGAGAAAGTGTGGGACGCTGCCTCATTCAGGAAGTACAACAGGCCAGAGGGCACTCTCTCCTACCAAAAGAGGCAATCAGGAACATCTGGCCACTCTGGAGTTCCGGTTCTGATGCTGCACTTCTCCCGAGGTCTCTGCAGCACACAGACCAGGAGATACCTGCATGCCGACAGGCTCCACAGGTTTCCAGGGCAAATCTGGGCAGCTGATTCAGCCTGCGCCAAGTTACCAGCACAAATCCCAGAGCAGCCGTTTTGATTGGTGCCTGGAACACCTGTGAAACAGACTCACCCATACACCTGAGAGAAAGGGGGCTGAAGGCAGGGAGCCAGGTGATCTGGCTCCACAGGTCCTACCCCCACGGAGACCAGCAAACTGAATCCCACTGGCTTGGGATTTTCACAGCCAGCACAGCAGTTTGAGCTCTACCCTGGATGGTCAAGGTCTGTCAGGGGAGGGGTATCCGCCATTACTGAGGCAGCTCTAACCTTACCTGTGTAAACAAAAGCACAAAGAAGTTTACACAGCAGCTGGGGGGAGCCCGCAGCAGCTCAACAACACCTCTCCAGGCAGACTGTGACTAGAATCCCTCCTTCCTGAGCAGAGCATCTCTAAAAAAAGGCAACAGTCTGTCAGGGACTTATAAATAAAGCCACACCTTCCCAAGACAGAGCACCTGGGAAAAGGAGCGGTTGTGAGTTCTGCTGCAGCAGACTTAAAAGTCCCTGTCCACAGCTCTGAAGGGAGCAACAGAGCTCATAGCACAGCACTTGAACTCTGACAAGGGACAGACTGCCTCCTGAAGCGGTTCCCTGACCCCTGTATATCTTAAGAGTCACCTCATCATACAGGAGAGCTCTGGCTGACATCTGGTGGGTACCCTTCTGGGATGAAGCTACCAGAGGAAGGAACAAGCAGCAATCATTGCTTTTCTGTAGCCCCTGTGGGTGATTCCCAGGCAAGCAGGGTCTGCAGTGGACCTCCAGCACTCCTGCAGCAGAGGAGCCTGACTGTTAGAAGAAAAACTAAGAAACAGAAAAAATAGCCTCAACATCAATAAAAAGGATGCCCACTCAGAGACCACATCTGAAAGTCACCAACTTCAAAGACCAAAGGTAGATAAATCCATGAAGGTGGGAAGAAACCAGCACAAAAAGGATGAAAACACCAAAAACCAGAACACCTCTCTCCCATCAAGGGATCACAACTCCTCACTGGCAAGGGAGCAAAACCAGATGGAGAATGAGTTTGATGAATTGACAGAAGCAGGCTTTAGAAGGTGGGTAATCACAAACTCCTCTGAGCTAAAGGAACATGTTCTAACCCAATGCAAAGAAAATAAGAACCTTGAAAAAAGGTTACACGAAATCCTAACTAGAATAACCAGCTTAGAGAAGAACATAAATGACTTGATGGAGCTGAAAAACACAGCACGAGAACTTCGCAAAAGCACACACAAGTTTCAATAGCTGAATCAATCAAGCAGAAGAAAGGATATCAGAGACTGAAGATCAACTCAAATAAAATGAGAAGGCAAGATTAGAGAAAAAGGAGTATAAAGCCTCCAAGAAATATGGGATTATGTGAAAATACCTAATCCATGTTTGATCATTATACCTGAATGTGACGGGGAGAATGAATCCAAGTTTGAAAACGCTCTTCAGGATATTATCCAGGGGAACTTCCCCAACTTACAGAGGCAGGGCAACATTCAAATCCAGGAAATACAGAGAACACCACAAAGATATTCCTCAAGAAGAGCAACCCCAAGGCACGTAATCATCAGATCCACTGGGGCTGAAATGAAGGAAAAAATGCTAAGGGCAATTAGAGAGAAAGGTCAGGTTATCCACAAATGGAAACCCATCAGACTCACAGCAGATCTCTCAGCAGAAACCCTACAAGCCAGAAGAGAGTGAAGGCCAATATTCAACATTCTTAAACAAAAGATCTTTCAACCCAGAATTTTATATCCAGCCAAACCAAGCTTCATAAGTGAAGAAGAAATGAAATCCTTTATGGGCAAGCAATTGCTGAGAGATTTCATCACCACCAGGCCTGCCTTACAAAAACCCTTGAAGGAAGCACTAAACATGGAAAGGAACAACCAGTAAAAATGTATAGCCACTGCAAAAATGTACCAAATGGTAAAGACCATTGACACAATGAAGAAACTGCATCAACTAATGGGCAAAACAATCAGCTAGTATCAAAATGGCAGGATTAAATCCACACATAACAATATTAACCTTAAATGTAAATGGGCTAAATGCCACAATCAAAAGACACAGACTGGCAAAATGAATAAAAAGTCAAGACCCATCAGTGTGCTGTATTTGGGAGACCCATCTTATGTGCAAAGACACACATAGACTTAAAATAAAGGGATGGAGGAAGATTTACCAAGCAAATGGAGAGCAAAAAAAAAAAAAAAAAGAAAAAGCATGGGTTGCAATCCTAGTCTCTGATAAAACAGACTTTAAACCAACAAAGATCAAAAGAGACAAAGAAGGGCATTACATAATAGCAAAGAGATCAATGCAACAAGAAGAGCTAACTATCCTAAATATATATGCACCCAATACAGGAGCACCCAGATACATAAAGCAAGTTCTTAATGACCTACAAAGAGACTTAGACTCCCACACAATAATAGTGGGAGACTTTAACACTCCACTGTCAATATTAGACAGATCATCGAGACAGAAAATTAACAAGGATCTCCAGGACCTGAACTTGAGGTGGACCAAGTGGACTTAATAGACATCAACAAAACTCTCCACCCCAAATCCACAGAATATACCTTCTTCTCAGCAACACATCACACTTACTCTAAAATTGACCACATAATTGGAAGTAAATCACTCCTCAGCAAATGCAAAAGAAAGGAAATCAAAACAACCAGTCTCTCAGACCACAGTGCAATCAAATTAGAACTCAGGACTAAGAAAAGCACACAAAACTCTACAACTACATGGAAACTGAACAACCTGCTCCTGAATGACTACAGGATAAATAATGAAATGAAGACAGAAATAAAGATGTTCTTTGAAGCCAATGAGAATGAAGATACAATATACCAGAATCTCTGGGACACATTTAAAACAGTGTCTAGAGGGAAATTATTAGCACTAAATGCCCACATGAGAGTCTAGGAAAGTTCTAAAATCGACACCCTATCATCAAAATTAAAAGAACTAGAGGAGCAAGATCAAACAATTTCAAAAGCTAGCAGAAGACAAGAAATAACTAAGATCAGAGCAGAAGTGAAGGAGATAGAGACACAAAAAACTCTTCAAAAAATCAACAAATCAAGTAGCTGTTTTTTTGAAAAGATCAACAAAATAGACAGACTGCTAGCCAGACTAATAAAAAAGAAAAGAGAGAAGAATCGAATAGATGCAATAAAAAATGATAAAGGGGATATCATCACCAATTCCACAGAAATACAAACTACCATCAGAGATTACTACAAACAACTCTGTGCACATAAACCAATAAATCTAGAAGAAATTGATAAATTCCTGGACACTTGCACCCTCCCAAGCCTAAACCAGGAAGAAGTTGAAACCCTGAATAGACCAATAACAAGGGCTGAAGTTGAGGTAGCAATTAATAGCCTACCAGCCAAAAAAAGTCCAGGTCCAGACAGGTTCACAGCTGAATTCTACCAGACGTACAAAGAGGAGCTGGTACCATTCCTTCTGAAACTATTCCAAACAATACAAAAAGGGGGAATACTCCCTAACTCATTTTATGAGACCAACATCATCCTGACACCAAAACCTGGCAGAGACACAACTAAAAAAGAAAATTTCAGGCCAATATCCATGATGAACATAGATGCAAAAATCTTCAATAAAATTCTGGCAAATCAAATGCAACAGCACATCAAAAAGATTATCCATCACAATCAAGTAGGCTTCATCCCAGGGATGCAAGACTGGTTCAACATATGCAAATCTATAATCATAATCCATCACATAAATGGAACCAAAGACAAAAACCACATTGTAATCTCAATAGATGTAGAGAAGGCCGTTGACAAAATTCAACAGCCCTTTATGCTAAAAACTCGAAATAAACTAGATATTGATGGAATGTATCTCAAAATAATAAAAGCTATCGATGACAAACCCACAACCAATATCATACTGAATGGGCAAAAACTGGAAGCATTCCCTTTGAAATCTAGCACTAGACAAGGATGCCCTCTCTCACCATTCCTATTCAACATAGTATTGGAAGTTCTAGCAAGAGGAATCAGGAAAGAAAAGGAAATAAAGGGTATTCAATTAGGAAAAGAGGAAGTCAAATTGTTTCTATTCGCAGATGACATGATTCTATATTTAGAAGACCCCATCGTCTCAGCCCCAAATCTCCTTAAGCTGATAAGCAACTTCAGCAAAGTCTCGGGATAAAAAAATCAATGTGTAAAAATCACGAGCATTCCTATACATGAACAACAGACAGAGAGCCAAATCATGAGCACACTCCCATTCACAATTGCTACAAAGAGAATCAAATACCTAGGAATACAACTAACAAAGGACATGAAGGACCTCTTCAAGGAGAACTACAAACCTCTGCCCAAGGAAATAACAGAGGACATAAACAGATGGAAAAACATTCCATGCTCATGGTTAGAAAGAATCAATATCATGAAAATGGCCATACTGCCCAAAGTAATTTCTAGACTCAATACTATCCCCATCAAGCTACCCTTGACCTTCTTTACATAACTGGAAAAAACCACCGTAAACTTTATATGGAACCAAAAAAGAGCCCACATAGCCAAGACAATCCTAAGCAAAAAGAACAAAGCTGGAGTCCTCATGCTACCTGACTTCAAAGTATACTATAAGTCTACAGTAATCAAAACAGCATGGTACTGGCACCAAAACAGACATATAGACCAATGGAACAGAACACAGGCCTTGGAAGTAATACCACGTACCTACAACCATTTGATCTTTGATAAACCTGACAAAAATGAGCAATGAGGAAAGGATTCCCTGTTTAATAAATAAATGGTGTTGGGAAAACTGGCTAACCATGTGCATAAAGTTGAAACTGGACCCCTTCCTTACATCTTATACAAAAATTAACTCCAGATCAATTAAATATTTCAACATAAGACCTAACACCATAAAAATCCTAGAAGAAAACTTAGGCAATACCATTCAGGACATAGGCATAGGCAAGGATTTCATGACTAAAAGACCAAAAGCAATGGTAGCAAAAGGCAAAGTAGACAAATGGGATCTAATTAAACTTAAGAGCTTCTGCACAGCAAAAGAAACAATCACTAGAGTGAACTGGCAACCAACACAATGGGAAAAAAATCTTGCAAGCTATCCTTCTAACAAAGAGCTAATATCTAAAATCTACAAAGAACTAAAACAAATTTATAAGAAACAAACAACCCCATCAAAAAGTGGACAAAGGATATTAGCAGGCACTTTTCAAAAGAAGAAATCCATGTGGCCAACAAACATATGAAAAAATGCTCATCATCACTGGTCATTAGAGAAATGCAAATAAAAACTACATTGAGAAACCATCTCATACCAGTTAGAATGGTGATCATTAAAGAAGCTAAAGACAACAGATGCTAGAGAGGATGTGGAGAAATAGGAACACTTTTACACTGTTGGTGGGAGTGTAAATTTAGTGCAACCATTGTGGAAGATAGTGTGGCAATTCCTCAAGGAACTAGAAATAGAAATTCCATTTGACTCAGCAATCCCATTACTGGGTATATACCCAAAGGATTATAAATCATTCTGTTATAAAGACACATGCACACGTATGTTCATTGCAGCACTGTTTACAATAGCAAAGACTTGGAACCAACTCAAATTCCCATCAAGGATAGACTGGACAAAGAAAATGTGGCACATATACACCATGGAATACTATGCATCCATAAAAAAGGATGAGTTCATGCCCTTAGCAGGGACATGGATGAATCTGGAAACGATCATTCTTAGCAAACTGACACAAGAACAGAAAACCAAACACCACATGTTTTCACACATAAGTGGGTGCTGAACAATGAGAACACATGGACACAGGGAGGGGAACATCACACACTGGTTGGGGAGTGGGGGGCTAGGGGATCAAGACCAGGGGTTGAGAAGGTTGGGAAGGGATAACATTAGGAGAAATCCCTAATGTAGGTGAAGGGAGGATAGAGGCAGCAAACCACATGGTATGTGTATACCTGTGTAGCAATCCTGGAAGATCTGCGCATGTACCCCAGAACTTAACATATAATAAAAAATAATAATAATAAATAAAAAACTAAAAAATTGCAAATCATGAAAAAACACAAGAAAAAACACCATCTGAAGAGACAAAGCAAGTATGAGAAACAAACTCAGATATGACACAGATTTTGGAATTGTCAGATAGGAAATTTAAAATAACCATGATTAATATTCTAAGGAGTCTAATGGAAAAGGTAGGCAGCATAAAAGAACAAATGAGTGACATAAACAGAACAATAGACTCTCTAAGAAATTATCAAATGAAAAGGCTAGAAATCAAAAACATTGAAACAGAATGAAGAATGGCTTTGATGGCTCATCAGTCGACTAGACACAACCAAGGAACAAATCAGTGATCTTCAAGATATGTCAATAGAAACTTCTTTACAGACTGAAATTACAAAAAAAAAAAAAAAAAAAAAAAACAATAATAATTTTAAAAAGAGAACAGAATATCTAAGAATCGTTGGCAATTTCAAAAGGTTTCATAGGCATACAATTGTATACCAGAAAGAAAAGAGAGAAATAATTAAAATAATAATGGCCAAGAGTGTTCCAAAATTAACAACAGACAGCAAACCACAGAGCCAGGAAGCTCAGAGAACACAAAGTAGGATACATAATAAAATGCCTACACCTGGGCATATGATAGTAAAATTGAAGAAAACCAAAGACAAACAGAACATTTTCATAGACTACAGAGTTAAAAAAGAACAAGAATTACAACATGTTTCTTGTCAGAAACGACGCAAGTAAAAAGAGGGTGGATTGAAATACTTAAAATGCTAAAAACAAAACAAAACAAAAACCCTAGAATTCTACATCCAGCAAAATTATCCTTCCAAAGTGAAGAAGAAATAAGTATTTTCTCAGGTAAACAAAAACTTAGGAAATTCATTGCCAGCAAACTGCTCCTGCAAGAAATATGAAAAGAAGTTATTACGGAGAAGGAAATTATAATAGTCAAAACCTCAGATCTACATAAAGAAAGGAAAGCTGCCAGAAAAGAAATAAATGAAGGTAATATATAAAATCTTTAATTTTTTTCTTATGTATTTATTTTTTTTAGACAGAGTCTTACTCTGTCGCCCAGGCTGTAGTGCAGTGACACGATCTCAGCTCACAGAATTCTCTGCTGCCCAGATTCAAGCGACCCCTCTGCCTCAGCCACCTGAGTAGCTGGACTACAGGCGCATACCACCATGCCCAGCTAATTTTTTTGTATTTTAGTAGAGACGGGGTTTCACCATGTTGGCCGGGATAGTCTCAATCTCTTGACCTCGTGATCTGCCCTCTTCGGCCTCCCAAAGTGCTGGGATTACAGGCATGAGCCACTGGGCCTGGCCTCTTATTCTTTTTTAAAATAGGTTTGGGGTATGCACATGGCAGTTTGTTACATGGATATATTGCATAGTGGTGGGGTTTGGGCTTCTAGTGTACCCATCACCTGAATAGTAAACATTGTACCAAGTAGGTAATTTCTCAACCCTCAACCACCTTTTGGAGTCTCCAGTATCTTTTATTTTCTTCTGTATGTCCATGTGTACCCACTGTTTAGCTCCCACTTAAAAATGAGAACATGCAATACTTGATTTTCTGTTTCTGAGTTATTTCACCCAGAATAATGGCCTCCAGCTTTCTCCATTGTGCTGTGAAAGACATGATTTCATTCTTTTTTGTGACTGCATAGCATTCCATGGTCTATATATATCGAATTATCTAATCCACCATTGGTGGAAACTGAGGTTGATTCTATGACTTTGTTATTGTGAAAAGTGCTACAATAAACATATGTATCTCATATAAACATATCAGATATATATATATATGTGGTATATATATATCACATATATATATATATATATATATGTGTATATATATATCACACATATATATATATATATATATATATATTTCTTTTTTTTAAGGTAGATAGATATTCAACAATGGGGTAGCTGGATCAAATGGTAACTCTATTTTTAGTTCATTGAAAAATCTCCATACTGCTTTCCATAGAAGTTGTACTAATCTACATTCCTACCAACAGCATATAAGCATTCCCTTTCCTCTGCATCTTCACCTACATCTGTTGTCTCTTGACTCTTTAATAATTGCCACTCTGTGGCAAACAGCAGTTGCTGGTGAGGCTGTGAAGAAAAAGGAATGCTTTTATACTGTTAGTGGAAAGGTAAATTAGTTTAACCATTGTAGAAGATGATGTGGCAATTCCTCAGACCTATAATCAAACATACCATTTGACTCAGCAATCCCGTTAGTGGGTGTATACCCAAAGGAATGTAAATCATTCTATTATAAAGATACATGCACGGTTATGTTCATTGCAGCACTATTCACAATAGCAAAGACATGGAGTCAACCCAAATTCCCATCAATGATAGACTGGATAAAGAAAATATGGTACACATATACCATGGAATACTATGCAGCCACAAAAAGAAATGAGATCATGTCTTTTGCAGAGACATGGATGGAGCTAGAAGCCATTATTCTCAGCAAACTAATGCAGGAACAGAAAACCAAACACTGCATGTTCTCACTTATAAGTAGGAGCTAAACAATGAGAAGACGGGCACAGAGAGAGAAACAACACATGCTAGGGCAGGTGGAATGTGAGGTACAGGGGAACAGACAGCATCAGGATAAACAGCTAATGCAGTACTTAATACCTAAGTGATGGGTTGATAGGTGCAACAAACCACCATGGCACACAATTACCTATGTAACAAACCTGCACATCCTGCACGTATATCCCAGAACTTAAAATAAATTTTAAAAATTATCATAATAACCAATTCTGACTGGTATGTGATGACATCTCATTGTGGTTTTGATTTGCATTTATCTGGTAATTAGTGATGCTCGTTTTATATATTTTTGGCCAATGTATGTCTTCTTCTGATAAATGTTTGTTATATCCTTTGCCCACTTTTTAATGGAGTTATCTGGTTTTTTCTCATTGAGTTGAGTTTCCTGTAGATTCTGGATATTTATCCTTTATCAAATACATAGTTTGGAAGTGTTTTCTCCCATTCTGTATCTTATGTGTTTACTCCATTGATTATTTCCTTTGCTGTGCAGAAGCTTTTTAGTTTAATTAAGTCCCATTTGTCTATTTTTGGTTTTGTTGCATTTGCTTTTGAAGTCTTAGTCATAAATTCTTTGCCTAGGCCAATGTCCTGAACAGTTTTTCCTAGATTTTCTTACAGGATTTTTATAGTTGCCAGTCTAGCTAGAGCAATCAAGCAAGAGAAAAAAATAAAAGATATCCAAATTGGAAAAGAGAAAATCAAATTATCTCTGGTCACTGATGACAAAATCTTATAACTAAACAAACCTAAAGACACCTTCAAAAGACTACTAGGCTCAATAAATTATTGGAGTAAAGTTTCAGGACACAAAATCAACAAGATACAAAACTTAGTAGCATTTCTGTACACCAATAATGTTCAAATTGAGAACCAAATCAATCCCCTTTACAATAATCACACACAAAAAAAAACCTAGGAATATGTTTAACCACAACAGTGAGATATCCCTACAAAGAGATCTATAAAAAAAAAAAAAGATGAAAGAAATCATAGATGACAGAAACAAATGGAAAAATATCTCATGCTCATGGATTGAAAGAATCAATATTATTAAAAACAACCATATCTCCCAAAGCAATATACAGATTCGATGCAATGCCTATAAACTGCCAATGTATTTTTCACACAATTAGAAAATATCATTCTAAAATTCATATAAAACCAAAAAATAGCCCAAATAGACAAAGCAATCTTAAGCAAAAAGAAAAAAATTAGAGACATCACATTACCTAACTTCAAATTATTCTACAAGGCTATAGTAACCAAAACAGCATGGTACTGGTTTAAAAATAGACACATAGATCAATGGAACAGAAGACAGAACTCCAAAATAAAGCTATATACCCACCACCAACTTATCCTCAACAAAGCTGACAAAACTGTACAATGAGGAAAGGACATACTACTCAATAAATGGTACTGGGAAAATTGGATAGCCGTATGCAAAAGAATGAAATTGGAACCTTGTCTCTCACCACATATAAAAATCAATTCAAGATGGATTAAAGACCGAAATAAAAGACCTGGAACTATTTTGTCTTATTCTTAACTGATCAAATAGAAAAGTGTTCAAAGTAATAACAATGTGTTATGTGATTATAGGATATGCATAAGTGAAATGAGTGAAAGCAGTGCTGTAGGATGGGAGGGAGAAACTGAGAGTGCTCCGTTATAAGATACCCATATCACCTATGAAGCAATATAGTGTTATTTAAAAGAGACTTTGGTGAGTTGTAAATGTATATTGCAAACTCTAGTACAGCTACTAAAAAAATCTTAAGAGGTATAGTTGGTATGTTATGAGTGGAGAGAAAATGGAATGGTATAAAATGCTCAATTAAAACCAGAAAAGGCAGAAAAAGAGAAGAAAAAAGAAACAAGAAACAGATACAACAAAAAGAAAGCAATGATAAACATGTCAGATAGTAATTCAACTATATCAATAATCACTTTACATATGAATTGGCTTAAACATGCCAATTAAAGGACAGAGATTGTAATTTGATGTTTTTAATGATAAAAAAAATAATCATACACTGTCCACAAGGAATTCATTTTAAACATAAAGACACAGATAGGTTAAAAGAAAAATGGTAGGGAAAAATAAACCCTGTTAACACTAGTGAAAGAAAGCTTGAGTCATTAAATTAATTTCAGAAAAAAATGTCTCCATCCATTGCCAAAACTGTGGGTTACATACTGAGGGTTAAAACCACCTCTGGCTGAGAGGCACCAGTTTAATCTACCAGCATCTCTTGGGAGAACACCTTCAGTAACTCTTTAATCAGTTCTGCTATATGTACTCTTGGTCCTGAACAATTCATTCTACACTGCAGCAAGAATAATCTTTTAAAACTCAAATCTGAGATGGGCATGGTGGCTTATACCTGTAATCCTATACTTTGGGAGGCTGAGGTGGGAAGATAACTTGGGGCCAGGAGTTTGAGACCAGTCTGGCCAACATGACAAAATCCTATCTTTACTAAAAATGTAAAAATTAGCCAGGCATAGTGGCGCATGCCTGTAATCGCAACTATTTGGGAGGCTGAGGCACAAGAATCAATTGAACTCAGGAGGCAGAGGTTGCAGTGAGCCAAGATCTTGCCACTGCACTCCTGCCTGGGTGACAGAGCAAGACTGTGTCAAAAAACAAACGAACATCAACAACAACAATTTAAAAAACCCTCAAATTTCATGTAATCTTGCTGCTTAAGACTATCAATGTCTTCCCTCTATTTTTAGGACAAAGGTCCAAATTTGGTAATGTGCCCATAAAGCTCTGCATGTTTTGACCCTGACATCTTCTCCAGGTGCATTTAACATCATCCCTGCTTTGCTCTGCATACTCCAGCCTTACTGACCCTCTTTCTGTTCTTCGAACTCAATCTGTTTATTTCCACACCAGGACCTTCACACACGCTATTCCCTCTACTGGAACTCACTTCCACCACCACTTACTGGCCCCCTTGCCTAGATAACTAAGCTTCAGATGCCACCTTCAAAGTTTACTTTCGCTACCTCAGCTCTGGTTCCCCTTTTACAATTTCCTAGCACCTGCTACTGCTCATGTGTAGAACATATCAAAACCACACTTCATCAGTTAATGTAAAAATATTTGTTTTTATATCTGTCCTCCCTGTTAGATTATAACAGGGATGTTGCCCTCTTGTTCACATGTCCAACATAGCTCTCAAAACATAATAGGCCCTCAGTACATATCTATTAAATGAGTAGATGAACTGAAGAATATCTTTGTAAATATAATTTTCGGATTGCCTAGTAGTCAATCTAGGTTATGATAAAAATTTAGTCATTCTTCTGTTCATGACCATTTAGATTGTTTTCAAATATTTACTAAAAAGAGAGAGGCATAAAGAGTAAAATGAGATATTATTCAAATATCTAGTGCCAAAATTTCTCTTAGGAGAAAAACTTCCTTTGGAGAAAAATCCCTTATTAAGAGCTTGGGATTACACTGAGATTCCAAGGGGTATATGGCAACTGGACCCAAAAACTTCAAGAAAGAGTTCACTGCATTTACTGAAACAAGAAGATGAATTTTCTCATTGTTCTAGAGATGCAGAGGGAAAGGCATAGAATGCAGGAGAGATGAGAGGGAGAAAAAGAGAGATAGAGACGGAGAGACAGGCAAGGACAGGATGTGATGGTAGGTGCTGAGTGGGGACAGGTCAGGAGAGGTTCCTTAGTGACATGGTGACCAAACAAATCCAAGAGAACAGAATATTGTAGTGAACCCATCCCCACAAATCATGGCTCTTTAACACTTTTGTTGCGTTGTTTTTTGTTCTTTTTTTCTCCCCGATAATAGATGAAGAGGCTGGATTACATGTCTGAATTGACATGTAAGAAGCTGAATTCACTCAAGATGGATTAAAGATTTAAATGTAAAACCTCAGACTGAAATTTTTAGAAAAAAACATGGGAAACACCAATCTGAACAATCAGACTTGGGAAAAAAATTCTGACTAAGTCCTCAAAAGCAATTTCAACAAAAACAAAAAGTGATAAGTGAGACCTAATTAAATTAAAGGGCTTCTGAACATCAAAAGAAACTACCAACAGAGTAAACAGACAACCTACAGAATGGGGGAAAATATTTGCAAACTGTGCAGCTCACAAAGGTCTAATATCCAGAATCTATAAGGATTTTAAATAACTCAACAAGCAAAAAAGCAAATAACCCCATTAAAAAGTGGAGAAAAGACATGAATAAACACTTCTCAAAAGAAGACATACAAGTGGCCAACAAAAATATGAAAAAATGCTCAACATCATTAGTCATCAGAGAAATGCAAATCAAAACCACAATGAGATACCATCTAATGCCACTCAAAAAAGTCAGAAAACAACAGATGCTAGTGAGGCTGCAAAGAAAAGGAAATGCTTACACACTGTTGGTGAAAATGTAAATTAGTTCAGCCACTGTAGAAAGCAGTTTGGAGATTACAAGAACTAAAAAGAGAACTACCATTTGACCCAGCAATCCCAATACTGGATATATACCCAAAAGAAAATAAATCATGTGAGATATATATATGTGTAAAATGGAACACCACCTAGCCATAAAAAGGCATGAAATAATGGCATTTGCAGCTACCTGGGTACAGCTGGAGACCATTATTCCAAATGATGTAACTCAGGAATGGAAAACCAAGCATCGAATGTTCTCACTTATAAGTGAGAACTAAGTTATGAGGACACCAAGTCATAAGAATGATACAGTGGACTCAGGAGACTGAAGGGGAAGGGCAGGAGGGGGGTGAGGGATAAAAAACTACACATTGGGTAGTGTATACACCACTCGGGCGATGGGTGCACCAAAATCTTTGAAATCATCACTAAAGAACTTATTCATGTAACCAACACCACCTATTTCCCGAAAACTATTGAAATTTTAAAAATTATAAATAGTTCTAACAAAAAGACACATGCATACACTCATATGTTTATCACCATACTGTTCACAATAGCGAAGACATGGAATCCACCCAGATACCCATCAACAATAGATTGGATAAAGAAAATACAGTCTATATACACTATGGAATACTACTTGGCCATAAAAAGGAATAAAATAATGTCTTTTGCAGCAAGTTAGGTGGAGCTGGAGGCCATTATCCTAAGTGAACTAATATAGGAACAGAAAACCAAAAATCAAATGTCTCACTTATAAGTGGGAGCTAAACTTTGGGTACTTATGGACATAAAGAGGGAGCAATAGACCCTGGGGGCTATCGAAGGAGAAAGGGAGGAAGAGGGACAAGAGATGAAAAACTCACAATTGGGTACCATGCTCACTACCTGGTTGAGGGGCTCAATCAAACCTCAGCATCACAAAATGTACCCAGGCAAAAGAAACATGAAGCAGGAAGCAAACAACAGGACATCTGATTTTACTCAGATCTCCAAGAGACAAGACAAGGAGGATCCACCTTGTCTCTGTCTCTCTCTCTCTCTCTCTCTCTCTCTCTCTCTCTATATATATATATATATATATATATATATATATATACACATACACACACATATATGTGCTCTCTCTACAGATATACACACACACTCTATATATAGAGAATATACATATATATAGTATATATGTATATATAGTATATGTATATATTGTGTATGTATATAGTGTATATACATACTATATGTATATAGGCAGTATATACATATATAGTATATATATACACACACATATACTATATATACACACACCTATAATATGTGTGTGTGTCTATCTATCTTTGTTGCTTTTTCCTTTCTGAGAGGAGTAAGAGTATATTCAAGGTTGTCTCCTTTAGGATAAATTTCTAAATATGGAATAACTGGGTTAAAGTTTAGGTATACATTTAAAGTAAAAATGATTTCTAGCAACTTATATTTCTGTTTTTTAAAGTAGGAATTTGAAAGAATAAACCATTCCTTGTCCTTACAAATAGTGGTCTTCAATTAAAAATTCCAGCTCCTTCCCATTAAAAGTCATTGCTCTTCTACTTAAAACTGTATATATCATGAGTGCTTAATCAATGAATATTGAATTAAATTCCTAGCACTCCTAGTCCTGAAAATTAGCCATTTTTATACGGGCATATTTCCCCTATTTCCAAGAACACTGCAGTATATCTTAATTTTTCAGGATCTGTCTCTTCATCCTCTGACTTACAAATAGCTTGAGTCTTCGAAATCGTGTTGGGTATTTTGTACCTTGATTTTGTGAATTTTCCAACTCTGTTAATGTCTTGTTTTTGTTTTTGTTTGAGACAGTGTCCTGCTCTGTTACCCAGGCTGGAGTGCAGTGGTGCAATCTCCGCCGGCTCACTGCAACATCCCTCCCTGCAGCCTTGCCTTCCGGGTTCAAGCAATTCTCCTGCCTCAGCCTCCTTAGTCGCTGGGACTACAGGCACCCACCACCACACCCGTCTAATTTTTGTATTTTTAGTAGAGACGGGATTTCACCATGTTGGTGAGGCTTGTCTAGGTCTCCTGACCTTGTGATCCACCTGCCTCAGCCTCCCAAAGTGCTGAGATTATAGGCATGAGCTACTGCACCTGGCCAATGTCCTGTTTTTCAAAGGATTCTGACACACTTACTCCTGATTAGCACAGTAAACTCAAAATGATTACTAAATCTTTTTGAAATTCCAGCAAGATTTTGCTTATGCTTAGTTGTTTTTTTTTTTTCTTTTTTTTTTTTAAGACAGAATTTTGCTCTTATTGCCCAGGCTGGAGTGCAATGGCATGTTACAGCTCACCACAATGTCCGCCTCCTGGGTTCAAGTGATTCTCCTGCGTCAGCCTCTCGAGCATCTGGGATTACAGGCATGTGCCACCATATCCAGCTAATTTTGTGTTTTTAGTACAGACGGGGTTTCACCATGTTGGTCAGGCTGGTCTCCAACACCCAACCTGAGGTGATCTGCCCACCTCGGCCTCCCAAAGTGTTGGGATTACAGGCGTGAGCCACTGCGCCAGGCCATGCTTAGTTTTTAATAATGCAAAATTGTTTTGAGCCAGTACTCCTTTTTTAAACTAATTTGATTCTTCTCTTTAATATGCTACATTAAAAATCTAGCCAATATCAGAATTAGCCATATGGCTGATAAAAGAAAGCAACAATAATTTGAATCATAATTTCGGAATTTGTCTAAAAGGCTTTTTCTCTTTTTTCCAGATTTATTAAGGTATAATTGAAAAATAAAAACTACGTATTTACAGTGTACAATGTGATGTTTTGACATATGTGTACATTGTAAAATGTTTAAATCAAGCTAACTGACATATGCATCAACTCACATATTTATTTTTTGTGCTGAGAACATTTTAGAGCTAGACTTTTAGCAATTTTCAAGTATACGATACAGTATTATTAAGTATAGTCCTTATGCTGTGCAATAGATCTCCAGAACTTATTCATCCTGTCTAGCTGAAACTTTGTAACACTTGACCAATATCTCCTGCTCTGCCACTCCAACTCCTGGTAACCACCATTCTGCTGGCAGCTTCTATGAGTTGGACATCTTAGATTCCGCATATGTGAGATCATGCAGTATTTGCCTTTCTGTGCCTGGCTTGTTTCACTTAGTGTAATGTCCTCAAGTTCATCTATGTTGTCACAAATGACAGCATGTGCTTTGTTTTTAAGGCTGAATAGTATTCTAGTGTGAATCGATACCACATTTTCTTTATCCATTCATCTATCAATGGTCATTTAGGTTGTTTCCATGTCTTGCCATTGTGAATAATACTTCAATAAACACAATAGTGCAGATATCTCATCAACATACTAATTTCATTTCCTTTGAATGTATGCTCAGTAGTGGAATTGCTGGGTCATATGGTAGTTCTATTTTTAATTTTTTGAGGAACCTCAATGCTCTTTTCCATAGAGGCTGCACTAATTTGCATTCCCACTGACAGTACACAAGTGTTCCCTTTTCTTCACATCCTTGCCAACACTTGTTATCCTTTATCCTTTTGATAATAGCCCTTCTAACAGGTGTGAGGTGATATCTCATTGTGGTTTAATTTGCATTTCCCTGATGATTAGTGATGTTGAGCATTTTTTTTCAAATGCCTATTGGCCATTTGTATGTCTTCTTTTAAAAAATGTCTACTGAGGTCCTTTGCCCATTTTTTAACTGAGTTATTTGTTCTCTTGCTTAACAGCCATTTTCTTTAGACTCTGCTGGACCATGTTAAAAAAAGAAATAGGCAGAACTAAGACAAAAAAAAATTAATCTGTAATAATCCACCAGCTAGCTGTTTTATCCACTCTTTATACCTTTGAATTTTTTCTATCATAATTATTCTCTTTCTGCAATTGGTCATTACTAATATATTTATGGTTGGGTGAGAGTCTGACCATATAATGTTTTTAAGGGCATAGCAATGCTACCTTTAAAAAATTATCCTGGCCGGGCACAGTGGTTCATCTGTAATCCCAGCACTTTGGTAGGCCGAGGTGAGTGGATCATGAGGTCAGGAGATCAAGACCATCCTGGCCAACATGGTGAAACCCTGTCTCTACTAAAATACAAAAAATTAGCCAGGCATGGTGACAAGCACCTGTAGTCCCAGCTGCTCAGGAGGCTGAGGCAGGGGAATTGCTTGAACCTGGGTGGCAGAGGTTGCAGTGAGCCGAGATTGTGCCACTGCATTCTAGTCTGACGATAGAGCAAGACTCTATCTCAAAAAAAAAAAAAAAAAAAAAAAAAGTTATCCTACAGTTATAATCTCACAAAAATAGTTTATCATGGCTTTATTTCTAATATCAAAAGACAGGAAACTACATGAATCTCCAACATTAGTGGGTTAGTTAAATACCTTATGGAACATGCAGCAGTAGAGTACCTTGCAGCCAATAAGAAAGAATGAGATATATCTACATATGCCAATGTAAAATGAATTCTATGGTACATTTTAAATGAACAAAGCAAACTGTAAAACATTGTGTATAATATGCATTTTGTATGTTTAAAATATCTCTACTTGGCTACACAAGAAACTCACAATTGTTTGTAAGGAAGGCAGTGGGAGACATGGTTCTGAGATGTAAGAAAAACTTACTCTTCACTGAAATTTAATTTTTTTTTTTTTTTTTTTGGATACAGACTCTCGTTCTGTCATTCAGGAGGGGGTGCAGTGGCATGCTCATGGCTCACTGCATCCTCGACTTCCTGGGTTGAAGCAATCCTCCCACCTCAGCCTCTCTAGTAGCTGTGACTACAGGGGTACACCAGGACACATGACTAAATTGTCTATTTTTTGTAGAGATAAGGTTGCCCAGGCTGAAATAATTTAATTTTTTTTACCATGAGCATATGTTAATTTTTATTTAAACATACAAAATCAAATGGGAAGGGGGAGGGCTTTGGTTCTACATTTCATGAAACCAGTCAAAATCACTATCAATTTTGGCTAATGATAATCAATTCAAATTGCAAATTAGCAATTAATTTATCTCTGAATCTATCAGAAGCATTTCAACATCTCACCAAATCTTACTAAGAGTTTTAGCCATGTGCCCAACAGTTATTTCCTCGGTCATTCATTGATTGTATACTAACTGTAATTGTGGGCATGCACAATGCCAGCTGCCATGCTGGGACACAGGAACACAGCAGGGAGCAAGAAAAAGAATTTGTTGTTACCTCCTTGAGCTCAGAGTCTAGCAGGAAGAACCACCCTTCCCACTAAGTAACTGCAGAAATGTTGAAGAGCATTGTAAGAGCACTTGAAGTGGTGCTGACACAGTCTATGTATTGGAAAGACCTCTAGGAAAGGGCATTTAGCTGATGGCTCTAGTTAATCAGGTGACTGATGAGAGAGCATGTTCTAAGAAGAGATGTGCAGACGGTGCCACCTCAAGGGTAAAGAGAGCTTTGCCTGGCAGCATTGAAAGCCATTGGGACCAATGGAGCATCAAGTTCAGAGAAATGAATGGGGAGACCACCAGGGAGCCTTCCTAGGGGACTTGAGCAAGGCTGAGGACCCTGGACCTCACTTTAATGACAGAGAGAATCACAACAGGATTTCAAGCAGGAGTGTCAGTCTCCTAGGGCCGCTGTAACAAATTACCACAAACCAAGCCACTTAAAACAACAGAAATGCATTTTCTAACAGTCCTGGAGCCTGGAAGTCTGACACCAAGGTGTGGTGAGGGCCATGCTCCCTCTGAAAGCTTGAGAGGAGAATCCCTCCCAGCCTCTTCCTAGCTTCTGGTGGCTGTCGGCAATCTTTGCTGTTCCTTGACTTATACACATATCACTCCAAACCCTCCTCTCCCTCTGTCATCAGATGACTTCTCCTCTGGGTAGGTATCTCTGTACAAATCTCTCTCTTGTAAAACCAGCAGTCATAATGGATTTAAGAGCCACCGTGATCCATGTGACTTTATATTAAGTTGATTACATCTGAAAAGACCCTATTTCCAAAAAGTCATATTCCCAGGTTCCACATGGAAGTGAATTCTAAGGGGAGACAAATTAACCCAGTACAGCAAGGACACGATATAATCTGAGTTGTATTTTAGAAAAACAATTCCATGGATAATGAGGAAAAAGATAGGAAGGGAGCAAGACTGGAAAGATGAAGATTAACTTCATATACATCTTTATTATTTTTTAATTAGGAGATTCATTTTGAGGCCCGAGCTACACATCAGACATTGAGCTAAGGGCTGTTTCCATATCACATTCTGCCCTCACACTGCCCTGTTGAAGATAGTCAGGGATGTTACTTTACCTATCCATGGTCACAGAGCAGTGCCTCAAACCCAGATCTGATGGGCTCTAGAGCCTGTATAGTTTCCATCCTCCCAGGCTGAAAACTGAACACATTCTCAAGGCAATGAGACTCCTCTGATGTGGATTTCCAGGAGGTGGAAAATACTGCATACTGGCATGGTTTCAAGCACACTTCATATTCTTTATGCAAAGCCAGGGCAAAAGGTGAATAGTTAACACGTCCTAAAGAGCAGTTGTGTTGTAATGCAAAGGAATCTGAGGGTTCCAATCACACTGCACCATGTCCAGTAATTCAACACTAGGTCAGAAATATTCTCTTTAAAAAGAGATCTATGTAAAATCCGTGCTTTGCAAACACAAGCCCCTATTATAAGAAGCCTGCTTTTTACAAAATGAAGAAACTTGAAGCTATCACCTGAAAAACTCAGACATAGAAATGAATACAGAGGGGAAAAAGGTAAATTGGTAGGAATTGTTCAGACTGATAGCTGATATTGATCAGAAACAGACTATGGGTCTCCTCCCTCTTTCCTGGTTTACCTCCATGGTCCACAATTGTAAATATGAGTTGAAATTTTAAGAAACAACAATGAAGACCAAGGTTATTCTCTCTTGTGCTTAGTAGTTTTTGAGGTGTCAAATGAGTAACGTGGGTGTAGGTTATAGCTTCCATCACTTATCACAATTTTGTCATCTCAAAGTCTGAACAGAGCACCCAACTCTCAATTTCCTCCTTTTTGTTCCATGGCTTTTTCCTGCAATATTAAAATAGAAATGAAAGAAGGAAGAAAGGAGGGAAGGAAGGAATGGAGGAAGAGAGGAAGAAAGGGAGGAAAGAATGAAGGAAAGAATGAAACTTGAAAAAAGTAAATGTGAATCCAAAAAGGCAGTAGAAAAGGATTATTCTGATATTTATTACTAGTTTAAAAAACTGAACTGTAAATCAGGTTATAATTTATAAACTGGTTCCTAAAAATAAAGACTCAAATATGTTTAAAAGCAATTAATAAGCAATTTTTATCTAGGAAGTGGGTGATTTTTGCACAAGGGGGAGAGAAATGCTCCAGGCTTTGCCTCATCTCCTAGAAGCATCCCATATTCTTAGATGTGATGTTGCCTTGGTAACCACAACTTGGTGACCTCGTTATTTCAACCTAATCCTGCTTTGAAATTATAGTTGCTCCACCCTTTTGCCTGGCCAGCCTGATAACATAATCATTGTAAATGAGGATGGGGAAAAAACAGCAGGATATGGTCCCTCCGGTGACACGAGACCAGTCTCACCTTATCATAGAAATAGACGAACAATTAAATGGCATGAATCTAAAACCCTAAAAGTGGATTTTCTTATTTTTTATATGGTTTGTTACACTTATTTTCAAAACCTACTGGTGGATTCAATGTAGCAGGGTATCTTGATAGTACTATATGAAAATGGAAAATTCCTATTTGTGTTACAAAAAATAAGAAGACCTAAACTGTCAAAGGTGAAGTACTTAATTATGCATTTGTTTTGCCCAACAGCTGAGTAGAAACCAGAATCAGAATATAATTTTTTAACAAGTAGACTGGCAGTATCCAGGTTTGTTTGTCCAGCATAACTTCCTCTGGCTAAAGCATCACAGACCAGTTGTCATCTTGAATTCAGGCTCATTTCATAACAAAAGAATCAGGAGATGATGTTGCTTACATTCTGAATGCATCAAGCCTAACTGTACTTTAATTTAAAGGAAGTATAATTTACTCATTGGTTTCAATTTGTGTGCTTTGAGATCTCTACCTGGCAAGGAAGGAAAATTCCTTTCTCTTTCTCCTTCATTTCCTCCTTTAAAAAAAAAAAAAAAAATCCCAAAATGGCTAGGATACAGTAGTGGTAAGTTCAGATCTCAAAAAAATGTTCCTACTGCACCCAACTCATACATGGAGGGGTCTGGGTAGCTACATGGCCTGGGTCTTGGGCTCTTGGGCTCCCTAAAACGTCCCCTCCAGGACACACCCCTGTTTCTGACTGGCACACACCAGTTCATTCATCTTTCCAAGAGATCCCCAATTGTGGCACTTGGAGGGGAGGGTTACATGGATGGATTCCCTTCCCCAATTCTCCTGCTGGCAATAGTCCTGCTTCCTCTGTCTACCCACTGGGCGTTTCCCAAAGAGTAATTCTTTGCTACTGGTGGATAAGCTGTTGGCCTCACCAGTGGATGTCAATGGCAGCTCACAGGTGAGAGGCAAGTTCCCACTCAGGGCCATTATCCAGAGAGGACATGTCCAGGGAATAAGGCCACCCATGCTGCATCCCCTCCTTGCCTGCAAAAAGAGAGCCACTGCCACTGGAGAAAGAGGGAATGGCCAATGGTTGTCTAATGGATCTAAAAGTGGAGCTAAATAATGTAAACACGTTCTAGTGTACTATAGTAGTGTAGGGTGACTATAATTAGCAACGACAATTTGTCATATATTTTTAAATAGCTAGAGGAGCAGGTTTTGAATGTCCCATCTCAAACGATAAATGTTGGAAGTGATAGGTATGCTAATTATCCTAATTTGAATATTCTACTTTGTATACATATATTGAAATATTATACTGTACTCCATAAATATGTACAATTATGTGTCAATTAAAAACAAGATGAAGAGAGCTGCCACCAGCTATACCTTATATCTACAAATACTATTGTGATATAATCTAAAGAATGTAGGGAAAGATTGTAGCTTCTTGAAAAAAGTATGCTGCATTAATTAAAGCTTCACTATCAAAGTGATAGTGTCAAATCTCTAAGAGAAATAGCTTGGAACAGTATGCATTTGACTTAAGAGTATTTCTTCCCTTCTGCTGAGAGGTGAGTAAAATTACCATTTCATAAAGTGTGAGCTTCAGGCACCCTACACTGGGCCATTCTAAGCCCATTCTTCTCTTGTTCACTATAGCCACAAGGAGTAACAGTAATATAATAATGATGATGAATACAGCTAACATTCAGTGAGTCTGCATACTACCAATTGCCCCATTTTACAGAGGAGTGGCCAATACTGACAGCCGAGTGTCATGATAGCCTCCCAAAGCTGGCAGCAAGTGGCCAGCCAAGATTCAGATGCATGTAGCTCCTCAGCTATTCTGCCCTCCTGGACCTAACTGTAGAACTAGGACCAGTGTTGGACCCCAAGAGTAGACACATCAAAACTCACTCTGAAAAGAAAGTTCTAAGTGGTCCAAGCTGTCCAAAGACAGAATAGACCTAGACAGTCTCAAAATCAAAGGAAACAGACAAAGTATGAAATTTAAGGCCAAATACCTTTGACCTCTCAGAACAGATCAAAGCACAGATCTGAGTATAAATACTGCACCCTACTGCCCTCTCTAAGTATTCATCAGATGGTGTGTTTTTGGCTTGGGGGTTCTTAAATGATACACGTAGAGAGAGAAGGGGAAGCAAATTTCTTGGCAGATTCAAGCGTCTATGTAGGGAAGAGGAAGGAAGAGTAGTACACTTAAGAGAATCGCGGTAGAATGGGGGTAAGAGGCTGAGAATAGACACATTTTTAGGTTTAGACTAAGAATTGAGAGAACTCACACAGTTGCTGCGAGGATCAAAGGATAACATGCAAAAATAGACAGAAAAGTATAGATCATGAGATAAATGTAAGAAATTCCGGTACCAGAGGCAGCTGGCAGTGCTGCAGGCTCCTGAGCAAGCGAAGCAATGCAAACTGTCGGAGGAATATGGTTCCACTGAACCTCTTCCAACCAGGAAGAAACAAGGATGCAAAGGAGGCTTTGGGAACAATGAAGGCAACAGACAGCCAGTGGGGGGTGGAGAAAGGATTATGAGAAGGGAAGTCCAGTTCTGCCAGGGCTTGGATAACAAGGTGCTCAAAATCCGTGAAGCTCCTCCCTTCCACCATTTGCACCCGACAGACCTGAAAACAACCAGATTGCCAGACATTTCCTGTCTCCTTCCTCTACCTGAAACATCTCTCTTCTCCTTCCTTACTCAGCTCTTTCCTTCGCCTTCTGCCTGGTCATCTCCCAGCTAGGCTTCAGGTCCTAGTTGTCACTTTCTGCAGAAATTCTGGCCTTCCCTCACCCAATGCTAAATCCTTTCTTTTTGCCTCTCTAAACTCCCTATTCTTTTATGTTTGTTTATTTGTTTGTTTCTTCCCAGAATGTCTCACAAAACAGTCAAATATACCTCTGTAAAGACAGAAGGTAAAATAATGCTAGTTCTGTGAATTCTCTCATCTTCTCAGGTAAATCCATCAAATGCCACAAATAGACAGAAGGGAGATCAATGAGAAGCCAAACTCCCTGTCCTTTCTCCATTTCTACATATTTACTGCTTCTTGCCCTGTCTTCCTCCCCACCCTCCATAAACTTGCTAACCTTGTGAAAGCAAGAACCATGGTGTCTACACAGTTCCTGGCACATAACAGAAACACAATAAATTCATTCATTAATTTTTCACCCAACACATATACATTCTGTGCCAGGCACTGAAGTCAAGCAACAAACAAGACAGATAAATTCTCTGCCTTCATTCTTGGGGGAAAGAAAGATTTTTGTTTTAAATCAAGTCAGTGAAAACAAACAAGGTGGTTACAGATTCCTAAAAGCAGTATGGAAAAATAAATGAACAGTTTGATGACATGGAAGAGGAAGATCTTCTTTAAGTCTCATGTCTTTTGATCCTGAGAGAATCTGTCCCCTGTAGCCTAAAGCCAACCTCCTTCTTTCATCAGGATTCACTGAGACCCTCAGGGAAATCACAGGGCAGTGAGGGGAACTGAAGAGGAAACCAGGGATTGCAATCATATGGGGTAAGACCTATGACAGATACTCACAGGAGACTGGGTGTCATGGAAGGACTAAGTAGTATGTTGAAAATTTAGGAGCAGTGCTCCAAAAGGGTTTCCAGTGATGATGACTTTGAGCCTGGTGATTCAGAATCTGGGACCATAGTACTGGGTTTGAATTCAGCCCCTACTCCTCACTGGCTGTGTGGCCGTGAAGGAATTACTTAATCTCTCTGTGTTTCAGGTTCCTCATCTGAAGGATGAGTTCAATGATATTATTCGCCCTACAGGGCAGTTGTGAGGATTAACTCTATTCATATACATAAACTACTTAGAATAGGGTGATTCCATAGTGAATGCTATACATGTTAATCATTATTACTATTTTCAGGATGCAAAAGAGTTAGCTTGATGAAGAAAGAGAGGTGAAAAAGCATCCCATGAATAACAAATACCTTTGGAATGAAGGAAAGAATGGCAAATGACTCCAAGATGACAAGTCAATCAACACACGCTGCCTCTGTCCGGGAATAGTCACGGGGGAGACTCCATTGTGCTAGAGCTGCCTTGTGAGTTAAGAACAAACCCAGAGAAAAGAGATGGGTTCTCTCTCCTCACAGGCATATTCAACAAGACCAAACACATAAGGAAAAGAGACTAAACACATAAGAGGGATCCAAGGCAGCAAGAAACCAGCTCTGAACTAGGTAGCCAGTCTAAAAAAAATAAATAAATAAAAATCATATCTTGTCTGTATGTACCAGACACTGGGCTAAACACTTTATATGCTTTTCCTGCTGGAATTCAGCCTACAAATACACATGATGTGACTGCCTCCGTGACAAAACCCCCAGGAGATTTTAGGGAAGGTTGAGATCAACACAAAGGACCCAAAAAGACAGCAAAGCTTGAGGTAGGCCTTAAAAGTAAGGAAAGAATTTGAATGGAGGGTGAGTGAAAGGGAAACCACAGAAGCACAGCCCAAGAGAAACATAATGTGAGCCACAAATACAAGCTACATATATAATTTTGAATTTTCTAGTAACCACATTTTTAAAGTTAAAAAAAAAAAGGTAAAATTAACTTTTAGAATATACTTTGTTTCATCCAATATTTGCAACATATTAAACTTTCAGTATGTGATCAGTAAAAAGCATTGTTAATGAGATGTTTTGTCTTATTTTTTCTGTACTAGTCTTAGATATCTGGCGTGTGTTCTCTACTTACAGAACTTGTCAGTTCCAAGTAGCCAGACTTCAAGTGCTCGGTAGCCCACTGTGGCCACCATCTTGAACAGCACAAGTCAAGAGGGGGAAAAGAACAGGCATTTATGGATGTCTTGCTAGTCCTCAGTTACTTTTTCTATAAACACAGCTTTCTTAAATCTTCCCAACCACTTCCTTAGGGGAATATTATTACAGGTTGAGTATCCCTTATCCAAAATGATTGGGATTGCAGTGTTTTGGATTTCAGATTATTTTCTAATTTTCGAATATTTGCATTAAATTTACGGGTTCAGCATCTCTAATCTAAGAATCCAAAATCTAAAATGTTCCAATAAGCATTTCCTTTGAACATTGTGTCAGTACTCAATGACAAATGTTTGGATGAGAAAAAGTTTTGGATTTTGGAGCATTTCAGATTTTGGATTTGGGGATGAGGGATATTCAACCTGTATTATCCTCATTTTACGGAGGAGAACACTGAGACTCCAAGAGGTTGACAGCTAAGTAAGTGGGTTGATCCATGATTTAAATACAGCTCTGACCAACTTCAAGCCTGGGCATGTTCCTCACATTAGAATTGTCTTAGGAAACTGCTTCCAGGGACCATGTACCACAAAACAAGACAACACCTGGGCAGGGAGGAACTGCAGAGATCCTGGAGTCCACTTCTGAGCAGCTTCCTCCCCAAGCCCCACAGCCCACAGCAGCTTTGCGCAGCCTGCCAGATAGGGAGCAGGGTGGACAAAAAGGAACCGAACAAACACGCACACCTTTTCTCTTTCCAGGTAATAGAAATTGGGACACGTACCCTGCTCCAGCACAGTAAAATGACGAAAGGGTCTTACAGGAAGGGCACCTGTGTACGTAAATCTTTAACTTTCGTTGCAGGGATGTGCACAACGAAAAGACACTTGGCTGCTTCTCCGTCAGCCAAGCAGGGCTCCCTTGCACCCTTTATGGCTCTATTTTGTTGTCAATTACTGTTTCTAAACCTATTAAGAGAGGAAGGGGGAAGAGTGTAAACAGCATTAACAGTAATTTATGATCTGAAAAGGGACAGCAGGAGTTCGAAATCTGTCTCCATTAAGATACTTGCCCCAGCTGCTCTGGGTCCTGGAGCTACAGGATCAGAATCCAGGATTGTAGGAAAAGGATGTTTATACAATGCTTCTGGCAGAAAGGACTTTTTTTTTTGCACCCCAAGGGCAAGGTTCAGCTGACTTTCCGTAAAGGGTCTGGTCTGTGCTCAGTGTGCTATGGGTAACCCTGTCCCTGGTGTGGGAAGATACCGAGCCTTCTAGATTTTTGCTTTCTTTATTTTTTGTTTGATGAACCCTCCCTGATTCCTACAGCGCCATTCAAGTCTGCAGCCACCCACCCCACCTCAACCATCAGCAAAGCCCACCAGGAGAGACACTCATCAGCTCTTCAGTGAGAATTGTGACATGCTTCTGCCTTTGGTAACTCTAGATTCTTCAAGGCAAAGGTTGGCTCCTAAGGTATGTTTTATGCCACCCAGTTTAACTCTGCAGGACCTATTCTCAAGTCAAGGAATCACAAGGCCACGTTACATAGCAGCTTGAGTTAGAGTCTAAAAGGAGAGCCAACTGCATCCCAGGATTACTGGTTTTTTCCTCTTTCTTTTCTTTCGAGGTGGGCATGAGATACCATGGTCTGGCTCTGAACACAGTCTCTGGCAGCTGCTATGGTTCTCTCAACACTAATGATGTGATCAAGTCTTCAAGGGAATTTTAGAGCTGAAGGGAGAGACAAAAAGAAAATTTCATAAACCACCCCCAGAAGCTGTTCGCTGAAGCACCACACGTTTACAGTACCACCTTTACGAACCAGTCTCTTAGATCACTAGCGACCCCACGTGGCCAATTTAAAATAACAGTAATTTTTTTCCCCCTGCGGAAAAGAAACTAACACTTCAAGGTTTTACTCCTAAGTCTTTGTAGAATTTAAAAACTGAAAAGCTGTGGGGACCGTTAATGTCACCTGGCCCAACCACCTCATTTTACAGGAAGCAGAGGTTGAGAGAGGTAAAGAGGGCTCAAAAGGTCACACAGAATATTGAGGTCAAGTTAGGAAGCAATACAAGGAATGATTCTAAGAGATTCTGTGCTACTGGATTTTAATTTCTTAATGGAAGAAAGTAAAAGAAGGCTTTTTGTTCCCGGATCAGAAAATAAATACTGCTTTTACGTAAGAATCACTGTAATAAGACTGCTTGTTTTAAAGGATTCCAAGTTCCAACAGGTATGCAAGAGAGGCATATATTTCTTTTTCTTCTACTCCTGAAACTTATCAGACTACATTAAATTGAGTCATGGCAAGAATGAGGCCAGCATGGACAACAGGGAGGAGTTGGCTTTTGGCAAATGTGAATTAGATGCTTATTTCCAAAGCCTAGCCGCTGAGTGAAGGAAAAGATTGGGTTTGGTTTCCACCCTCATAACGGTACTGCAGATGGGGCGCTATTATTCCCATTTTAGAAATGAGAACACTGAGGCTCAGGGAACTGAACTCACTTGCTCAAAATCTGACAGAGACTAAACTGCAAAGCCAACTCTCTGCAGGACTTTGCTTAATGCCTCAACTTATCCATCCATCAAATGAGATAATATAGTCTGCCTGTTGATCAGAAAATGTTAGTGTTAGAAAGGGTCCTCAGAGGAACGCTTTTTCAAATGAAAATGGACCTGCTGTACATACTACAGTCAAGAATGATTGGTGTCTGCTTGCATATACATAATAAAGTCTAGCAAAGAGAAACATGGATGCTGCTGTGACCAAATTAAAGCTGAGAGTTAAACAGGGCATTTGCAATTTTCGATCTGCTTGAGCATCCGGGCTCTATATTCTGTTCTGTTTACTCTGTAACATGAAGTTTCTGATTCACTCTTCCCAAGGTAAAACTCTATCTTGGTTTGACGGACAATGTTGCTGCTGCTGCAGCTGTTCAAATCACGCTGCCCTTCCAACCTCAGAGCCCTCTGCCATTCAAGACAGTGATGCTTCATTCAAAGTCGGCTCTAAAACCACTTAGTGTGTGCCTACCCTCAGGTCCATGTGTTGTTAAAATATGACATTCTATATGCATTTATATGCGTATGTGTTCATTATTACCACTACTAACACAGTTTTTAATTAGGTGCAGATGACCTTAAAATCATTTGCTTAACTCAAGCACCACCATAGAATCCAAAAGTTCCTGGACAAAGAAAGAAATTTTGAAAATCACTGACCCAGCCCAGGCTGCTATCAAGAAATCCTACTCTTGTTAAAACAAAAATGAGAACCTCCAAAATTTAGGTCCAGCTTAAATCTCTCCCTCTCACTGCCACCATCACTACAAACCCATGTGCCACCTTTCCCGTGAGGCGTCTCATCTGGTCTCCTTCTGTAATCATAGGTTGGACCTCCTCCCTTCCCCCGCAGGACACGGTCCCCCACTCTTGGCAGCTCTGTCCAAAGCATGGACCAAACTCCTTTTGCTGTCTGCTCTGAGCACCATGGAAACAGTCTGGAATTTTCCCAATGCCATTTCTAAAATAACTGCAAAAGAATAGAAGGTAAATAAACACAGAAAGTGGGAGAAGCTTAAAATCAATGATTTACAAAGCATGAAATTCTGATCCAAATCCTGCTACAGGTCTTTCTCTCTCTAGGGCTAGAAAATCTTTCCCTATTCCAGGACAGGTCCCAAAATAGAAATGTAAATTGGTACAAAACTTCTGAAAAGCAATCCAGCGACATGCCTCAAGGTCTACAAAAGAGTCCTATGCGCAGGCCCTGTAATTTCACTTCTGGCAACTCATCTGAATGAAATAAACAGCGAGGGCAGTAATTTATACACAAGATGTTTATCACTAGCTCACCTTTAATTACAAAAAAAGAAACCTGAAAACAAATTGTGCAACAGGTTTTATGATGTAGCCATAAAATGGAATATTACATAGCCATGAAAAATGATGTTTTAAAGCATTTTTGATAATACTAAGTGAAGAGAAAAAGAACTTTTAATGGCATTCAGTGACACTAGCAAGGTGCAAAACTGGCACACATTATGTAATCAAATATTTCAAATCAAAATAAGAGAAGTGTGAGTGTGTAGAGAAACGAAAAAGAAGAAAACTACCAAAATCTCACAAAGTGAGCAGACCAAGTGGTGGGATTAATGCTGATTTTCCTGCATTCTGCTTTAGTTTTATGATGAGCTTGCATTAATGTATAATCTGAAAATGAGATAATTGGGTTGGTCTCTTTAAAAAACATTTTAAAGATATTAACTTCAAAGATGTTAACTTTTTAGAGATATTAACTCTGCAGCCCAGGAGGCTGACCCATTTTCTCCATCTAGATCTCCCTCCCACCTCTCTGCCCCCAGCATGCTCCATCTCAAAGTCTCCTGCTCTGCCCACCTCATCCTGCTTCTCCTTTCTGCTTGTGGACCAAAGAGATCCACATTCAAGACAGCCAGTGATGTGACCCTCCAAGGGACCTTCCAGAGTCACATTTGTCAGGAGGCTGGTGCTTCTTCTGAATTGCTTACCCCTAAATAAAGCAACCCCATGAAAATTCACATTCCTCAAATGTTTTAGAAGATTTTTCTTCTTTGCTTCAGCACTGCCTGAAGAAAAAAAAAAGAAGAAGAAGAAAAAAAGAGTTTTCTTCTCCCCTTGGTTGAGAGGCAGTATCTATGGAATTTGGAATGCATTCAGCTAGTATTGATTGAGCATCCTCTGTGTGCCAGGACCTCTTCTGGAAGAATACATGAGACAAGGTCACCACCCTCTGAGAACTGGCATTCTGGCAGGGACAAAAAATGATAAATAATCACACAAATGAGGATAATATCAACTCTGCTCACTGGTGTTCTCAGAGTGACTCAGTGGCTGCCTCAGACAGTTATTCTTCAGGTCTGTGATGGTAAGACCACGAGGGAGCATCCAGGAGGTACCTTGATGCCAAGATGTTTAGAAAAGCTCAACTTCTTCAGGTCTCGTGCACTGGCGGTGAATGCTAGAAGATGCCAAGACCCCTCAAGAAGGGAGTTGCAGGAGACTTGCACCCACGAGCCATGGCCAGCAGGCTCCCATTCTCCTCATAACCTTCTCTCCACTCCCTGTCCAGTGATGTTGGTTAGGAGATAAGAGGAGGGTAATGATGGTATTTTTGAGACTCAAACAACTCTTCTAAAAATTAGACTCTTAAAGCCAGGTGTAGTGGCTCACACCTATGATCCCAGCACTTTGGGAAGCCAAGGCAGGCAGATTACCTGAGGTCAGGAGTTCAAGACCAGCCTGGCCAATGTAGTGAAAGCCTGTCTGTGCTAAAAATACAAAAAAATTAGCCAGGCGTAGTGGCGGGTGCCTGTAATCCCAGCTACTCAGCAGGCTGAGACAGGAGAATGGCTTGAATCCGGGAGGCAGAGATTGCAGTGAGCTGAGATCACAAAATTGCTTTGCACTCCAGCCTGGGCAACAAGGGCGAAACTCTGTCTCAAAAAAAAAAAAAAAAAGTTAGAGACTCTTAAATGGGTTGTAGAGGCCCTGTTGCTTCTCTCTCACGTGGATTGCTGTTGGGTTTTGTTTTAGTTATTCCAAAAGTATAATAAAATATTTAAAGTTACTAGATGCCATAATGACTTTATCTTTGTTGATTTTCCTCAGCAAATACCTTAAGATCAGAAAGTTCTAGAAGCAGAATGGAAAGTATGACCTAAGACAGAGGGCAGGGGAGAGCCAAAGAGAAGAGAGAATCTCCAACTCAGTCTGTTTTTTCCACAGCACGCTGCAAAACACACATACACACGCACAGTCACTCATTCACCCTCATCCTTCCCTCCCAGATAAGCTATGGCATTGCCTGAGCAGCCGTTCAGAAAATTTTCCAATGCCTCTAACTTACAGAGCTCTTCTTTCTGGACATAAATAGGAATTTCAACTGGGCCGAAAGCAGACACTAAATTACCAAAAGATTCATCAAACACCAAACAATAGAGGAAAATGGTTTGAAGCTGATTGTAAAAGATTAAGGGAAAAGGTTCTGTCCTGAGGAATTGCTGTCTGAACAGGAAATCAAATGACCTAAGGTGGCATTGGGGGAACTAGGGGAAGAGACATAAATCAAGGAAACAGCAAATACCCGATTGCTCTCGTGCCCATGGAAAATTTTTAGAGAGAACTCAAGAAAATGAAAATTGATCTTGCCCCAAATACAACCCAGATGTCCACTTTTGACTCCCAAGAAATGGGAATGCAAAATGGAAAAAAGATGTAAAATGAAATGAATCCATTGGGATATATCCCCCACTAATCTAGCACCCAGAATTTACCTTCTCTAATTTTTTTAAGCAAGTAGGAAATGCAGCACTTAAGGAAATGGTGCCTTCTTCTCTAGCTGTGTCTGTGTATATCTTGTTTCTCTCGTGGTTTTGATGGACCTCAAGGGCAAAAGCCAGAATCTGCGCTTGTACCAGGCACATTGCTGCTAGTAGGTGTTCAATACATATTTATTCAGTGACTGAAACATAAGCTCTGAAAATGTAAGGGTCTCTCTATATACATATTACCTGTTAATAAAATGTACACAAGCATCCAGGTTGTGTAGAAAAAGGGTTTGTGAAGCTACTGGTAATCATAATAATGGTAAATAAATAGCTCTTTATAGTTTACAAAGCACTTTCATAAACTTCATCTCTTAACTCCCATAACAGCCATGTGAAATAGGATTGAGGTTAATTCTCCCGCCCCAGCACCTTTCTGAGAATATCACCAGATGGACTAATTACTCAGTTCATAAAAGAATACATCCACTCTAACCCCAGGAATCCCAGATCAAGCTGTGTTAGCAGAAACAAACAGCAGTCAGCTCTGTTTGCACATCCTCAAAAAGACATAGAAAGTCTGAGCCACAGCAGCTGTACACAGCAAAGTCAATTCGCTGCCAAAGAGTAATTACAGACCTAATTTTTCATATTCCTACTATTGCTGGCTCAGTTTTGGTTTGTGGGAATGTTTGGTTGTATTGGGTGTTTCTAATATAATTTTTTAACAGTTTTCTCTCTCTCCCCCAAATATCTGACACTGAAAAAAGAAATACTAAAATGGGCTGGGGAAAGAAAAACTGGAAAATATTTCATGCATCAAACCGATTCTGCCTCGACTTCTTTTGTTTTAACAGACCCATAGTTTGAAGCAAGAAACTCATGAATACATCAGTTTTTACAGTGTTTCTAGACTAATTTTTTCATTTTGAAGACTTTAAAAAGTAAGTTTGGGAAAGTACCATTCGCTAGATTATTTTAGACTTTTCATTTAAAATAAATGTCAATAATTTAAAGTACATCAGAATAGGAAGTGGTGTGTGTGTGTGTGTGTGTGTGTGTGTGTGTGTGTATGTATGTGTCTAAATTAATTTGAATCTACCTCAAAGGGTAGGTTAGTTAGCCTTTGAAGAATGCTAATCAGAAAATATACCCCTTAGGAGTGTTACTTAACATTTGAAAGATCCTTATCAGAAGTTCCAACTCCAGAAACTCTATGACAATCACTTCAAATAGCAAATTCTTAATCTATATTATGAGATTTATTAATTTCGCATTAGGGATATTTAAAATCATTTCTCACTGTTGAAAGGAGTAGTGATCAAACATGTGTGTTGGTTAGAAACACCACACACACATCTGTCTCCACTACAGTGTAAATGAAGGATAAGAATCTGATGAGCCCAACAGTCTACTTGAGTGAGACGCCCTAGCCTGGATCTCATTTTGATACTAGATTACACTACTTGACAGATGATTCTATTCCCTGATCCAACTGGAAAGCTGGCTAATTCTACCTCTAAATGTAACATTGTGACATCTGCCTTCAGTAAACCTTTCCTGCAGGTGCTTTTAAGAGTGCCAAAGGGCAGGCTGGGCACAGTGGCTCACGTCTGTAATCCCAGCACTTTGGGAGCCTGAGGCAGGTGGATCACTTGAGGTGATTAGATCAAGACCAGCCTGATCAGCATGGCAAAAGCCCGTCTCTATTAGAAATACAAAAATCAGCCAGGCGTGGAGGCAGGCATCTGTAATCCTAGCTACTTAGGAAGCTGAGGCAGGAGAATTGGTTGAACCCAGGAGGCAGAGGCCACAATGAGCTGAGATCATGCCACTGTACTCCAGCCTAGATGACAGAGCTAGACTTTGTCTCAAAAAAAAAAAAAAAAAAGGGTGCCAAAAGGTAGAGAGCTAGGGCTTCACTAAAACATGCAAGATCAGACCTAGGACTGCTATGGGTTCTGTTTGCTAATAAATGTTGGCACCTGGGGAGCAGAATTCATTCAACTTCATGGGAATATATCAGCTGATAGCAACACTAGGGGGAGAGAAGCACCATGGCTCTCATCTACCTCTAATCCTTGGAGGCAATCAATCAAGACAACATGACAATTCCAAACCACCACATTGGCTGGACAGCAAGCAACAGCTCAGCTTGAATTTACACTCTCTGGAATTTGTTGGGAGAGTAATGTCCTCTACCTGTGCTGCAGCCCACAGGGAAAAGCACTTTACCTTCTCTCCTTGTATGAGGAAGTTCTGGGGAAGGTGTTTCTGCCCTTTGTCCACCTCCATCTTCCTACTTACTTTTCCCTAATATGGGAGCAGCTGAACGTGGCCAGAGCATAGACATTTACTGGGTCACATTGCACTGTGATAATGGTTAGTGGACATTCTTGACATGCACTCTCGTTCTCTTTCCACGTCTTCTTTTGCTTCCTTCCTTGGATTCAAGAGACCTGCTTGAGCTTTGCAGCTTCCATGTGGTAGACACACCTGGGAAGACATGGCTGCTGAAGGCAGGCTTATCCATCATGTTGGTTCTTCCCACTGGGGCCTTAACTATGGCCCCCATTAAAGTCGCCAGTTAGGAAACAGTGTGCTCTCATTTGCTCTCACTCTCTCGATCTATCTCTTCTGACACACACATACCCCATAAAGGTCTCAAGATTCAGATTCAGTTCTAAGCTATGTTCTCCAATGCATGTTATACCAGGTAATGAAAGATGGGTTGTTGGGAGCCTGCCAAAACATCACTTAATGCAACAGGTCTTCATTCATCATTGGCTATTGATATCTAGGTGTACACTCCACTGGTCAGAAACTCAGAGAAGAGGAATGACATTTGGTACCCTGAATCTCTGCTGTACCTATCAAAATCGTTTTTTCTAACAATATTTAATAACATGGTGAAATGTTTACAATACAGTTGGAAGTGCAAAAAGCTTCGTGCTCAAGAGGCTATGTAGTGTGGTTTCAGTTTTGTTTTCTACATGAAAGGATAATGAAAGAAAATATCCCCAAAATGCATATCTGCCTTTCTTAGAGAGATGACACTACTGAAGATTTCTATTTTTGATCATTACACTTTCAAAATGCTTTACAATGAACAAAAACATTTATAAACAGTGGGAAAAAAAAGTTACTGTAACAATTTAAATATTTGCTCTTGTCAGGGAAGTCTCTACAACAGCGATGTCCCACAGGAATAGAAGAATGCAGGCCATGCAGGTAATTTTAAATTGTCTGGCGGTAATATTTTGTAAACCCCAAAGAAACAGGTGAAGTTAATTTTAATAAATGTATTTTATTTAACCCAATATACCAAAATATTATCATTTGAATGTGAGCTCAATATGAAAATTATTCATGAGATATTGTCATTCTTTCTATTATACTAAGTCTTTAAAATGTGAGGTATACCCTGGCCGGCAGTGGTGGCTTGTGCCTGTAATCCCGTCACTTTGAGAGGCTGAAGCAATTGAGGTCAGGAATTCAAGACCAGCCTGGCCAATGTGGCGAAACCCTGTCTCTACTAAAAATACAAAAATTAGCCAGGTGTGGTGGTGCACACTTGTAATCCCAGCTACTCAGAAGGCTGAGGCACAAGAATCGCTTGAACCTGGGAGGTGGAGGTTGCAGTGAGCTGAGATCACACCATTGCACTCCAGCCTGGGTGACAGAGCAAGATTCTGTCTCAAAAAAAAAAAAAAAAAATGAGGTTCATGCTACATTTAAAGAAACAGCCACATTTCCAACTGGCTACATTTTCAGGGTTTCATAGCCACATGTGGCTAGTGGCTTCTAGAATGGACAGCACAGCTCTGTGCATTAGCACTGAAGAATCAATATAGAAAGCATGATGCCAGGAGAGTGCAGGGAGATCTCCCCTAGTATGCTTCAGACCTTGACATCCTGCCATAGTCATATGCTAAAGTTGGGACTGTAAAGGCCCCCGTTAGAAAGTAAATATGCACGCTTTACTCATCCATTACTTTCTGAGTCGTCATCATCACAGATCAGGCACTCAGCTGGAAGCTGAAGATGACATCATGAAGGGAGCCCTGCCCTCCTGATAACCCACTGTCTTGTGGAAGAGATGGCCTGTAAATAGACTGTGACTTGGATGGAGCACAGAAGTCCTGCAAAAGGGGGCACTGGAGCCAGTCCTGAAGATGAGTTGAGAGTCTTGGCGGAGACGACAGAATGGGTAATGGGCACAGATGTGTAAAGGAGCATGTCTCACAGGGAATGAGGTGGGCTGTATTATCTGCTTCACAGGCTATATTGGGAGTACCAGTGGGAGCTGGGAGTAGAGAGAGGGCAGAAGCCATGGGGTAGGGAATCAACTGAAGAGACAGACTCCAGGTGTTTTAGAAAGGAGCATGTATTAGAGCATCCTCCTTTCTAAAGGCTACATGGAGGATATACTAGAGCCATAGAGTGGCTACTACCACATGGAAGATGTGTTAGAGCCATAGAGTGACTGGCAGAGTAAGGTTCAGCTAGGAGAAAAGCACTACATCCACATTAGAGCCAAATGTGCCTGAACCACACAGTGGCAGTAGGGAATGGGAATGAGTGAACAGAAGTAAAACCAACAAAACTTAGCAAGCAACAAGAGGTAGGGTGTGAGAGAGAAGGGAGAAGGTTTTAGAAACTTTTCACTTCCCTAGTCTGGCTAAGTGAGTGAACAGTCATGACCGTAAACAACGGAAGCCTTGCTGTCTGCATAGAGGAGACTAAGTAATCACTGGGGACCAGCAACGCCAGCCTGGCACCCTGATCCAGCCCAACAATGAGGCTTGAGCTTGAATCTCTCTTCATAACTGGTCAGCTGCCCTGTCTAGGGCCCTGTGCTTCTCCAGGCTGGGGCCCTACCTTACTCCTTGTTTGGATCTCCCCGGAAATCTCCTGGGGATATCGCTGTCCTGGTGCCTGTGTCCTATTTGAACAGAACCACAATGGCCACTCTGCCAATCAGCCTTCTTGCATTTTCTCTCCTACCAAGAGATAGGGCTCATTTTCGTCATTTTACTTAAATATTTTTCTTTTCAAATTTAATGTCTGGCTGGCTCAAAAAAGTAATTTTAGCAATACCGAAGCATTCATATTTTCCTTCTAGTGCCAAAATTATATTTCTTGCACATAATTTCTTCTGCTAAGTGCAAATGTCCAGCATACAGCAAAAAGTGTTAGTCACATTTATTCACATTCCTAGAGCAACTGGTAGTTTTCAAGGCACTGCCATGATTTTTCACTGCTCTAAAGGCAAGTTTCCAAATCCTGCCTTGATAAGCCAGGCTCTCAGTTCCTGGAGCCTTCCCTACCTCATTGCCCCGTCTCCCTCCACCCTGCCTCAGACTCCGCTTTCCATTTGGACCCATGACTCGGACCTGCACCGTACTCTTCTCTTGGCCTCTGATTGCGCCTCTGCGTGGGCTGTATCTCCATCTGGAAAGCCTCTCCCCACCTTTCACACCTTGTGATTTTCTTTTCTGCTGCATCTCCTCTAGGAACACTTTCAAGCCCGACCCCAGGCTAAGATTGGTATCCTCCTGACTTGGGCTCTCACAGCAAATTTACTCACTTTCTCCTGCCCCTGGCCACACTGGACTGTAGGGCCTGCCTGCGCCCCTGCCACTAGACCATGAGCAACTAGTGGGCATGTTCTATGTCTTTTTCATCCTTTTCATTTTTCTCCTTGCAGATTCTAGAGCACAGAATGCATATATAGTACAGTATCTTATTCTTACTCTTGGCAATAGGGTTTAGTTCTCTGTCCCCATCCAAATCTCATGTTGAATTGTGATCCTACATATTGGAGGTGGGGCCTGGTGGGAGATGGTTGGACCATGGGGGTGGTTTCTGATGGTTTAGCACCATTCCCCTAGTGCTGTCTTGTGAGGGAGTGAGTTCTTGTGAGATCTGGTGGTTTGAGAGTGTGCAGTACCTCTCCCTTCTCTCTCTCCTTCTCTTGCTCCAGCCATGTAAGTGCCTTCTGCCACGATTGTTAAGTTTTCTGAGGCCTTCCTAGCCTTGCTTCTCATACAGCCTGTGGAAACGTGAGTCACTTAAATCTCTTTTCTTTATAAACCACCCAGTCTCAGATAGTTCTTTATGGCAATGCGAGAACGGACTAATACACTTGGTAACAGGGGTGAACAGAGGCCTCAGAAAGCTCTGTCCAAGTCCTAAGCCTCCCACCTTCATTCATTCCGCCCCCATTCCGTATCTGTGAATGTGACTTTATTTGGATATAGGATTGTCACAGATGTAATTAAGGATCTCGGCATGCAGTCATGCTGGATTTACAACAGGCTCTAAATTCAAGCATGGTGAGAGAAAGAGACAGGGAGCTTTCAGACACACAGACATAGAGACGCACAGGGATAAAGCCTTGTGCAGACAGAGGCAGAGACTGGCGTGATCCCTCCACAAGCCAAGGATCGCTAAGGATGGGTGGAGCCGCAAGAAGCTGAGAGAGCGGCAAGGACTGACTCTTCCCGGAACCGCCGGGGGAGCCACCCCTCTGACTTCTTGCTTTCAGACTTCTGGTCCCCAGAATTGTAAGAGAATATACTTCTCTAGTTTTAAGCCACCATGTTTGTGGTAATCAGTTACAGCAGGTCTAGGAAACAGATATAAGGGATGCCTGTGAAATGCGATGTAAACACACATATGATGCCTATATACCTGAGTAAAAGTATTTTTTGTTTATGATTTGGTTTTGTTGGAAAATTCCCATAAATGTCTAGGCTGGTTCACACCCCCCTCTCCGCCCCCCATGTAAGTGCCCTCTTTCCAGCCTCAACCCCAGCTGGGCAAATCATCCAATGTCGTCTAGCAAAGATTCTACTGGAATAAGTCAGCTCATGATCTTGACTTGGCTGCCCTGTCTCCCCCACTTTCCCCTCATCTGTTACATCCCACTACCCAGCGTGGAGTCCAGTTGGATTCCATGACCTTGTGTAGCCTCTGCACCTGTGACACCTGTTCCCTCACTCCCAGTCCTCTTGACCTGCAACCCCAGGGGCAGCTTTTGCAAGCTCCAGGATGCCACCTACCCCCAATCTTGATCTCACTCCCCACCCAACTAGGCCCTCGTCACAGCCCAACTCCCAGCACACAGCATCCGTGAGCGTGTCATGAGTAAACACATTTTCCATGCACAATCAATACACTGATAATGATGGTGATTGTCAATTTCAAGCAGTAGCAATTAAAGAAGGAGAACATTTTCTTGTTTATCTACAACACATTTTCACGTTCAAAATCACACATGTTATCATTAACAAATCCATTGCTCCTCAAGACATTTTCTTATTTACTTCTTCATCAGACACTTGAGAGCTATCTGAATAAAAACGAAAATATGTTGGCCTCCAGGAATGGAATCTTTCTTGACACGTGGTTAAAGCAAAAAGTCAATATCTAATCCCACCATAATTGATTTGCTAATTGTGCGGAGGTAGCTGATATTCTTACTCTTTAAGTCAGCCAGCACCCATCTCTACTCCACTCCCCAAAAATACTAGATTTCCGGAATGCAGTGAAAGCAAACCAAATGAAGTGATTTCACATTCCTGGGACACTGCAGGTGTTTTTGTTATTAGGAATATGTCTATGCAAAATAAGAGGCATGCCAAGAAGCAACATGATTAGTGTTCTCCATGATGGGGGGAAAAGCACCACTGAGAACTCCAAGTTTACTTTTGGAATTTTGACACAATTCAATAGTTTTCCAGAAGGTCAGAGGGCCTGAAGCAGCTGGTAGACTTCCTCTGATTCACCACAGCGACGTCCTTCCTGGCCAGGCCCCGAGCCCCGGTTCAGGCCCTTTTTATCTTCCCTCCTGCCACTGCCAAAGCCTCACACCTGGCCAGCCTGCCCCTTCCCACAGCCTGCCTGTCCATCCGCCTGGAGATGCAGAGCCACCTCTCATGGAGCTGATGATGTCACTCTCGTGTTTGAAACTTTCCTCTCACCCTTGCCTTGGGTATAAAACCTGAACCCCAAGACCCAGAATCTCTGAGTCACTTCAGCCTCACACACTCTCTGTCAGCAAGAGACACCTGAGCTCAAACCACATCAAAGTAATTTGAGTGGAATTCCAGCTCATTTCGCTGAGAGCCAATTTGCAGCATTTCATAAACGAAGGGGTTTTCTCACTGTTCATTATGCCTATAGCTCTTTGTTTCATTTACTTTTGAACACCTCAGTCACTTTCCCTTTGCATTTTGTTATAACGTAACCTACTTGTTTTGTTTGTTTTATTGTTTTAAAATCCTGAAAAGACTAAACAATAATAAGCCCCTCAAAAATGTGCAGAAACACACACACACAAAGGTGTGTTGATGGTATCGTGGTTATGGGGTAGAGGGTCTTTGTTCCTAGGAGAACTTTGCTGAAATATTGGGCAGAAGTGTCATCATGCCTGCAATTTATAAATATTCAGCTAAAATAAAAACTGTGAGTTGTGAGAGAGTGAGGCAATGTGGAAATTTTTCAAAATAAAACATTGGGGAAAATGGGGAAAGTGAATTGAATTTTACGTAAACTCATCATTCCACGGTTTGATCCTCCATGAGCCGGCCTTGGGGAAGCACTGTGACTTTTAGTAACCTTGCATCCTTCTTCCACTCCCTCTGCCTGAATCCCTTGGTAAATCTCAGTGGCCCCAGTCTAAATACTTCCTTGATCTTTCACTTGCTCTTCACAGGCCAATCTGATCTCTGCCTCCGTTACAATAATACCCTATCACCCATACTCTTCATTCCTACAATGTTAATTTTGCATTTTGGGTTGCTGTTTTGAGAGCTCCTAGTGCCTAGGATAGGGCCAGGCATACAAAAGGTGTTCAAGCATGTTATCCTAGAGGAAATCAGTGAGGCAATAAGTGAAACTATACCATCTATTTTATACAGAATGATATTCTATTTTTTTTTTTTTTTGAGACAAAGTCTTACTCTGTTGCCCAGGCTGGAGTACAGTGGTGTAATCTCGGCTCACTGCAACCTCCATCTCCCAAATTCAAGCAATTATCCTGCCTCAGGCTCCCGAGTAGCTGGGATTACACGCGCCCCCACCATACCTGGCTAATTTTTGTACTTTTAGTAGAGACAGCGTTTTGCCACGTTGGCCAGGCTTGTCTTGAACTCCTGACCTCAGGTGATCCGCCTGCCTTGGCCTCCCCAAGGGCTGGGATTACAGGTGTGAGTCACTGCACCTGGCCTTCTTTTATTCACCAGGGTACTTGAAAAACTGAGGCAATATGAATTGAAACTGGGCCAACCAAAGCTCATACTTAGAGAGCCTGAGAATTCAGGATTCTGCAAGTAAGAGAAATGGGGTGTAGCAACTAAATGAGTTTTTCCAGAGAACTATCTCAGAAAACAGAGACCAAGGAAATGGACTTTTTTGGTGCAGGGTGTGCTGATGCTGTGAGCTGAGGAAAATACCATGGTTCCATTCTCAGTCTCACTTGTTCAGATGTGCTGGTCTCAGCCTAATCCATCCCAGGCAATTCATTAAGCATCCCTTGAGGAGCGGGCTTCTAGTCTTTTCTTTTCTGTGGATCCACTAGATTTGCAGGGGTTCACGCAAAGTTTCATCTGCATGTTACAGCAGGTCCATGACAAAGAACAGGGCTTTTGTGGCCAAGAATGTTTACAGCCCTGAAAAGCAGGAAGGTATGGCCATCCAGTGAAGCCCAAGGGAGGGGATTTTATAGGCATCTCACCTTGGACCATCTACTCACCTACTTTGTTTCACGTCATCTTTACACCTATCGTACCTATTACGCCCTTTAATGATATCTTTTCTTGGTTGTTGAACCTCTACACATCATAATTCAAAAACCTTTCAATCCTAAATTGGCCTTTAGAAAGCATTTCTAAATTCCACAGTATCTTTTTTATTATACAGCATATTGATGTGTATATCATCTTCCATCTCTTCAGAATTGTTATCTGACTCCAAATTCTTACACTATGTTTTTTAATGCATGGTTTTTGGAGCTGGATCATCATCTAGATTCCTACTAAGCCCTTCTTTTTTTATTTTTTAATTTTATTTTAAGTTCCAGGACACATGTGCAGGACATGCAGGTTTGCAACATAGGTAAACATGTGCAGTGGTGATTTGCTGCACCTATCAACCCATCACCTAGGTATTAAGCCAAGCAAGCATTAACTATTTATTCTGATGCTCTCCCTTCTCCCACCCCCTAACCCCTGACAGACCCCAGTGTGTGTTGTTCCCCTCCCTGTGTCCATGTGCTCTCATCGTTCAGCTCCTCCTTATAAGTGAGAACATGCAGTGTTTTGTTTTCTGTTCCTGCATTAGATTAAACCCTTCTTGCTACCTCCACCCAGTACCTTGAAGGGTGGCATGGAGGAATGGAAAGATCAGAGACTATGTGACCTTTCTAAGTACACAGCATCTCTCTAAACATGGGATCCTTCAACTGTAATTAAATAAGACCAATTGTGCCAAACTCAAAAGACTACCTTAAGTAGTAAACAATGTAATAAATACTGCATGGGGCAATAGATACCGGAAAGATGACTGTATTAGTCAGGGTTCTCCAGAGAAACAGAATCAATCAGATGGAAAAAAAAGAAAGAAAGAAATGTGTTAGACGCTATTAACCCACATGATTATGGAGGCTGAGAAATCTTACAACCTGCCACTGGCAAGCTGAAAACTCAGGAAAGCTGACGGTGTCATTCAAAGACCTGAAAGCCAGAGAGTCAGTGGTGCAGATTCCAATCCAGGTCAAAAGGCCTGAGAACCAGGAGCACCAAGAGCAGAAGAAAATCAGTGTCCCAACTTTATCAGTCAGGCAGAGAGAAAATTTAATGCTCTTCCACCTCTTTGTTCTATTCAGGCTCTCAGTGGATTGGATCTTGCCCACTCACATTGGGGAGGGCCATTTACTTTACTGAGTCTGTGAATTTGGATGGTACTCTCTTCCAGAAACACCCTCAACCTGAAACACTCAGAATAAAGCTTAATTAGCTATCTGGGCATCCCTTGGCCCAATCAAGTTGACACAATTAACCATCACAATGCCAGTACCTTTCCTATTCTAACAATAGTAAGCACTAGTATTTAATTTACTGAGCACTTACTCTGTGCTTTATATGTGGTAACTCTTTAATATTCAGAGCAACCCTATGAAATCAGTTATAATTTACAGAAGAAACTTAGGGGAAAATGAAGTCAAAAGTGGCAAAGCCAAACACTGAAAGCCTACATGCTGGAGAAACAGCTGAGGTAGCTGTACTGCAAAGGGAGAACTTTTAACATCTACATGTAAACTCATTTTCAAAATTTCCTAAGAGATACTCTGAAGTCATGAAAATAGCAACAGATGAAAGTCCAAAGCCTGGGCTCCTGTCCAGGCTCCATCAATTCCTGGTTTTGTAATTGTCATGGGGCGCCCTCCACAGGCCCACAACCGCAAATCAGACTGCATGGTTTGCCTCCTCCTTGGAATGGATGGGCTTGCTAGATACTTACCACTGATCTTGAAAGTAAAGAATAGGCCAATGTGGTGACTCATGCCTATAATCCCAGCACTTTGTGCAGATCATTTGAGGTCAGGAGTTCGAGACCAGTATGGCCAATATGATGAAACCCTGTCTTTACTAAAAATACAAAAGAAAATAAAATAAGTCGGTCATCATGACATGTGCCTGTAATTCCAGCTACTCGGGAGGCTGAGGCACAAGAATCACTTGAACCCAGGAGGCAGAGGTTGCAGTGAGCCAAGATCATGCCATTACACTCCACCCTGGGTGACAAGAGTGAAACCCTGTCTCAAAAAAGAAAAAACCAGAAAGCAAAGAATGCCAGTGTTCCTTCCTGAAACATAGGCTATACATCTGTGGTGAGAGAAAAAAATAAATAACATCTGCAAATTTCCTGCCTAAAAATCCCCTTTGTTTAGAAATTCCGCTTGCTTATATATATCCTCAGAAAGGCAGATTTTAAGTTCCAATCAGTTGTCATGGGTTCACAATTTATGATCCGAGGGAAATTTTGAAAGGCAGCTGTACATCCCCTCCCTTTGTAGGACAAGTATTCCAATAGTCCCTTCAAGGTCCTGGCTGTAAATTTTAGTCAAGATCCCACTGATGTCACCCTCCCCAACCCTATCCTATGGAACCAAACTAAGGTTCCAGATCATTTGAAATGGGAAGATGATATCCCAACCTGAGCCGGAGGTAAAAACTAGATATTGTCTGATGCTGTCTGCATAAAACCCTTTGATCAGCCTCTGTCCCACGGCCATCAAAATAATTAAGATCTAATGCAGAGAAGAAAGATTTGCACTTGGTTTGGCAGGCCCTGGAACCCTGGTCTTAGCTGAGTTGAGTCATTTAAGTTCACCAAGACTTGAATTTCTATCCAAAAACATGACAATAATAACATCTATCCTGACTCTTTCAAGGGCCATTGTGAAGATTAAATCTGGGTGGCAGCTCAGCTCATAGTTAAGAGGTCAGATTCAGAGTTAGACAGCCTAGGTTCAAATCCCATCTCCAATACCCACTAGCTGTACGACCTTGGGCACATTACACATTCATTCATTTAACCTATATATGCTGCAGATTCCTTATTTGTAAGGAATAAGGAATTTGTAAGAGAAAAGCAAAGATCCTATATAGGTTTTTGACCTATATGATCCAAAGGTCATAAGGTTGTTGTGAGGATCAAATGGGCTAATACATACAAAGCATTTAGAAGTGTTTGCCATTATGAGTTAGGAGTTAGTAGTGCTCATGTAAGTGGTAGGCATCATTATGGGAAAGCATTTTAAAAGCCAAAACTGTCACTCTAAGATACCTCTGTGGAATGAGTCTTACCCAAAAGCTTTCTGTGAATTTTTTAACAATGAGGGCCTGGAAATTTGCTTTTAGACAACTTCAAAATATCCCCTGCCCAATCACCAAGTCAGAACTGCAGCATCTACAGTTCCTGAAACTTAAAGGAATGTTGTTGAAGTCCTGTAGGGCTCCACCCTGCTTTCTGCCATCCCAAAGCATCAACTTTAACTCAGCTAGAGAAGATGGTCATTTCCTGAATATGGTTTAGATTTGTGTCCTTGCCCAAATCTCATGTGGAATTGGAGGAGGGGCCTGGTGGGAGGTGATTGGATCATGGAGGCAGATTACCTCCTTGCTGTTCTCATGATAGTGAGTAAGTTCTCATGAGATCTGATGGTTTAGAAGTGTGTGGCACTTCCCCCTTCTCTCTCTCTCTCTCTCTCTCTCTCTCTCTCCCACTGCTATGAGAAGGTGCTTGCTTCCCCTTCACCTTCTGCCATGATTGTAAGTTTCCTGAGGCCTCCCAGTCATGCTTCCTGTACAGCCTGTAAAATTGTGAGTCAATTAAATCTCTTTTCTTCATAAATCACCCAGTCTCAGGTAGTTGTTTATAGCACTGTAAGAATGAATGGACTAAAACACAGAGGATGGTGATGATTATGGGAACCACATGCAATAACTAAACAACATTTTTAAGTATATGGAGCACTTTTTGAACATAAACCCTTCAACCATCACAACCAATTCACAGATCATCCTTCTCTACTGTCTCCTCTTAGAGGCAGACATATAAAAAATCCATTCACAAAAAAAATACATTCATGATAACAACTCTCACAATTTCTGAAAAATCACTGTGAAATTCACCCCCAAGCCCTCACTGAATCAGTTCCTGGGACTCAATGGCTAATCAATCTATAAGTATAACCAATCTCAACAAATCAATGTCTTCAACTTCAAATCACACAAATAGACACAAGCCACACTGCAGAAGGTCATTATCTAATGCAATATGGGGAGACAACAGTTGAGACTATTACCAGGTACCCAGAGGACTGCATAGGATCATTGCATCTGTGGATCACATCAATTTTAGCACCTAACACATTACTAACACTACCCAACACATACTAGGCACTCCATAAACATTTGTTACAGTTGGGGTTTCCTAAGCATCTTCACCCACATTATGTAGTTTTTAACCTCAAACTATCCTTCACAATAGGCATTTTTTAACTTATACTCACTCATTTTAAACTTTGTGAAACTGCCATTTCTACCAGTTTAAGGATTTGCCCGAAATTATAACAAGAGTAATAAATGACACAAATGGAACGCATCTCTCCATCATTCAAGGTTAGTGTGTGTCATATTGTTACACAAGTATAAAAACTTCAGAAGTAACATGGAACAGGGATTCCTCTAGATACAATGTCATGCCTCTCACAACATTATAGTCCTTGCCGTGGTATATGCAGCTCTAGCAAGAATTGCATTTTCACACTTTGATCAAAATTTAGCAGTGTACCTGAGACAGTTGACAAGATGCTAGCAGCAAGCCAGCGGAGAATCTTTGTCTCAATAGGAAGATGTGCCAAGAAAGGAGGAAGGTAAATGGGGTTCCAGGAAGGGCAAATACAGTAGGATTTAGGCTTGTAAGGCCTCCTGCCACCTACCTTCTCAAAATCCAACCTCCACCCATGGCTCCATACACCATTCTACTAAGATTATTCCTCTAGCAAAAAAGAGATTTTCCCCTTCATTCATGAACATTAATGTCACAGAATAGAACTACTTTCATTTTGTTCTGTTATTTTAATCAAATTGCTAATTCACATTTACTATAAAATGACTGGTAAATATAGATAACAAAAATAAAAATTATTAAATTAAAATCACCTGAGTTCCATAACCAAAAAATTTCTGCTAACTTGTTAATGTAATTCTTCCACAATTTTCCTAGCATACCAACTCTTATATACATGTATATATATTTGAAAAACAATACTATAACTGTTTTAAAATCTGGCTGTTGTGTTTCTTCACTCAACAGGAAATCTTACACAACTTTTCATGTTAATACATAAGAGCATGCAAACATCATAATGACTTCAGTATAAACCATTTAATGAACTTTCTATGGCTGAATATTTAGGTTGTTTCCAAAATTTTGATACTAGAGACAATATTTCATGAGCATTCTTGAATATACATCTTTGGGTAAATGGTTAATTATTTCCTTAGGATGAATGTGTATTTAGGATAAACAAGTATTTGATTATCTCATTTATAATAGAGAGGCCTTTAATGGCTCCTACTCAACACTTATAATAAATTCCAAATGAATTAGCTTAGCCCACTTTAGTCTTTCCCTCACCCCAGAGCTTCCCTGCACATACTGTTGATGTCTTAGGCTGTGCTCACTCTCTGTGTCTTTCTCCACTTCACTAATCCATTCTCTTCTTTTCCCAAACTTCAAAATTCAGCTTAAATATCACCTTCTTCTGAAAGTCTTCTACTGTCATGATTCTTCACCAATACAACTCAAATTATACTACTACTAATAATAATAATAAACATGTACATTTAGCACTCATTTTGTGCCAGGAAGTATTCTAAGCATGTTACATAGATATGTCATTCTATTCTTTCAACAAATCTATGAGGTCATCACTGATACCTCAATTTTACAGATAAACTGTGATTTAGAAGCTTTGAAGTTTGTTAGGATTTGTGAATATATGAGTACTTATACAAACTTAAACTAAAATATGTGTATGTATGCAGCTCTGGCTAAAAGTATAAAACCTTAGCTACCTGTTTTGATGAATAAATCCTTTTTCAAAAACACTTAAAACTAATGTTATTATCTAGAGGAAAGAACTATAAGATGCAATTAAAGAGAGCTATGTGATTTAAGGTGAAGCTATTTGGATAAAAATTTGAAATGAAGGTGAATTATTGGTATTGTAGATTAAAACTCAGCCCCTGAATCTGTTAAACACTTTAATTGCCTTTACACATTAATAACAACTGGAGAAAATTCCAACCTGTATATACCATTTTTGTTTAAGTATCAAGCCTTTTTATCAGGTACTTAGCATCCTATCATAAAAACCAAAGTTATTACTTTATTTTACTCGATTAGTCAAAAGGAAAATAGAATTCCTACTCATAAGAAAACAAAACCAAACAACAGGACATAATAAGTTGTTAAGCATTTATATAAACACATTACATTTTTAAAGCATTCAACATGTAATTAGTGGAACCCAGAATTAGATTTGTTTTTATTGTCACAATGCGGAAGAAAACCTAGTACTGAATAAGTTATTCAACTATTAAACCTTGACCAAAAAGATTTATTGTTAATTGTTTAAACAACCAGCAATAAAGTTAAACAACTTTTTTTCCCTTCCAATCAACAAACCTGGCCTGCATGACTTTCACTAATTCACTAAGTGTCTAACAAAGGTAAAATAATAAACACGCAATGAAGAGGCAGCCATGCCCCGTCAAACGGAAGTGCAGTGTCTCCTGAATTGCCTGGCTCTGTGTCGGGTGGTATGAGAAGATGAGCTAGATACAATTGACCCCTCTAGCGCATCAATTTTTCCAACAATGAAGATAAACATCTTTATTCTAAAACAAGCATAGTTATACTATAACATAAAATAGAATAAAATGTTGAAATAAAAAGCTGTCATCTACTTAAACACCTTCCTATCCACTCTATATTTGTATGCCTTTAGAATTTTGCACCATTTTAATGTATTACCTCTTAGAACAAATTAACTTTTTAAAAGCTGTAAGGGCTGGGTGTGTTGTCTCACACCTGTAATCCCAGCACTTCAGGAGGCCAAGGTGGGCTGATCAGGAGGTCAGGAGATCAAGACTATCCTGGCCAGCTTGGTGAAACCCCGTCTCTACTGAAAAAAAGAAAATACAAAAACTAGCTGGGCGCGGCAGCTCATGCCTGTAATCCCAGCTACTAAGAAGGCTGAAGCAGGAGAATCTCTTGAACCTGGGAGGCAGAGGTTGCAGTGAGCCGATATCACACCACCGCACTCCAGCCTGATGACAGAGCTAGGCTCTGTCTCAAAAAATAAAATAAAATAAAAGTCAGAAGATGGCAAAAATGATTTGGAGAAAATAACAACTATGTTTTGCACATCTGAATTTGTAGAGAATTCATATCTGCTACACATATGTATAGCTGCAAAGATTATCCTTGTCCAAAATATGCGTATTAATCTCTCTCAATCTCTTTCTCAATATGTGTAATACTTCCAAAAGGTTTCCACCAAAAAGTCCTAATAGCCTAAATAAAAATTTGTCCACCCTCTCTCCACTCCAAATTCACAGCAAAGGGTCACTAAAGATACTGAAATTTGTTAGTACATTTTTAAAGTCATATTTTTCTTTATTAATTTACTTTTAAATTAATTTTAATTTATTTAATTTTTGTTTGATAATTTTAATAATTTGTTTGGATAATGATTCCAAATCCAAGAGAAAAACACACATAAAAATTTCCCCTTCCACCTCTGTCCCCAGCTGCCCAGTTTCCCTTCCTGAAAACAACAATCAAAGTTGCCAGATTCCTGTGTATCCCTCCAGAGGGCTCCTTAAATCTGACTCTGTGCCCATCTAACCAGGCTAGAGAGAATTTAATCTTAGCCATGTTAAGGATACATACTTTTTGAGGGAACTAATAAGGTGTTCCCTTCTTAGTTCCGACTAGTTGGAATCAATCTGAAGAGGGGTTCAAAGAACCACACTTATTTATGCGGGTAGGAAATGCAAAGTGAATTTGCAAATAGAAGCCAAATGGGCCTGTCCATAGGGCAAATAATCAATCACCTCCCACCTGACAGAGCTAATTTGCATTTCTATAGATAATAATCCTTTTCACTAGCATCAGTTTTCTATAATTTACAGTCTGGTAAAATAGCTCCAAGACAGTAAAAAGCAGATAAGCAGAAAAGGTGTGCTTAGACAGAATACTTCATTATCTTTTCTTTGTCCATTTTGATCTTTCTCAGCTGTTTCTGACAGTCACTTAGATGGAATTCTTACGCCCTCTGCTATACTCTACTCTACATACACTCTACACACCTGCATATGCCTACACATGCATGAAGGCACAGAGATCTATCTCACAACAAAAATTCAGGAAGGGTCCTCCAGTCATTGTTCTACACTGGTTACTGCTAGCTGTTCCATGTCCTTGCCATGGTTCTATGGAAGAAGAGGTCCTCTGTTGCTTTCCTGATGCTTTATTTTAGGTTTCCAAGAAGCAGACCCTGAGATAAAGATTTGAGAGTAGAGAGGTGAAGGTACCACTGGTAGGGGAGGGAGAAAGTGAGGCAGAAATGGAAAGACAGCAGTTAAAGGATTGAGTGACTGGAACTTAATCTCATAGGAAAATTATGGGATACATTGTAAAGTCCCCTCTTTGGAAATATCCCAAAGGGTAACGGAACTGGGGTATTTATACTCCAGCTCCCTGGGGTCATTGGTAGAGGGCTGCTCCCAGGAGTATTAATTCTCTAGCTCTATTGGCCTGTTCTAAAAAATAGCAGAGCAGCCTTCCAAAGCTTTAGAGAGACACTATGTCAAAGAGATGCACCTACTTGCAGTTGGAAGTCCACAGAGGCACACAGGAGTAGGGCCTAGAGATGTAGGCAGAGCCCCCACAGAAACCACTTCATACCAGGCTTGGATGTGCAAGGCTCGGCTGGGCCTCAAGTTGGAAGCCTGAAACCTAACTCTTATGCCTTGCACTTCCTCTCCCACCTAGGGTCTTGCCACCTCCTGTCGCAGGTACTGTGAAGGTAGAAGACATGGGTCCTGCTACTCACAAAATCATCAGTCCCTGTCCCTCTCCAGCCCTGAATCTGTTTTCCCTCCCCACTAGAGCCTTGACCTCCCTGCTCCCAAAGGTGTTCATTTCTCACTCCAATTCCACACTAGGAGGTCAGGCTACCCAGAACAAAAGCCAAAATAACAGGCTGCCTTTGATCAACTTTGAAACACATTTCCCTAGAAGCAATAGAAGCTGAAATCCCAATTACTTTCTTGAAATAGGAAAAACGAGGAGAACAAAACACAGTCATGTTTCAAACTTCATTCTGCCACACAGAGGAAAAATAGTAAAAACGTGGGATCCTCTTTCCATCTCCAGTGATCTGATGGTTTCTGAAAAAGAGAAGTCTCCCCATTTGTTTCTGGGATTCCTCAAAAAATAGCAAAACAAAGGCCAGGTGCGGCGGCTCACAGCTGTATTCCCAGCACTTTGGGAGGCCAAGACAGGCCAATCACCTGAGGTCAGGAGTTAGGGACCAGCCTGGCCAACATGATAAAACCCTACTAAAAGTACAAAAATTAGCCAGGTGTGGAGGTGGGAACCTGCAATCCCAGTACTTGGAAGGCTGAGGCAGGAGAATCACTTGAACCTGGGAGGCAGAGGTTGCAGTGAGCTGAGATCGTGGCACTGCACTCCAGCTTGGGCAACAGAACAAGATTCTGCCTCCAAAAAAAAAAAAAAAAGCAAAAAACAGAGCAGAATGAAAATTTAGCTAAGTTGAAGACTGCTTCAGTCTCAGCACAGACACAATGGTAAAACTCCACTCCGCAGTGTTTGGAAGTGTTGTCTTGACTGTTTGATCCTTATGGGGAATCTGTCTTCCCTCTCTAATTAGAGTGCTAGTGTATATTTCTCTGTAATCCTGGACTGGGAAGTGGTAAAAATCCTGCCTTCTTTGCACATTTCATTTCCTCATTGTTTTAAAGTTATTTTACTTTCTACAGTCTCTGATGAGACATGAAATAAACTGCCATTTTTTGAAAGCCTAGTAACATCAGCACCTTCATATTCATAATCTCTTAAAAGCCTCCACAACACTAAAGTGTAAAAGCATTTTTAAATGGGGATTGTAGTCCAGAGAGGTTAAGAAATTTCCTACAGGTCACAAAGCTACAGTTGGAACTAGGATTCAAATGTATTCCCTCTGATATTTTCCTCTATACCATGATAGGTATTTTCCTTATTAAATCCTAACTGGACTTTGTATCTTAAAAGTCCTCATAACACTGAAGTGTAAAAAGCATTTTCATATGGGGATTGTGGTCCAGAGAGGTTAAGAAATTTCCTGTGGGTCACAAAGCCACAGTTGAAATTAGGGTTCAAACTTATTCCATCTGACATTTTCCACTATTCCATGATAGGGATTTTCCTTATTAAATCCTAACTGGACTTTGTATCTTCCAAGGCTGAAAAGTTATGAAAGGTTAAAAACAATAGCATTTTCCCTATGCTTTTTTCAAATTCTAGGAGATGACAATAATTAAATGATGATAATAATAATTAAAAAGACCCTTCTTAATTATTATAATGATAAATAGAAAATAAAATCAAGGAAAATGTATTACATCAATTAGTGGACATCAAAGTCAATTTTCCATGCTCTAGGAAGTAAGTTCTACCAAGTAACTGACTATTGTAACTTAACGATCTTGGTAAGAACAAGGCCCCAATGGCATTCATCAGGCAGCATGCTGGTTTCTTCCAAAACAACACTTCACCCACTTCCTCTTATGCTCATTGGAGGGAGTGGTTCGAGTAAAAAGATCAGAGTTTTGCTGACTGACAGACCTGACTTCTAATCACAATGCTGCTGGTATCTTGCAGTATATATTAGTCCATTCTCACATTGCTATAAAGAACTCTTGAGACTGGGTAATTTATAAAGAAAAGAGGGGTTTTTGTTTTTGTTTTTGTTTTGAGATGGAGTTTCATTCTTGTTGCCCAAGCTGAAGTACAATGGCGCGATCTCAGCTCACTGCAACATCTGCCTCTGAGGTTCAAGCGATTCTCCTGCCTCAGCCTCCTCAGTAGCTGGGATTACGGGCACATTCCATCATGCCTGGCTAATTTTGTATTTTTAGTAGAGATGGGGTTTCTCCATGTCAGTCAGTCTGGTCTCGAACTCCTAACCTCAGGTGATTAGCCCACCATGGCCTCCCAAAGTGACGGGGTTACAGGTGTGAGCCACCACACCTGGCCAAGAAAAGAGGTTTAATTGACTCACAGTTCTTCAGGCCATACATGAAGCATGGCTGCAGAGGCCTCAGAAAACTTACAATCATGGCAGAAGGCGAAGGGGAATCCGGCACATCTGACATGACTAGAGAAGGAGGAAAAGAGAGTGAAGGGAGATGGCTACACACTCTTAAATGATCACATCTTGTGAGAACTCACTCACTATCATGAGAACAGCAAGGAGAAAATCTATGCCCATGATCCAGTCACCTCCCACCAGGCCCCTCCTTCAACACTAGGGATTACAATTTGCCATGAGATTTGGACAGGGACACAGAGCCAAACCATATCATTCTGCCTCTGGCCCCTCCTAAATCTTATGTCCTTTTCATATGGCAAATACAATCCTCCCTTCTAGCAGTCCCCAAGTCTTAATTCATTTCAGCATTAACTAGAAAGTCCATAGTCCAAAGTTTCATCTGAGACAGGCAAGTCCCTTCCACCGATGAGCCTGTAAAATCAAAAGCAAGTTAATTCCTTCCAAGATACAATGGGAATACAGGCACTGGGTAAATACACCCATTCCAAAAGGGAGAAATCAGCCAAAACAAAGGGGTTACAGGCCCCTCGTAAGTTCAAAAGCCAGCAGGCCAGTCATTAATTATTAAAACTCCAAATTAATCTCCTTTGACTCTGTGTCTCACATCTAGGCCACACTGACGCAAGGGGTGGGCTCCCAAGGCCTTAGGTACAGTGTGATCCTGAGCAAGTCATTCGTTTATTCAACACAAGGTTACTGAGCACCTGCTAAGTACCAGGCTCAACATTCCATCCTGTTGCTAAAACTCTATTCAAACACTGTCCTCAGAGCTGTCTATGTAAGGAGCCAGACAAAGGTCAAGCAAACCTAATAGAAATGGGGTTAAATACTATGTGCATGTGGCCAATAGACTCTAAGGTAGCCCCCAACAACCCTGCCTCTTGGTATTCACACTTTTGTGTAAATACCAAGAGTGTGATGCTTAAGTGTGAGCTGAACCTAGCTACTTGCTTTTACCAACAGAATATGGCAAAGGTGATGGCATGTTGTTTCCATGATTAGGTTACCTAAGATTGTTTGTACCTTTCTGGAAGGCTCTGCCTTACAGTCTTTGATGAAGCAAGCTGCCATGTTGGAGAGATCCACATGACAAGAAATTGAGGGCAGTCTCTGGCCAACACCCAGCAAGGAACTGAGGTTATTAGTCCAATAACCTACAATTGACTGAAGCCCACCAATAATCATGGGAGCTCAGAAGCAGATCCTTCCCCTATCAAGTCTTCAGATAAGACTTCACCCCAGCTAACACCTGGATTATAACCTTGTGAGAGGCTGAGTAGAAGACACCAAAAAGCCATGCTCAACCTCCTGATCCACAGAAACTATGAGATAATAAATATGTGTTGCTTTAAGCAAGTTTGTGGGCAATTTGTTACATTGCAATAGATAACTAATACGAAGCCTAAGAACAGGCTACTATGAGAGATGCCAGAGGGAGACTACTTGAGACTAAGTGGTGAGCACAGTCTTCTCTGAGGAATCACATTTAAGGAGAGTCCTGAGTGATGAACAGGCACCCACCAGGAATGTAGGGAAAGGGAATTCCAAGTCTTTGAAGCTTAGTAGAGCCTCAATTTCCTCAAATAGAAAATGAGAATTGGCTGGGTGTGGTGGCTCATGCCTGTAATCCCAGCACTTTGGGAGGCCAAGGCAGGCGGATCACGAGGTCAGGAGTTTGAGGCCAGCCTGGATACGGTTGCTTTGAAGATTAAGTGAGAAAATATTTGTAATGTGCTTTACATGACGCAAGGTGCAAATAATAAACCTGATTACAATGATGGATGTTGAGAATGATATTAACGCCAGTATTTTACAAATAAAGTACTAGGACTGAATGGCACTCGATAGCAAAAAGAAGTAGATATTCTAAGAATGGACACTTCCTGTCCATAGATTTATTCAAGCTTCCCTTCTCTGTCTAGCCCATGCCTTTCTCTGGCTAGGCCTTTCTATGCCTCTTCATGCAGATGGAGGGATGAGGTTGGGTAATCCCTCCTACTAATCATTGTGCAGAATGCATTTGCTTTTCTGTTGCAAACCACTGTGGCTCACTTATCAGCCAATAGCAAATAATTCTGTACTTAGCTTGGGCAGTCCTGCTTTCTCATTCAGCTCACTCCTGTCTACTTGATTAAAAATGTACCTCCTGGGCCGGGCACAGTGGCTCACACCTGTCATCCCAGCACTTTGGGAGGCTGAGGTGGGTGGATCACTTGAGGTCTGGAGTTTTAGACCAATCTGGCCAACATGGTGAAACCTCATCTCCTCCAAAAATACAAAAAATAAGCCAGGCATGGTGGCATACACCTGTAATCCCATGTACTCAAGAGGCTGAAGCCAGAGAATTGCTTGAACCTGGGAGACGGAGGTTGCAGTGAGCCGAGATCATGCCACTGCACTCCAGCCTGGGTAACAAAGCAAGGCTACATCTCAAAAGCAAAACAAAAAAATAAATAAATTTTAAAAATGCACCTCTCAAAGGCAGAGATTGTGATGTATACCATACAAAAAAAACTGGAATAGTTAACCCATCCCTACCACCTCTCCCTTCCCCACACACACACATACAAACACACACACACACACATACACACACACACACACACACACACTCTCTCTCTCTGATAAGCCAGTTTCTAAACATCCTCCAAAACCCAGCTCAGAAGCCTCAGTCCCTGCGGAAGCATCCTTCCTATCCTTAGGTGATGGAATTAATAATCACTTCTCTCTACAACCTGAACTTGCTTCTATCATTGCCCTAATCAGACTATATTAGTTTATTCACAGGTATTGTCATCTTGGCCAATTGTTACTTGAGCTCATCCAGCATATTTTGAGAGCATACTGCATGAAGCTGGGAATACAGCAACAAATTTAACACAGACTGCCCTGGAGGAGAGGCAGGCTGTAAACAAGTAGTTTGAACTAATGTGGTAAATGCTTCCATCCCTGTGTATCCCATTGGCTCTCAACATGAAAGGGCAGTAGCTGAGCACTTAGGCCTCTGGAGAATCTAGAAAGACTTCCTAGAGAAAAAAACAACAGACAGGACTGAACCCCGAAGGATGGGAAAGTTAGATGGTGTTATGGACTGAACTGTGTGCCCCCAGATCTGTATGTTGAAGCCCTAATTGACAATGTGATGGTATTTGGAAATGGGGCCTTTGGGAAATAATCAGGGTTAGATGAGGTCATGAGGGTAGGGCCATCATGGTAAGATTAGTGTCGTTATAAGCAGATATGAGAGAGTTTGCTTTCTCTCTCTCCTCTTACCATGTGACGCCACAGCAGAAAGGTGGCCATCTGCAAGCCAGGAAGAGGGCCCTCACCAGAAACTAGCTATGCTACTTCCCTGATCTTTAACTTCCAGGATTCAGAAACATGGGAAATAGTTGTCTGTTATTTAAGCCAGCCAGTCTATGGCACTGTGTTATGGCAGCCCAGACAGACTAAAAACATAGGAGCAAAGAAAGTTGGACCCAGCATTTCTGGCAGAGGAGACCATTGAGGGAAAGGTGTGGAAACATGGACCAGCACAGAGTATGACAGAGCTATCAGAATTGCATTTGACAAGTGTGCAGAGCTGAGATAGGCAAGGTGTGGCCCAGGCGATAATGGCAGTAAATGCCCAGCTCACATAAACACCCTTTTTCTGAGAAGCAGCCTTCACTCACAGGATTAAGCTCCCAGCAGCTATATTTCTATCCCATGACTCTCTGGGCATAGTTTATCAGACCATGGTGCCCATGTGACCCCAGCTGGGCCAATCAGATCCTCTCTAGTGAATCTGGAATTGCTATGAGAACATACTAATCAGTCTCGGCTGTCCTGAATAGAGATGAAAAAGTAAAAACTATGTGGTAGTCATTCACAGAGAGAAGCAGAAAAAGCTGCTCTCAGGATGTGGAGAATAAAGCAAATGAACCCAGCAAAGGAGCAGCTGGAAAGAAGACAGGGATGCCTAGAGTTCTTATGCATTCCTTTCCAGTTCTTGCATAAGCTGCTTGAAATAGCCCAGAATCCTGCTAGTAAATTTTCTTTCTTCCCTATGTGCTTAAACTGGTTTGACTTGGCTTCTGTCACTGGTTACCAAAAATGCTGGTGTGTCCTCAGCTTTGTCCAAGACTCCCCTTCTGTTATTTATCTTCTTTGTTCTTCTTAGATTATCATCCCCTAGTCCATGAATAAAAATACCATTTATGTTCTGTAAGTCCCAAATGTGTCTTCTCCCCTCATTTATCCAACATCCTACTTCACATCTTCATCTAAATTGGCTAAACACATCTCAAAAGTATCCTGTCCCCAGAGTGCTTTGGCTCTGCCTCCTCTTCTAAATATTCTTCACCCTGAGTCTTCTACATCTCAATAAACGATACCAGGATTTCATTCCTCCAGCCAACAACTTAGAATTTTTCTTGATTATTTTTCCTTTCCTCTGGCTCCCTCATCCAGTCCATCCACCAGTCCTACCATCTCCATTTGCAATATACATCTCAAAGCTATTCATGCCAGTCCACCTCTACCACTCAAATCCATGTCACCAAAATCTGTCACCTGCTCTGCCTCAGTAATCTCCTTACTGGTCTTTCTGCCCCCCTGCCCTGTTCCCGCTCCACCAACATATACATACAATGACTATCCTCGGAGCTGCAGGAATGATTGCCTTAGAACATAAATCATGACACGTCATGTCATGAACCCACGTAAAACCTTACAATGGCTTCCCACTGAATGCTGCAAAAAATTACCTTAGTTCATAAGCTCTTACATGATCTGGCCCCTGACCACTTGTCTGACTTTGCTCATGTTACTCTCCTTGCTTACCAACTTCTGGGAACTGGTTCTGTTGCTTTATTTTTGCTTTCCTTTTGAACATGTCTAGATATTTCCCTCCTCAGGCCCTTCACCCCAGTGTTCCTATTGTACCCTCTTTCTCCACCTTCTCATCATTCATGTGTCAGTTTAAATGTCACCTCCTAGAATGTCCTGACCACATCTCCAAAATAAGACTGTCCAAGATTAACTACCTCACATGTCACTCTACTTCTTTCAAGTACTTATCACAATCTGAAAAGGTCTTGTTTGATTGCTTAACTGTTTATTACCTGAATTCTCCTGCCAGAAAAGTAAGCACCCACCAAGGAGGCAGGTACCTCGTCTGTCTCATTCGCTATGTAGCCCCAATTGAGCCCAACATCTGGCATATAGTAAATGCTCAATAAACCTCTGTTGACTGAATGGATGAAAACAAGGACAACACTGAAGTTCAAATAGCAGAGTGACAGGAAACATTTTTCACGCTTCATCTACATCCATGACAAGAGTGGAGAAGACTGAGTTCAGGAGGCAGAGTCCACAGCCTATTCCTCTTTGTACCCCCCAATGTCTAACATGGGACAATCTGATCTACTATGCTTAATAATGAGATTCCCAAGCAATACAATTTTATCAAAAATCACATTTAAAGTACATTCACTGGGGTGGTTAGAAGGAGACCTAGCAACTATACATAATAACAAAGGTTATTTTTCCTGTGTGAATTTCACAAATAAAGAATTTTAGTTATGCATGCTTATTAAGGCAAAATAATCAATTTATCAAAATGACAAAAACAAATCCAAACATAACCTGAACAATTGATTTTAATAAATTCTGATCATAACCCTTGAATGCTAGTGTTTGAGTTTGAAGAGCCTTTGAAAAGTATCTAGTTTGATCATCTTAAAAAACAGATGTGGAAACAGGCTGATGGAAATGGAGTGGTTAAGATCAGAATGCAAGAATACAAGTGTCTGACCTGCTCTCCTGGGCGCTGCACATTCTGCCTTCTTGGGTGGGGAAGATAATGTTGAGGGTGGAGTTGGCAAGATGGCAGCAGCCCAAAGCTGACAAAAGGCCATTGATCTATTTGAATCTAAAAATTAAGACTCTGACTTTTATGATGTTATTGAAAGATATTATTCTTCATCCCAATAAAAGAGGATACTTCCCAAATAAAAAAGGAAAACCAAGTCTCACTTTACATCAGCAGAGCCCAACTTGAGTTCTTTTATAGACCACAACCAGATGTTCATTTAGAGAAACCATCTGCTCGCATCAGGATGCAAAACAAACCACATAAAAGAGAACTCTCACCCCAGTCCCATCTCTGAATGGAAAAGGAAATAATCAGGTGAACCATAAAGCACAAGCTGAAGAGAGAGATAGGTAATTAGATGGATAACACAACAGAAATTGCGATCGATGGCAATAGATGTAGGTGTTTGATGGAGATTGGCAGATGGAACAGGTGTTATGACTGTGGCTCCATGTGTTTCAATCAGAAGATGCTCAGGAGTTGAGGCTTTGGGGAGACACTGGCAGTTCAGACAACTTTGCTCACAGTCATATTCACTCCACAGACGCCTATTTCAGTATCATTATTTTTCACCCTTCTGAATTCGCATTCTGGCTCTCTCTTCCTTCCCATTACTGCTTAAAAGTTGGTACCCTTTATTTAAATAAAAATTCACCTTGTTTTCTACTATATGCATTCTGGGAAATAAACACCCAAAAAGCAGCATTTGGTGCATCTTTGAAAACTGCTTCTGGAAATGTTTCACTGTACTGGCACCCTGGTTAAAGCTTTAAAATGGATTCCCTTGTTTCAATTTTGTTTTTATGCTGATTTGCTGGAGCATATTTCAAGTCGTTCATTATCTCCCACATGGAAAGCACTCTTGATACCTGATGAATTCAATCTAGCTATGAGCCCAAATCCAAGAAAGAATGTAGGTCAAATTTAGGCTTCTGCTTAAAATCCTATTTCCACAAATATGTCTTATATATCGCATGAGAAATAGATGGCAATTGTCATCTATTGCCACCTATCCTAAAATCCTATCCCAAAAACATGCCTTAGTGTTATCAATAGCCTTGAATCAAGACTATTAATATCAGCAATATTATGACAATTTTACTGGAAAATTACAATAACTTTATGCTATTGTTTTGAGTAGGTACAAGCTACCATCTATCTATTGTTTCAATCAACATTTACTGAGAACTCATTCTGTACCAGATCCTTTGCTAAATGCTGAAGATACCAAAATGGTCCATAGATTCTGCTGTAATTGTTCCTGTCTCCAGAACTCATCATCTGGTCTAGTTCAGAGATTGGGGTAATAAACAGACCCTAAGGTGACCCTTCGTAAATCTACCTTCTGATATTCATGCCTCTTTATAATTTCCTCTCCTTGAGTGCAGGCAGGAAACGTGAGCTGCTCCTTATCAATACCTTACGGCAAAGTGATGGGATGTCATTCTCTGGGATTAGGTTACATTGCATAAGATACCTTGTTGGCTTGATGAAGTAAGATGCCATGTTGAAGAAGCCATGGCAAGGAACTGCCGGTAGCCTCCAGCTGATAGTCAGCCAAAAGTCAGGACCTGAAGTCACACAGGCATAAGGAAATGAGTTCCACCAACAACGTAAATGAGCTTGGGATTAGATTCTTCCCTCATCAAGTTCCCAAATTAAAACAAGCCTGGCCAGTGCTAGATTATATCCTTTCAAGACTCTGAGCAGAGGACCCAGCTAAGCCGTAGCTGCACTCCTAACCCAAGACACTGAGATAACAAATGTGTGCTCATGTTTTCAGCTGATACATTTGTGGTAATTTTTGTTTTGTGGCAATCAAAAATTAACATAGTTAGCAAATGACAGCCCACAAGCCAAATATGGTCTGCTGCCTGTTTCTGTATGGCCTACAAGCAAAGAATGATTTTTACATTTTTAGGTGGCTAAAAATAAATCAAAAGAGTGTTGAGTGACACACAAAAATTATATGAAATCCATACCTCAGTGTCTATAAATAAAGTTTTATTTAAAAATATCTACATTCATCTATTTATGTATTGTCTGTGGCTACTTATGTGCTATAACTGCACAATTGTATAGGAGTGACAGAGATATGCTATATGGATGAGAAAGACATTTACTACCTGACCCTTTTCGGGAAAAAAAAATATAGTGGCCTCTGATCTAAGGGAAGGGATATCAACAGATAAATTACAAGCCAGCCTGGAAAAACCTCAGAAGAAGAGGCATGGGAGCTAAGTTCTACTGTTGAGTAGGTGTTTTCCAGATGGAAAGGGAAGAGAAGATATCACAAGGGAGAAACTGAAAGTGGAAAAATCATGGAGGCATGCAAGCCTTCAGTCATCAGAAAGTGGTAGAAACTCCCAAAAGGTGGGAGTGCTCCTGTGATTTTACAACCCTATAAAATTTCTGACCCACTGATTGAGTAGCATTGGATCAGATGTGAAGCTTTGGGGAAATTATTGCACATAATATGATCTGCAATTTAATCCACATTTCTAAACTGATCTTGTGGTTTGCCTAGGATTCTTGGCCAAATCATGTCACATGTGCTGCTCCTGCCTAAATGAGTTTGATAATGATGCTGCATTACATTTCCAAATGCCATAAAACCCACAGATGTATTGTACTGCTGGATTTGGTTTTGGTTTTTTGAGGGTTTTATTTTTGGGGGAAGGGGAGCTCCTCTACAGTTTAGTTGCTTCAGATCATACTCACTGCTGAGCTACTTAAAAGATTTAGTTTCACCTTATTTCTTCAAGTCCTCTGCTTCCATCTCTTCCAATACACTAGTCAGTTATATTGCAGGTGCCACTGAAGTTTGCAAAAAAAGACACAAAATCTGGGGAAGATCAGCTAGCTGCCTCTAAGAGATCTCACAAGGTGAACTTGTCAGGATCTGGCCCTCAGCTTCGCAAGTCTAGAATCTCCATCTCATTAGAGCTTTGTGACTATATTATCCTAAGTGTCCTCCTTATTATCACCATGCTACTCTCAGACATTAGCAGGGGGTGTGACACTGTATGCCCCTACGCAAGATGACCCCAAACCATAGTATATTCTGTGACTGCATCTGGCATTATTCTTTCTCTCTTTAGTGTAATTGGAATGTGTGGGCATCTCTCCCTTCTCTTGACTGCCTTTCAGTAGAATCCATACTGCCCATTTCTAAATTATGAAGAGCTTTAAGAAAAAAAAAAAAAAAAAGATAACATAGGTCTTTAAATTGTGTGTAAAACAGCAATCTGCAGGCAAAGAGAGAGGGTCTAAAGCATTCTTCAATTACTTAAACTATACGTATTTGCTATATACAATTGATAGCCTCCTCTATTGGCTGCACAGAAGCTGTTTGTTCTACTGCTTGGATGTCAACTGCATTCCAGGTAGCCAAGTTCAACAGAAGTTAGGATTTACCACTCTGCTTTCGAAATACCTAGAAACAATAGAGATGCATGCCAAGAAAAAAACAAAGCTCTATCACAAAAATTATTCATATTCACTCTGCACATACAAGTTTACAGATCAATTTGTCTACATTACATATAAGAATTTCTAATCAATGTTCTATAACTTAGACCTAAGTTTGAGAAATTCAGCAAATTGATGAAGCCAAACAATGGCCCCATTCTGCTGGAGCTCTATGGCATTTCCAAAAGCTCAGCAACTACTTACAAGCAGAAGAAACCCATGGGCTAAAAATCATGGCTGTCCAGTTGCCAGGGTGTCTGCGGATGGTGACCCTCTTGCTTTCTCCCCACTGTTCCCCGAGGCCCAGCACAGCTGAACTGCCCTGGCTCAAGAGACAGGAACTAACAAGATCTTACTAATTATTTGAAAAATATGTTTAGTAAGAAAGAAAAAGAAGCATGAAATTCTGTTTGAGCAAATATAGGAATGGTGATCAACTGTCAATACTGGGGGCTTCTAGCAATGCAGAACTTTTACTGCTAAAGTCAGAAAATATCCAGGCACACTGCGATAAGTTGGCAACCCTATATGTTATAGTAAATGTAGCTACAATTTCTTTAAAAAACTTCATAGCTCTACTAAAAAGGAAAAAGGAAGGTGATTTCCTAGAAGTAAAAACAGAAAGACACATTGAGGCCAGGTGTCGTAGCTCATGCCTGTAAGCCCAGCACTTTGGGAGGCCAAGATGGGTGGATCATGAGGTCAGGAGTTCGGGACCAGCCTGGACAACATGGTGAAAACCCGTCTCTACTAAAAATGCAAAAATTATCTGGGCATGGTGGTGCATGCCTGTAATCCCAAGTACTCGGGAGGCTGAGGCAGGAGAATCCCTTGAACCCGGGAGGCAGAGGTTGCAGTGAGTTGAGATCGCACCACTGTACTCTAGCCTGAGTGACAGAGCAAGACTCCATCTCAAAAAAAAGAAAGAGAGGAAGACACATGGAGATGCTCCTGATCACTCCACTGATTGAAAAGATTTGTTGATGACTATCAGTTACTGCTGCCTGTTTCTTCTGTATTTTCCAAGCGTTCCTTTCCCCTGAATTTTCTCCCTAAGTCTACATCTTTCCCATTCTAAAATATAAATCTCCCTTACCAATGGTGTCTGTTATTCAAAATACTTCAGTGTAAAAAGCGTAACACGTGAATGTGTTCAGCTAAATGGCACTCTAGGGCTCATTCTTCTGGGGAGGTTACTACAAGAACTTCTGTTATTCCTATCTCAACATCTCAGTCCATTTGTGCTGCCCTAACAAAACACCTGCGACCAAGCAATTTACAAACAATAGAAATTTATTTCTCACAGCTCTGGAGGCTGGGAAGTCCAAAAACAAGGTGCCTGCAGGTTGGATGTCTGGTGAGGGCCTGTTCTGTGCTTCCAAGATTTCACCTTGTTGCTGTGTCCTCACACAGCAGAAGGGATGAATGTAACGAAGGGCGTGGTGGAAGGGCAAAAAACGGAGAAAGCTAGCACCCTTCAATCTCTTTTTTAGTGGAACTAATCCCGTTCATGAGGGCACAGCCATCATGATCTAATCACCTGCTAAACATCCCATACCTCTTAATACTATCAACTTGGGGTGTAAGTGCCAACATGTAAATTTAGGAAGGATACATGCATTCAAACCATAGCACTCAGATAATACCAGAGGCTTGGTAATTAACATAATAAGGGTCAGACATGAGCTTAAACTGGTAAAAATTAATGGTTTGTTAATTAGCATCATGGATATTAGAAATGGTCTCTCTCCAGTGAAATTTATGGTATTCAAGAAGATGTGTGAGTTGCTTACACTCTTCAGTCATCTTAGTCTCCTAGGGTTGCCATAAGAAAATATCACAAACTGGTACTTTGGGTGGCTTAAAGCAGCAGAAACTTATTCTCTCACCGTTCTGGAGGCTAGAAGCCTGAAATCAAGGTGTTGGCAGAGCCTTGCTCCCTCTGAAGGCAATCGACGATAAGACTCCCTAACTTCTTCCTAGGATCTGGTGGTTCCTGGCAGTCTGTGGTGTTCTTTGGCATATAGCTGAATCATTCCAATTTCTGCCTCTGTCTTTACATGGTCTTCTCTCTTGTGTCTGTCGTCATGTGGCTTTCTTATAAGAACAGCAGTCATGGTGTTTATGTCTTATCCTAAGCCAATATGACCTTTTCTTACATAATTACTTCTGCAAAGACCTATTTCCAAATAAGGTCACATTCTGAGGTTCTCTGTAGATGTGAATTTTGATGAGAGGTTAGGAGGAAGAGACACTATTCAACCCAGTACACTGTCCATGCTTAAAGAGAGTATAAGACTATTAAAAAATATAAAACCCGGTCAGGCACGGTGGCTCAAGCCTGTAATCCCAGCACTTTGAAAGGCCAAGGTGGGCAGATCACAAGGTGAGGAGTTCAAGACCAACTGGACCAATATGGTGAAACCCCGTCTCTACTAAAACTACAAAAATCAGCCAGACTTGGTGGCATGCATCTGTAATCCCAGCTACTCAGGAGGCTGAGGCAGGAGAATCACTTGTACCCAGGAAGCGGAGGTTGCAGTGAAATGAGATCATGCCACTGCACTCCAGCCTGGACAACAGAGCAAGACTCTGTCTCAAAAAAAACCAAAAAATAATAGAACCCTAATTTTAGAAAGGTTACATGAGATCTGATTTCTAACAGTGTCCGGCCATTTGGTTGCCTGATAATAATGCGATGGCAATGGACTTGTATCTCTGGAATACTTACTGAGCCTCAAATGAACGTGTCATCAAAGTGAAGATCAGATCACCAAAAAGGTCAGAAAGTTGGGAGTCATGCTGTTGGAACATTTGAACGTATTGTTTGCCTGTTAAAAATATACATGTGAATACATGTATGTATGTATGTCAGAATTTGGCCTGAGACTTGCTTTCTTATAACCTGGCAATGAGATTGTAAGAGAACAATCATCACCCTCAAATACCCCAATATTTTGTTTGTTACTGTTATTAATTAAAAAGGACGAGGGAGTTGGACATGACCAAATTCACGTGAGTTTCCTGCCGTTCCCTTCAGCCCCACTTCCCTCCCTCTTCTCCCCTCCTCAGCCAAACTTCTAGAAATAATAATGTACACTCTCTTATCTGCACTTTTGCCTTTTCCATTCATTTCTCAACCCACTGAAATGTGGTTTCAGTCACCAACAAACCAACAGAATGCCTTCTTCAAGGTTACCCATTGAAAGCAACGTTAATGATTGCTTTCAATTCTTCTCTTATGAACTGCAGCAACATTGGATTGAGGGTTCCAGTCAGCTGAGGATTTATTTCTTCATGCAACCCTCTCCTTTCTTGGCTTCCCTGACACCCCTTTCTCTGTAACCTCCTACTTCTCAGAATATCACTCCTTGGTATCGTTCAACAGTTCTCTCTCCATCTGCCCTGTCTCTGTGCATATTTCTGAGGACAATATTCTAAATTCACTGCTGTTTCCATTCTCCCTGGATAAACTAATATTCTTATCTGGTTTTCATTCATTATTCTAACTGATGACTCTAAATTTATGTTTCTCTAAGCTTCAGAGACGCTTAGACCAATGCCTACTGAATTTCTCTACTTGAATAACCCGTGGGCAGCTCAAACCAGCTTGCTTGACTTGATCTCATCTATTTCTGCCAATATCATTTATTCCTCTTGGGTGGACCTCAGATGCAGCTCAGATTACGGCTGCACCAGATGCCCCATCATTCAAGGCAGAAACTTGACCACTCCCTCTCTTTTCCCACTCACATCCAAACAAGCAATAAGTCCTCCATCCCACTGCAAAGATTCTAGCCCAGACACTCACAGTTCTCACCTTGTGCTGCTGCAGAAGTCTGTCCTCCTATACCACTCACTTGCTTAAAGCCCTGCAATAACCCAGCTCCCTTCTTGAGAGCAGAATTTCTCACCTCAGTACTATGACATTTGTAGACAGAAAATTCTTTGTTGTGGCTATTCTTGCATTGTAAGATGTTTAGCCACCCCCCTGGCCTCCACACACTAGATGCCAGTAATATTCCCTAAGTTATGACAATCAAAAATGTCTCCAGACATTGCCAGATGTCCCCTAGGGGGGTCAAAATCATCCCTTCTTGAGCATCAGCAACCTAGAAAACAAAGACAAAGCTCTCTAATATAGCCAAAACGGCCCTTCATCAGCTGGTCCCTGGCTATGAGTCCCACACCTTCCCCTCCCTCTACCTGTGGTGTGCTGATGCCCTATAAAAATTCTTATGATTATATATAACACATTACAGCATAATTAATTCTGTATATATCTGTTTTTCCCATGAATCATAAGCTCCTTGAGTGTGGAGGACCCTTGGGTATATTCCTCTGTATATGCAAAGTGCATAACAAGTGTAGTGCCTGCCATTAGTAGGCATTTAATGTTTGTTGGATAGGTAAACAAATCAATTGAACAGGACTTGGAAACAAAAGAAGAAAACTCTAGTTTTGGTGTCTATTATTGCCCCATCTCTAACAAATTACAACCACATACTTTCCTCTTCAACTTCTGAGCACTTAACCAAGAGAATTTTTCTGTTACTCTCTGTTTCATTATATACACCTCATTTTCCTAGTTAGGAAGTAAGATTAGGAATGAAGATTTCTGCTTTAAACTTCTTTCCTAAGTCTTATATCCTTCAATACAGTGCTGACCCCATAATGTAGCTTTACATAGACTTTGAGAAACACAGTGACTCTCTGTAAAAACTTCACCCATGGAAGAGAAGCCTGGGTAAGCTGGTAAATAAACACATGGATTCTACAGTCCCACAACCTAAATTCCAACCCAGCCTATTTCCACCTCTTACTGGCTCCATAACCACTCACTTAATACATCTAAGCTCGCGTTTCCTCATCGGGCAAAATGAATAAAGCAATAATATTTACTTCATTTATTCAAAATAATTTATTGATTATCTCTTACATGCCAAGCACTGTTTTTAGCATTGGAGGTGCAATCGAGCTCAAGACAGACTTTTTGGCTGGGACTTGTGGCTCACACCTGTAATCTCAAAACTTTGGGAGACAGGGGCAGGTAGATCACCTGAAGTCAGGAGTTCAAGACCAGCCTGACCAACTCAGTGAAACCTCATCTCTAATAAAAATACAAAAATTAGCTGTGCATGGTGGCACACCCTTGCAGGCCAGCTGAGGCTGAGGCAGGAGGATCACTTAAACCTGGGAGACAGAGGTTGCAGTGAGCGAAGATTGTGCCACTGCACTCTAGCCTGGGCAATAGATCGAGAGTCCATCTCAAAAAATAAAAAGTTTTTTCCCTCATTTGAACTAGTATTTTAACAGATAGAGACAGAAAAATGAATATGTAACAGTTACATAATATAACTCCAGATAATGGTAAGTGCTGCAAAGAAAATACACTAGGGCATTGAGTGGGATAACCTCAGAAAACATTTTCAAGAAAAATGTCATTGAGGAAATGAAAATTGGTCTCCTATATACAGAGGTTGCCATGAAGATAAAATGAAATAAATGCATGTAAAATGCTGAATACAGTGAATATTCATAAAATTAGAAATATTCTATAAATATTTAGTATTGCTATTACAGGGAACGCCCACTAGAGAGAACTATTATTCACTGAGTACTTGCTGTGTGCCAGGCATTTGACCATCATTTTATATGTAATTTTCACACAATTTTTCCAAAAAAAAAACAAAAAAAACCTTGAAGAACAGGTATTATTTGCTCCATTTTATAAGACTGAGGCTCAGAGAGCAACTGGCCCTGGGGAACACACAGCCTGTGAGGGGTGGAGCCGTGCAGGTCTCTCCAACCTCAAATTCATGGTGTTTTTTTGTTTTTGTTTTGTTTTGTTTTTCAGTTAAACCGTGCTGCCACTTTCTTCATACTGACTTCCCTCAAAAACAAAGAAAGAAGAGCTCAGTAGTTGAAGATCAATAAGTAGGAGGAGGGAAGGAGAAGGATCCATACAAAGCTCATGGTTCACAATTTGGAGTCAAAAGCGCTGGCAGGCTACAGAATGAGCAGGCACCTCACATCAAGGGGAAATTCTTCAGAACTCTTTTCAGGGACAGGCTGGCTTTCTGCTCCATCCTGGGGCTCCCAGCCTCTGAGATTCCCACGAAATCAAGGCTCAGAGCGACACCTCATAGCCATGAAACTGAACTGACAGAAACACTTCTTTAAGGTCCCCTTAGGGCAGAAGTAGGTAGAAAAATTCACTCTGTGAACACAACAGATTTTGTTTTCTGTAAACACCATTCTGGTTTATCCTGCCCGACATCCCAAAGACTCTGCCCACATAATCAGGTAAGGAGTCCCACAAGCCTCTCTTTTGGGAGTCTGGCACGTGGGAATGCACACAGAATTCAATCAATGTCATATATTACAGAGCCAGCCGCAATAGAGACCCCTGGGGCAAGAAACCCTCACTGAAAACGGAAGGAAAATGGAAGGCGAGCTCTATTCTGAGGATAAATAAACAACCTGCATGGTGAACATAACCAGTCCACACTAACTTTGGAAACAAGATAAGCTGGAGAATGAACTCCAACTGGTTCACTCTGTCACCCACCAAACATTCATTAAGCATTAATATTATGTCAAAATAAGAAGGAAGACATCACACTCGGCATTATTGCTCACACTTTTAACTTACTTATCTCTATTTGCTATTTGGGCAAGAGTAAACACAACTTTATAATATTTAATGTAAGAATACATTTCAAATTAAAATAAACGGTGTGCTGGTGAAGGTTTACCCGCTCTCCAGGAAGGATTATCAATGGAAAGCCTGATGATGTACAGCATTTGCCAATTTCCATGGTGTAAATATTTTCACCATGGCCAGCTTTGAGCTCCCAATGTGAAGTCACTAAACTGAGGTGATGGGAAGTGTTACCCACAAATCAGCTCTCAGAAGCCAATGCTAGTCAGCTCTAGCACACCACTAAAAATGTCTTTTACTATTGAAGTGTCCTTCCCACAAACTTGCAAAGAAGTAAAACTTTGTCAGCAAATTCCAAATTAGGAAGAAAGTGTAGTGCAATAGAAAAAGCACAAAATGAAATTTAGGAATCCCTGAGTTCTAGGCTTAGCTTCATATGATCTTGGGTTAGTCATTTTTTCCACTTCAAACCCAAGTGTCTAAAAGGAGGGATTTGACTGGATGCATTGGCTCATGTTTATAATCCCAGTGCTTTGAGAGGTCAAAGCAGCAGGATTGCTTAAGACCAGAATTGGAGAACAGCCTGGGCAACAGCAATACCCCATCTCCACTAAAAAATAAAAAAATTATCCAGGTGGCGGTGTAGACCCCAGGTGTCCACTAGTCAGGAGGCTCTTATGGAAGGATTGCTTGAGCCCAGGAGGTCAAGTCTGCAGTCAGCCATGATTGCACAGCTGCGTAACAGCCTGGGCAACAGAGAAAGACTCCGTCTCTAAGAATGGATTTGGACTTGATCAGTAGTTTTCAATCATGGCTATACATCTAAATCACCATGGAATTTTTTTTTAAAACTATAGCTACCTGGACTCCACCTCCCAGAAGAAATTATTCTGAGGGTGTGGAGCAGACTCGAGATCTTTAAAAAAAAAATCTGTAGGTAATTTTTATATATAAAGAAGACTGAAGAAGTACTGAGCCACTTTAAGGCCCCACCTAAACGTAATCAAGTGTGGCAGACAGACTCTAGGTGACCCTAATGATCCCTAGCTCCTGGTGGTGGAGTCCTTGTGTAATCTCCCCTTGGAGGTAGGTGAGAACTGTGATTTGCTTCTAACAGGTAGAATATGGTAAACATAATGTGATTGTTATATCATATGAGACCCCATCTTGCAGGCAGACTCGCTCTACAGATTCACTCTCCTGCCAGTGTTGGAGAAGCAGCTGCCATGCTGGGAACTGTAGGTGACCCTAGGAGCTGAGAGCAGCCTCCAGCCAACAGCCAGCAAAAAGCTGGAGTTCTCAGTCCTGAACCCACAAAGAAATGAGCACCACCAACAACATGAGTGAATTTGGAGGAAGATTCCTCTCTCGCCCAGCCACTAGAAGAGAATGCAGCCCAGCTGATATCTCAATTGCAGCTTCATAAGACCCTGGATTAGAGAGCCCAGCTCAGTGCTGCCTGGGTTCCTGGCTCATAGACACTGGGAGATAAAAATTATGTTTCAAGCTGCTAAATGTGTAGTAATTTGTCATGCAGCCTGAAAAACCAATACATTCAAAAACATCAGAACCTAACTCAACTAGTGGTGCTTGGGAACCTGAGGACACAGATCCACACCTCCCTTTTCAGGCTTTCTCCAGGGTGTCAGTTCATCGCATGGGATAACCAGCATGATTGCTCACACTTTTTAAATTGTTTTATTATTTTCCTGAGCCCTAGGTTTACATTTTATTGAGTTAAATATGCAGATGATGTGACTTCACTGTAAAATTATACTCTAGAGTTCATAAATCTTATTTCTTAAACTTTACCATATCCCTGTGTGGTATTATTGTTGTATTAGTTTTCTATTGATAAATACCAAGTTACCACAAACTTAGAGATTTAAAAAAAAAAAAAAAAAAAAAAAAAAAAACTCACACACATTTACTTAAAATAGCCAAGAGGTGGAAGCAACCCAAATGTCCAAAGACGGATGAATGGGCAAACCAAATGTGGTCTATACAAAGTCAACGGAATGTTATTCAGTCTTAAAAAGGAAAGAAATTATGACACATGCTACTGCTTGCATGAATCTTCAAGGCATTATGCTCAGTGATATAAGCCAGTCACAGACAAATGCCATATGATTCCACTTTTATGAAGCACCTCAGTTAGTCAAGATCATAGGAACAGAAAGCAGGATGGTGGTGGCCAGCAGCAATGGGGAGGGATAATGGGAAGTTGTTTAATGGGTACAGAGTTTCAGTTTGGGCAGATACAGATGTTCCAGAGATTGGTTGCCCAACAACGTGAAATACTTAACACTATTGAATAGTACACTTAAAAATAGTTAAGACAGTAATTTTAATATTATGTGTGTTTACCACTGACATGGTTTGGCTGTATCCCCACCCAAATCTCATGTTGAATTGTAATAATTCCCACATGTTGTAGGGGGGACACATGGGAAGTAATTTAATCATGGGAATGCGTCTTTCCCGTGCTATTCTCATGATAGTGAATACGTCTCAGGAGATCTGATGGTTTTATAAAGGGGAGTTATCCTGCACACACTCTCTTTGCCTGTTGCCATGTGAGATGTGACTTTGCTCCTCATTCATCTTCCACCATGATTGTGAGGCCTCCCCAACCATGTGGAACTGTGAGTCAATTAAACCTCTTTTATTTATAAATTACCCAGTTTCAGGTAGGTCTTTATTAGCAGCATGAGAACAGACTAATACAACCACAATTAATTTTTTTAATTTAATTACCAAAAACCCACACATTTACCATCTCACAACTTCCATGGATCAGGATTCCAAGCCTAGCTTAGCTCAGAGTCTCACAAGACTGAAACTGAGGTGAGAGTCAAGCTACCTTTTCAGCTGGAGTCTCAGCCGGGGAAGAATCCACCTCCAAATTCATTCAGGTTGTTGGCAGAATTCTTCTACCTGGGGCTCTATGACTGTGGTCTCTGCTTTCCTGGTAGCTCTCAGATGGGCTTCTCTCAGCTTCTAGGGCCTGCCCTAAGGTCCCTGCCATGTGTACCTCTCCATAGGACTCTCATAACACCGCAGTTTACTTCTGCAAAACCAGTAAGGACAGCATCTACTTTCAGGTTGCTAAGAAAGAGTTTTCTATATTGTAACCTCTACAAAATGCCGTCTCATCACCTTTACCAGATTCTGTTGGTTAGAAGCAGTTCACAGACTCCTTTCACATTTAAGCAGAGGGAATTGTGCAGGGTTGTGACTTCCTGGGAGTCACTTTAAAGTGTCAGCCACCATTGCCGACCTCATCATTCAGATGAGAAAACTGATGCTGAGCAAGGTTGTGTGACATATCCAAGGTCACACAGCCAGTGGCGAGCTGAAGTAGTGAGCTAAACTGAGACCTCTATCTATGAAGTTCTGAATGTAATTTTCAGGCTCCATTCAGTCCATGTGCTCAGAAACCTTAAAAGATAAACTTAGAGAGAACATCAAAAACACCACCTATTGGGTATCATGCTTATTACCTGAGTGACAAAATAATCTGTACACCAAACCCCTGTGACATGCAATTTACTCTGTAACAAAGCCGCATGTGGACCCCTGAAGCTAAGTTAAAAAAAAAAAAAAAGATAAACTTAGGCACATTAAAATTTTAATGAGTTTATTTCAGCATTCAGCTATTCTTAAATCGGCAGCTCCAGACCTCAAGTCCTTCAATGCTCCAAAGGAGAGAGGAAGAGTGAGAAACTTTTAGAAGGTGTTCATGGAAGCCAGACAAAGAAAATATATTTGATCAGTTAAAGTGGAAAATCCCTACATAGAGCTTAGTTGACATTTTCTGATTGTTAAAGATTATAGCTAGATTTAAGTTAGTAGTTTCTAACTGATTAAGCTTAAATTTAGTTTTACTGCTAACATTGGGCTTTGGGTTTGCTTACACAGAAACCAGAAACACTACAGATGCCTTAGCCTAACGGCTACTCAATTAAATGCGTTTCACCAGCTTTAATAGGCACTCCTGGAATGGGATTGGAGCAGCCAATCTCCTTTTGCTAGTGGCATCAAAGATGCCCAAACTTTAAGAATTAGCTCTCAAACCTCAGCAGCAAACTGACTAGATTATGTGGTTTCTGTGATTTTCTTCTTTAACCCTGAGTTCTATATCAGTAATCAGGATTTCAGGAACCTAATGTGAAGTCCAATCAGCAATCTTCTTCATAAAACACACTGAGAAATGTAAATTATATTTTATCTCCAAAGAAAAAGATTGTCACTTTTAAAATGACTGCATGTTTGGCCAATTTTTTAAAAGGAACCTCTACACTCTGATGTGTTAAAACGCATTTCTCTTAGAAGTGCAGTTTATATTATATGAGAGAATCTTAGGACTCACCAAGAATGTATAGTACTGACTACCAGCTCAGCCTCCGAGAAAGGAAGACTTCCAGCGAAGTCAATGAAGTGGAAAACATAAGCAAAGTTAGCAAAGGAAGATGAAAACAAATTTTCATGGAGTCAGTTTAGAATTTGTTTTTAAATTTGCACTCAACACTCATTTTCTAATTTGACAAATCTTATATAAAGGTCTCCACCTTCCAAACGTGCTTGAGATCACCCCTGAGAGCTGCTGGACAAGATTCAGGTGTCTTTCCTTATCACTGTCATACTGTTGAAATGAGAGAGAAACGAAATATATTTCTCATGCCTACAAAGCTGAAAATTAGCCTATATTGTTATTTTTCATATTTGTTCTCAATAATGATGCCAAGGTATTTGAAAGTCATAAATATCTCAGCTAACATAAAAGAGATTAGCTTTCTTCCAAACATTTTTTTAGTAGATAGAAAGTCTAAAAAACAGGAACAAAGAAAAGAATAAATGGCTGGCACCCTTCCTTAGTCAAAAGGAAAGATCAAATAGTACCTCACAGAGGAAAATCGTGTGCCTTTGTAAATTTGGTATAGGATCCTCCCCTCTCAAGTCCATTCCCTATTCACATCTATTGGAACATGCTACGGTGAATGAAAGTTCATTTTATTGAAGTCAAGATCAAAAAGCAGGCAGCTCCAAGATACATACAGCCCTTCGGCCACAAAGGCCAGTGTTGGGAGCAGCTTGTGGGCTGGTAAGAGTGTCTCATGTCCTTACTGAAAAGCAGGCTGCTTTCTTCACTGCTTTCATTTTGAAGCAGCTTCCACAAGTCTTCATCTCTTGTTAGCATTTCCTTCCCAGTAAGAAGAGAGAATTCTAGCCATCTCATCACACCCAGAAAGTAACAAGGGGCAAAGCCATGGTAAGTGTTGGAGCCATCACTTATTATGGGAAGTGATATTGCAGAGTGATATTAAGTAGGCTGGCTGTAGAGACAGAATGTGTGGGTTTCAATCCCACTTAGCAGCTGTAGGATTTCAGGCAACTTACCGTTCTGTCTCAGTTCTCCTATCTGAAAGATGGGATAATAGTCCTCACCTGGTGGGTTATTGTGAATATCAAAATGGCTTGATTTATCCAAAGCACTTTGAACAGTGTTTGACCCTACGTGCGCATGTACTATCACGATTATTTTTCTCCTGTGTGAGAGAGGCTAAATGCTTGCTGCTTGACTAATTAACAAGAAAAATGACTGAGTAAATTATTAAACTAAAAAACTAAGATCTTCATAGACCGGTTCCTTCTTACACCTCTGACTTACATCCCCTTACAAAATTGCACACCTCACGGCCTCCAGGAAGTTTTCCCTAACCCAAGTCTCAATTAAGCTGCCTTCTCTGTGTTCCCACGCACCCCAGAATCACTGTGTCCCATCACTTCTTATTCTGTGTTGCAATGGCTTTTTTGCCTCTCCCATTGTCAAGTGAGATCCTCGACAGGAGAGCCTGTGCCATGTTCTCCAGTTTCCCTCTCCCTGGAACATAGTAGGTGTTCAACATGCACATTCATTCGTTGAATTAATGAAGAAATGAATAAATATAAGGTCTATTGATATCTGCTCTTTGCAAGGGTCACTACTATGAGCTAAATTGGAAGGCCTGATAAAAAATATCTTATAACTCAATTAGGAGATAATCCTAAATAGATGAAAAGTTAAATAATTATAAGAGATCCAAATATACAGATAATCACCCAACATATTAAACCTTCTTGTAAATATCACCAACCATGATGTCAGGGTGGCAAGACAACTAGTAAATGCCACTTACTATGGAAAACAAAACGTTTTACCTGGGTTCAACATTATATATCTATATTTCACTGATTACAACACATTTCTTTAAATTTTAACATCTCAATCTTATGAATAATGGCATGTCATAGTTTAAACAGAAACATCTTTCTTTCTGAGAAGTACATAAAACAATGGTGTTCTAGGTTTGATGAAATAAGGTCAAAAGTTAAAAAAAAAACCTTGAATTATTACATATGCATATTTTTCTTAGAGGAAATAACAGCAAATGTAAGGGCTAGTGGTCTGAGGACTTTACTAATCTTTTCTGTAGCATGCAACTAAAAATAAAAGGTTGCAAGTATCCTAGAAGGTAACTCTTGTTTCTTAATGCACAAGGTGAATATCTCATAATGTCTGAATGCAGACAGCCTTAGCTTAGCAGCCTGGAGAATACAGCCTAAGAGATTAAGGGGAAAGCTGCAATAGCTACATTCAAACATTTAGTATAATAATTCACTATCACTTCAACATTCTTCTAAAAGCAAATAATCTTGCACTTATTCTACCCTGTTTTATGACTTTTATAAAAACTTAAAAATGATTCTATTATCTTCAGAAGCCCCTTATAAATAACTCCTTTCTCTGCCAATGACCACTCATATAAGTGTGTGTCTATTGATACACAGTTTATCATTTCCACTAAAGACAAATACTCACTAAATGAGATTGTTCATTAAAGTGACATGGTTCCCGCTAGCATCCTACTTTTTGTTACAAGTGACACAGAAATTGAAGAGTTATAATACTCAGCAGTACTCCATGTCTCACATGGCTATTGTAATGTTTGATTTCTTAACTGATTTCACGGTCACAAGAATTTCACAGTATAGTCACAATAATGTTTTAAGTAATTTCCTAGAAATACCATAACACATAAAGGAAAATAGATTTTTGTCAGACTGCTTTTTTCAAAATTGCAAAATAGTTATTAACGTATCACACCACTTTTGCCTCCCTCTTTCTGTCTTTTTCTCTCCCTCTCTCTCTCCAATGCGCACGCACACACACACACACACACACACACACACACACACACACACACAGAGAGAGAGCTAAGTAATACTCTCCTGTCAAGCTAAAAATCATCTTATTTTGATATATAAACACATATCACATAATTCATATCTTTAATCAACACATCTAATTTGGATAATGCACATGGGGTGATTGGGTGTCTATGTGCTAATAACAGTGTCTGAATGCTAATGGCAGAAAAAGCTAAATGGCCAAGAAGAGACATGGATTAACTATGAGCATTTACCTCTTGGCCTTCCTAGCACTGTTTGATTTCCCCTCCATTTAACCTTGACATTTATAAACCAAATCTAAAGGTTTGATAAATATGAACCCAATTTAAACCCAAAGCAAAATGCCAAAAATCCCACATATATTGCCCAGAGGCAAAAAAAAGTTGAAGATGAAAGAGAGTCTCTTTTTTTAACACCTTGTACTTTGACCTCATTGAGTAAAGATGACCTAAAAATCAAGTAACTTATTATTAAAAAGAATTCTTGGTGAGAAAAGGAAAAAAACACATATTTAAGAGTATTTACCCATGAAATTATTCAAGGACCTCTGCTTTGAAAAAATGATAGTGTTATATTTACATAATTCTAGGTGAGTACAGAACTTTATTTTCAAATAAGTTGGGAATTATGAATATAGTATACCTCCACCCACCTTAGAGTTTCATATTATGGATCTCTTATCTTAAAGGCTCAAGGAACTCTTGCAATATAGAAACCTATTTATATTTGGTTAACTCATTGTTGCCTAAATATATTTGACCAGGAAATCCTTTTGTGAGCAACGACATTTTGAGAATTGTTAAATGAAAAGACATTCAGAGACAAATCAGAAAACCTGGAGCCCAAGGTTAGCTTTGGTTTAATTAACTGTACAACACAGAGCAGCTCATCTCCCTTTAGTTCATGCTTTTAGAAAATGAAAGGGTTGGATAAGATGAGTTCTGAGGTCTCTTCCATCTCATAAATTAAATGATCCTGAGAAAATCTAATGAAAATGAAGGTGAGAGGCTAAAGAAAATATTGGACAGCACCTGAAGGACTTGGATAAATGTGGCGAGAATAATGGCACTTGCATGGAAGTGCAAGTGGAAGAAGTGCCGCTAGGAAAGAGGTATGAAGATCCGGCTCATTCATTCCCAGGAAAGACATTCCCAAGCAGCTTAACTCAGTGGGCTCAGCAGCAGGTCCACATCCTTGTCAAGAGAAATGCAATTCTCAGAAAGACAAGACCTTGCAAAAGCAAATAGACAAGAAAAAGACAGACATGAAAATGAAGCTAGGAGGTGCCAGGAATAGCTAGAGGTGAGTGGTTCAAGGGCGAGACCAAGAACAGAGACTCGGCAAAATGGCCTCCTTTGTACATACTGTGCAACATTCTGGAAGTAAGAATAGCCTAGACAAAGGAATCCATAATCGACTGGACAAAGACTAAAATTATGGGTTACATTTTCTGCAGTATTCAGTTGGCTTTGTACAGGTTTTAACAAACTCTGAGTGAAATTTGTCTTACAACTGAGTAAACAAAAATTAAAAATAACATAGTTGAATAAGACCAAAGCTTTCCAGCCTAGACGCCTTGGGCTGCCAAGGCTTACACAAGTCATAATGGGTGTCCAAGACACTCCTCTGTTCAAAGAAGTGGGACTATTGCAGCTGTTTTCTCAAAATGATGTTCAAGAGGCTATTGCCTAGAATTGGAGTCCACAGGGCTGCAAGTATGGCAAAGAGTTAACATTGCTTAAGGAAGGGCAAAAATGCAAGTGCTAAGACCAGAAGAGCAGAGGCAGAACAGAAGCCAGGGTTCCAGGACGAAGACAAAGGTATGAGCAACGGGCTCCCGATGTTATTTGATTGTGCACCAGATTACAATGTCTTGAGTGCAATATATAACTGTACTGTCTGCAAATTGCATATGCATAGAACTATGTTCATAAATTATATACATTATGAAATTTGCACAAAAGAAAGACATGTTAACCAATAAGAAAAAATAAATACAAAGCTAATACTGCATAACTCCTAGGGTAAAAAGCACTCCATTTGGGAGAGGACTGATACAGAAATCAGATCAGAGCAATAAAGGATGCAGCACAGCAAGAAGGGAATCAGCCAAAGAGATACCTGCGAGCAACAGCGAGAGCTCACTTTTGGGGTCACAGGGCATGAACAGCCTGGGTTAAAGAACTGGAAAGAGGAAAGGGAGTAAGGACCAGAAAGCCTCTTCAGAAATTCAAGACTTATAATGGAAACTATACCTTTACATGGGATAAGGCCACCAAAATTGAAAAATAATATCTTTTTTCCAAATGTGGCTACAATCATGTCAGCTCAGTGACATCGTATCTACTTCCTAATATAGATGGCATTGCAATTGTTTATGCCTGCAATGAACCAGTGGGAGAAGACATCCATTTTTTAATAAAAACCTTGCAAGGAAAAACCTTTTTTAACAGGAAAAATACAAACAGAAGTTCTCAGATGTGAAAATATTAGGAATTACTAAACAAGAGTATCTCTGACTCTGTGATTTGAGGTCACCTATGTGACCTTCTCCAATGCCACTCTTCAAACTGGAAAACCTTCTACACTGGCACAGCCCATGAGAACTTTCTTCAATGATGAAAATATTCCATGTCTGTGCTAGCCAATACAGTAACCCCTAGTCACATGTGACTATTGAGCACTGGAAATGTGGCTAATGTGACATTAAAAAAACTGAGGTGTTAATTTAATTTTAATTAATTTAGTTTAAAATATTCACATGCGACTAGTGGCTACTGTATTGGATGGTGCAGTTCTAGAACAAAGTATAAAGCAAATCTATGGCAATAAATTACTAGTAGTAATCAATATAGCTTGTGAAGATTTGGGCAAACTTGCTAAATATCCACAATATAATTTGTCAAGTTGACTTTGAATTCTAAAAACCACAAAATCAAAGGGTGCAATTTAATAGGCTTTAAATGTAAGCTATTAGACTGTAACCAAACATAACTCACAGATACAAGAGGGCCAATGACCTGCTAAGAAATAGAAAGAGACTAAAAGCCCATGGGAACCACAATGGACAAGTGGAACGAGTCAAGAGCTCCCCTAGAATTAAGATGAGAGGGGCTGAGCTGGGAGATAAGGATATGAGACTGACAGTGAAAAATCCTTTTTTCTCTAGACTTGGTTTGCGGTTTTGGCCTCCATATCTAAAGAGGAATAAGAAGGAATTGGAAAAGGTCCAAAGAAGAACAAAGTGATTTCAATTATTGAATCACAGTGGGGAAATATTGAATGTGTTGTGGCTTTTTAATCCAGAGAAATAGAATTTGAGGGTAACACTATCTGCCTTCAGATTCCAGAAGAGGCAAAATAAGTGGCATTTGCCAGAGTCCTCAAGCACATGGGGGAGAAAATGACACTCAACAAACAGTAAGGAAAGTGTTTCATTCAGCCAGAAAGGAGACTAGTCTATTCACAGGCAATTATTTAACAGGGAAGGAGTTTTATGTAATAAAGTCAAAATATTGAGTATCAGGACCTGCCAGGACTGGATCTAAAGAGAGAAACAAAGCGGAAACCCTGGGCTTCATGTGCTTCACCTGGAAAAATGAGAAAAGGACAACTCCACACTTCCCAACCAACCAACAGACCTGGGATATGCTTGTTAGGAAGAGAGGTTTTGGCAATTCTGCACTACTCCTTCCTCCCCTCCCTGCAGAGGAAGCTGTCCACACAAGCTGCAAGGAAGAAGCTAAGGGCCAAATCATAAAGAGAAGAAAAAGCACCTGAAAACACATACCACATCCTCAGGTAAATGCTGGCTTGAATATACGGAAAGACTCAAAGTCCAAAAAAGTCTGAACCTCTTATGGCAGGATCTATGGGGCATAGCATCTCTCTAACTTAGTGTCTCAGGTGTGGGAACCAAAGCAGAATCAAAAAAGAGGCAAGCCCTGCCTAGATACTCTGGCCACCTGGAAGCAGGATGCACAAAAAAGAGCAATTCCAGCACAGGGTGCTACTGCCAATGAGTCCTGCCCAAGAGTGACCATAGTAGTCTGTTCTCACACTGCTAATAAAGACATACTCGAGATTGGGTAATTTATAAAGGGAAGACGCTTAATGGACTCACAGTTCCACATGGCAGGGGAGGCCTCACAATCTTGGAAGAAAATGAAGGAAAGGCAAAGGGACGTCTTACATGGCAGCAGGCAAGAGAGCTTGTGTAAGGGAACTCCCATTTATATAACCGGTTATCAGATCTCGTAAGACTTATTCATGAGAACAGTGTGGGGGAAACTGTCCCCATAATTCAGCTATCTCCATCTGGCCCCACCCTTGACATGTGAGGATTATTACAATTCAAGATGAGATCTGAGTAGGGGCACAACCAAACCATATCAGTGGCCTCTTGGTGGTCAATGCCGTCAATCAGAGCTGTTCTCAGAGAGTGGACACAGGCCCCCTTCCTTTCAGGCACTATTCTCTTACCAGTCAGGCACTAACTTTGCCCAATTGAGCACTCAGGCTCTACCCAATTAGAACAGCAACTCCTTTCTTAGAGAAAATGAAGGCTTCTGCTGCAACGATTGCAATTATTATGACAAATATAATCAAGCACTAATGAGAAATCAGAGGAGGTAGTATAATGAAGGGCAATTACATATTATGCAACATTGAATTAATGTGAAAGTATATGGTATAAAAATATTAATGAATTCCCTATCTATGCACAAAATTCAAAATTAGGCAATTTCCAAAACATTGTTTAGTTCATCAGGAACTGTTTATTTTCAGTGCTGTTATGCAAAGTGAATTGTAAGCAGTGTTGATGTTACTACCACTTGAGCTGGTAAACAGCAACCCACTATCAGAAATATTTTTATTGGGCCTCTGAGAAAATTAATCTTCAATTCTATTAGCTTTGAATTATGTAAATTCTTTAAAAATCTATCCTTTACATAAACTGTAATCTCTGTCCATGAGAGCAGGGGAAAGGCATTTCATGAAAAGGTAAGTATCGTTCATAAACACATAGAAGCAGGAAAGAATTAAAGAAAGCAAGAAAGAAGGAGAAAAGGAGAAAGAAGAGGAAAACAGAAAGGAAGGAAGAGGGTTTAAAATAGTAAAGAAACAGTGGGAAGTGGAGGAGAGGGGAATGAGGCTAAAAACTTTGGTTGCAAACCAATAATACCCAAAAGCCAGGCCTCAATTCAGTATCAGGCCATGATGGAGTTTACATAAATCCACAGTGAAATGAGAAAAACAAGCATGACATTTTCCACAAAGCTAAATACGTAAGGTATTTATACAGTTGTTTCAAATGACCTTTTGTTATGAGACTACAGATCCTTTGTAATTTGTTAGCCTTAAAATATCCTATCTGTATACCTACTATGTACCCACAAAAATTAAAAATTTAAAACTTGTTTTAAAAATAAAATAGTAACTGTTATGAAATGGTGGCAATGGTGTATGACAGATGTCACATAGTTTTCTTTTTGTATATCATTTTTTGACAAAATTAAAATTGACAATCTCATATAGATCCACAATTTATTTTTTGGAAATATTTATAGCTCTATAAAATGAAAGAGAATGGGAACCACAGCCCTACAGGAAGAAATTTACATAATTGAATAAGGCACCAGATTAAGCACCACAGAAATAATTCTAGATGTTTATTATTAAATATGTTTAAATGTACATCAATAATTTAAAAGAAAGCACTACAGGAACATAAATAGTATGCAAGTGTTTCAAACAGCTAGTGGGAAAAAAAATCTAACAAAAAGCCTTATACATTCCACAAAGGGCAAAAAAGAAAAACACAAAAAAAACATGAAATAAATAAGATGGCAAGAATAAGTCCAAAAATACCATTAATCATGACAAATACATCTGGGTTATATTTTCCACACAGAAACTCCCAGATTAGTCATGAAAACCAAACCAAATCAAACAAATGAAAACTGTCTGCATGGTGTTCATACGAATCACATTAAAATAAGAAATTTAAATAAGGTGACAGTGGAAGATAAGTCAGACAAATGTTAGCTACTATTCCCCAATCTGGCCTCCTCAAAAGAAAACAGTGACTTAGTAATAATTTCAGATGAAATAAAATCCAAAGGAGTGGAACATTAAATGAGATGCGAGAAATTTTTGTGTTGATAAAATGTAAGACCTACCAAAAACCTACAACAGCAGTTAACAACATCATTTCAAAATATACAAGGCAAAAATTGTTATAAAGAAAACAGAAACTCACTAATCCATAGAAACAGTGGGATGAATTCACAGTAAAAAATGATTATATTTCTATATAGAAATAAGAACTTGAATTTCACTATCAACAAGCTTAATCACAGCTATATAAAGAAATTGTACATAACAGAAAATATACATTTTTTTTACATCATTTCAACTTTTATTTTAGATTTGGGCGGCACATGTGCAGATTTGTTACATGGGTATATTGCATGATGCTGAGGTTTGGGGTACAATTGATCCGTCACCAAGGTACTAAGCATAGTGCTCAATAGTTAGTTTTTCAACCTTTGCCTCCCCAATCTCCCTCTCCCTCTCCCTCTAGTAGTCCCCAGTTTCTACTGTTGCTATCTTTATATCTGTTAAGTACCCAAGGTTTAGCTCCCACTTACAAATAAGAACATGCAGTATTTGGTTTTCTGTTCCTGCATTAATTTGCTTAGGATAATGGCCTCTAGCTGCATCCATGCTGCTGCAAAGGACAGAATTTTGTTCTTTTTTATAGCTGTGTAGTAGTCTGTAGTATGTATTCCACCACATTTTCATTATGCCCCAAAGCCAGTCCCCAGTCCACTATCAGGCCATCCACCTTTGATGGGCACCTAGGTTGATGCCATGTCTTTTGTGAATAGTGCTGCATTGAATATACAAGTGCATGTATCTTTTTGGTGAATGGTGTATTTCCTGTTGGATATATACCCAGTAATAGAATTGCTGGATCAAATGATATTTCCGTTTTAAGTACTTTGAGAAATCTCCAAACGGCTTTCCACAGAGACTGAATTAATTTATGTTCTCACCAACAGTGCATAAGCGTTCCCATTTCTCCATAGCCCTGCCAGAGTCTGCTGTTCTTTGACTTTTTAATAATAGCCAAAAAATACATTTTTAAACATTCGTGAAAGATTTAAAAATAAAATCTCAGGAAGCTCCACAATTAGAAATTGTTGCACAATCCAAAGGCATTAGAAATTTACAACAAAAGATAGCCGGCATCATCCTATCCCAAAATAACTATTTGGAAATTTTAAAGAGCTATTTTAAATAACTTCTAAGTAAAAGCTGAAATTAAAACCAAAATTACAGATTCTGTCAAAATTAATGCCAATGACAGCATTATATAACAAAACTTTGAGATGCAGCCTCAGTGGTATTCAGAGATCTTTGATACATTTATCAGGTTAAGTATCTAAGCATCCAATTCAAGAAATTAAAAAATAAAAAACAAATGTAAAGAAAAGGAAAAGAAAGGACTAATAAATAAAAGTATAAGTTAATTGAATGTAAAATAAACAGTTAATATAAAATAAAATTTTTAAATAATCTTGATCAATAAAATGACAACTAGTCATTAAGATGGAGAAATAACAGCAAAAATAAGACTGTCTATTCTTTAGTAAGTCTGGCTATGAGGAAAAGAGAGAAGACAAAAATTAAGAGGCCAGGTGCAGTGGGTCATGCCCGTAATCCTAGCACTTTGGGAGGCCGAGGCAGGTGGATCATCTGAAGCCAGAAATCTGATACCAGACTGGCCAACATGGTGAAATCCTGATCTACTAAAAATACAAAAAATAAGCCAGGTATGGTGACAGACACTTGTAATCCCAGCTACTAGGGAGGCTGAGACAGGAAAATCGCTTCAACCTAGGAAGTGGAGGTTGCAGACAGCCAAGATCATGCCACTGCACTCCAGCCTGGGCAACAAGAGTGAAACTCTGTCTCAAACATTTAAAAGATAAAAATTAAAATTTAAGTCAAGAAAAGGAAGACAAAACAATAAAAAAGGAAAGAAAAGGAAGATAGGCATAATTATAGATACAGAGGGAGCGAAATAATTATAGTAACATCTGGAGCCAGATTACATGGTTTTAAATCCCAGTTCTACCCATTGCTGGAAAAGCTACTAAACCACTCTTCTGTGTCTCAATTTCCACATCTATAAAATGAGCATAATAATAGTACCCACCTCAAAAAGGATTAACTACTCTATATAGAAAGTACTTACCACTATTCCTGACACCACAGTAAGCAAAGTATACATTTTGGCTAATATTATATGAATACAATTTTAACTTTCATCTACATGAAATGTATGATTTCCTAAAAATATGTAAATGAAAAGAAATTAAAAACTGAGTAGGTTAATACTTAAGAAATTAGAAAAGATAATGAAAATTTTAGAATGGAAAAAGGCATTGGACCTACTTTATAAAATTGTTTTATAAGAAGAATACTAAGCTTTATGTCAACTAAATATTTCAGAGCATGAAAAAGCATAATAAAATGTTTAATTCATTCTTTTGGGCTAGCATAATCCTGGTACTAAAATCACATGAAACAGCATGCAGGTACACACAAACACACGCCCTTTGGCTGAGTTTACTTATGAAGATAAACAGAAAAATCCTAAATACAATCTTAGTAAATCGAATCTTGTAATGTCTTTTTTTGTTGTTGTTGTATTTTATGTAGAGACAGGTTTTCACCACGTTGGCCCAACTGATCTCGAACACCTCACCTCAGGTGATCCACCCGACTCAGCCTCCCAAAGTGCTGGGATTACAGACGTGAGCCACTACATCTGGCCACAATGTCTTTTTTTCAATATTAGGAAAAAAAAAAATCTCAGGAATGGGTTAACGTTAGGAAAAATACTTTAACGAAACTCAGTATTATAACAGGTTAAGGAAAAAGAAATATATATATTTAATTACAGGATAGATGTTAAAAAGCATTTTTAAACTCCACACTCAGCTTAATTAAAAAACAAACAAAAGTCTTAAGTTAACAGAGAGTATCTATGAACAGAAAATATCACACTTAATGGTAAAACACTAGAAAATCCCCACTCATCAGGAGCAACACAGGAAAATCTCCAATCTTCCTGTAAATCAGTATTACACTAAAGATTCTAATAATCTCAGTAATAGGGGACAAAAAAAGAAATAACATTTTTTGAAAAGCAAGGGACAACATCCCACATTTATAGGTAATACTATAACCCATTTAGAAATTCTAAGAAAGCCAATTTTCCCAACTACTGGAACTAATAGGAAAATTCAGTAATATGAGCATCACAAGATCAACACGGAAAACACAATAGCCTTCTACACACCAACAATAACCAATGAATAATCAAAAAGGATACCATCCTATTTAGGACTCCATTGCAGACAACAGAAATCTCTCTTAGATGGTTTCCACAGCAAGAAATTTTTTTCCATGTACTACATAATTACTGAAATGCCTGGAGAAATAGGCCTCACCTATGCTGTACTTAAGAACTATATTCTTCAAAATCATATTCCTCAACTATTGGGGCCTATTCCACCCTTTTGGAATGAAAATGCTATCCTATGTCTGTCCCACCATTGTATCTTGGAAGTAAATAGCTTGTGTTTTATTTTATAGGCTAATAGCTGGACTTTGGACTTTTAAATTGATGCTAGAACAAGTTAAGATTTTGGGACTATTGAAACGGAATGATTGCATTTTGCATGTGAGAAAGACATGAGTTTTAGAGGGGCAGGGATGGAATGCTATGATTTGGATGTGATTAGTCCCCACCAAAATTCACGTTGAAGTCTGATCCCCAATGTGGCAACGTTGGACCCTACTGGAAGGTGTTTGGGTCATGGAGGCCGATCCCTCATAAATAGTGGGGATAAGTGAGTTCTCACTCTTGCAGTAATTGATTAAATTCTGTGAGATGAAGTTGTTAAAAAGAATCTGGCCTCTTCAGTTTCTCTCTCTTGCTTGCTCTTTTGCCATATGATCTCTCTGCACCCGCCTGCTCGCTTTCTGCCTTCTGCCACAAGTTGAAGTAGCATGAGACTCTCACCAGATGCAGCTGCCTAATCTTGAACCTTCTAGCCACTAGAATCAGGAGCCAAAGAAAACTCTTTTCTTTGGGTTAATTTTTTTATTTCTTGGTAGTGATGGTGGTATTTTTCAGTGGTGGGTGATGAGATCTCACTCTGACACCCAGGCTGGAGGGCAGTGCTGTGATCACAGCTCACTGCAGCCTCAATCTCTAGAACTCAAGTGATTGCCCCGCCTCAGCCTCTTGAGTCACTGGGACCACAGGTGCACTCCACCATGCCCAGTTGATTTTGCTTATTTTTTGTCGAGACAGGGTTTCATTATGTTGCCCAGGCTGGTCTCAAACTCCTGGGCTCAAGCAATCCTCCCACCTCGCCCTTCCAGTGCTGGCATGAGCCACTGCACCTGGCCTCAAACTCTTTTCCTTAATAAAATACATACCCTAGGACCCAAAAATTCCACTAAAAAACCTATCTACAGAAATGCTTACATATGGATATAAAATTTCATTTAAATTTCAGTATTGATAGAAGAAGGAATCAGTTAAAGAGCACTATTGTACAGCATAGTAACTATAGTTAATAATGGTATATTATATTCTTGAAAATTGAGAGGAAAATAAATTTTAAGTATTTTCACCACACAAAAAAGATAAGTACGTGAGGTATTACACATGTTCATTAGCTTGATTTAGCCATTCCACAATGTATACATATTTCCAAACTGCACAGTGTATATGACAAACACATACTGTTTGTCAACTAAAAACAACCCAAAAATACTCACATATTTACACAAAGATATATGAATAGTGATGTTCCCTGAAGTGTATGTTTGGAAATTACTTGTATCTGTTATTTGCTACATACCAAATAAGCCCAAAATTTAATGGCTGAAAGCAACTATTTATCAAGTTTATATTTATTAGTTTATAATTCTATTTATAGTTTATAATACTATTTATTTAGTTTAATAGTTTATAATATTATTTATTTAGTTTATAATTCTGCAGGTTAAGAATTTTGACTGGGCTAAACCAGACAGTTCTGGCCTTCACTGTGTTAATTCATATAAATGTGGCCTGCAGGTAGGTCAGTTGGGTGCTAGCTCATGTGGAGGCTTGCCTCTGCTCAACATGGTCTTTCTGATTCTACAAGGAACATTGGGGTTTGTTCACTGAGAGCAGCCTCCCAAGAAAGAAAGTGAATGAAATCTAGGCCTCAAGACACCAAGGCTTAAGCTGATACACATGGCTTCCCACACAGTCTATTGGTCAAAGCAAGTCACAATGTCACTCCTAATTCAAGGTTTAAAGAAATAATCTCAACCTCTTGATTCAAGGAGCTACAATATCACATTGCAAAGGTACATGCACATTGGGTCAGGTAAAGAATTATGGCCATTTTTTCAATCTACCATATTACCTACATACCCACCAATAAAAAAAAAAAGATAAACTTAAGGGACTAGTTGAATTTTGGCATCTATATGACAGAATATTATGCAGTTTTTAAATAGGATGAGGTCAATTTACATATTGACATAAAAGTTTCCCAAGTCAAATTGTTGAAGCAAAAAATGATAATATAAGTTGTGTAAGAATACATGTTTATCTATTAAAGGATTAAGAAGTACTTGAAAATAGAGTAGAATGCTGTATTAATCAGTTCTCACATTGCTATAAGGAACTATGTGAGACTGTGTAATTTATGAAGAAAAGAGGTTTAATTGACTCACAGTTCCACAAGCTGTATAGAAAGCAGGGCCGGGGGGCCCTCAGGAAACTTACACTCATAACAGAAGGGGAAAGGAAAGGGAAAGCAGGTGCATCTCACATGGCCAGAAAAGGAGGAAGAGAGAGCAAAGGTGGAGGTGCTACACACTTTTAAACAACCAGATCTCAGGAGAACTCACTATCATAAGAACAGCAAGGGAGAAATCTGCTCCCATGATCCAGTCACCTCCCACAAGGGAGGCCTCCTCCTCCAAAATTGAGGATTACAATTTGACATGAGATTTGGGTGGGGGCACAGAGCCAAACCATATCAAATGTAATGTATAATGCCTAGCTATTTTTGAACTTTAGAAAAAGTGTCTATAGTGATATTCTATATGTTCTGGGAGCAACTGTAAGTTTTTAAACAGGAAAGCAATCAGATTGGATTTATGTTTGAGAAAGACTGCTCCAATCTCCAAAAGAAAGTTGAATGATAATAAATCTAGCACTTACTGAGTACTTACTGTATCTTGAACATTGTTCTAAGTGCATTACACATATTATTTCCTTTAATGTTTACAATAATCCAAGAAAGTTGCTAGTATTATTTTCCCTCATAAACAGAGGAAGACCTTAAGGCAAGGAAGTCTATCCATGGGAGTTTGTCCAGAGAGTCTATAGAGTTACTGGTAAAAATATGACTTAAAATCAAGTAATCTGTACTGGACTCCACAACTTGACATTACTCCTTTGTATTGAACGAGAATATAGACCAAGGACACCTAACTGTATACAGGTGAGAGAACTACTGAATTAATATTAGTCTATATAACAGATGTTGATCATCTGGACATGATAACAATAAGTCTCGATAAGATTTTTGGTACAATAAAAAAATGAAGTTTCAAATAGAGGGAGGAGGGGCCAGGTGTGGTGGCTCACACTTGTAATCCCATCACTTTGGGAGGCTGAGGTGGGTGGATCACCTGAGGTAAGGAGTTTGAGACCAGCCTAGCCAACATGGTGAAATCCCATCACTACCAAAAAAATTAAAAATAAATTGGCTGGGCATAGTGGTACATTCCTGTAGTCCCAGCAACTCCGAAGGCTAAGGCAGGAGAATGGCTTGAACCCGAGAGACAGAGGTTGCAGTGAGCCAAGATCACACCCTGCACTCCAGCCTGGGCAACAGAGCAAGGCTTTGTCTCCAAAAAATAAATAAATAGAGGGAGGAGGAAGTAAGGATGCCAACAGAAAGGTAAAAGAGTCAAGAATGTTTGGGGTTTCCAGCTTAGATAACTCAATAAACATTTGCATAATTAACTCAGACGAGGGATATAGAATGAACATCAGATCTGGTTTTGGACATGACAATAATTTCTAGATGAAGATGCTTTTGTTGATTAGCAACAATAGCTTGAGTGAATATGGTACAGGATGGCTAATAAAGAATATTCAGTTGACTGCACTACCTCCCAGTAGTTAGGAGGTGGGAAACAGAGGATTAGTTTTTGAGTGTGGATTCTTCTAACTGTATAAGGGGCACTTTAATCTTTCTGAGTCCCAGTTTCCTTGTCTGTAAAATAGGAATACTAAAACCTACCTGCCAGTTTCAGATGACTCTCAAGTGAGATAATAAACAGAAAAATATGTTTGTATTAATCCCTTCTCACCCTGCTAATAAAGACATATCTGAGACTGGGTAATTTATAAAGAAAAAGAGGTTTAATGGACTCACAGTTCCACATGGCTGGGGAGGCCTCACCATCATGGCAGAAGGTGAAGGAGGAGCAAAGGCACATCTTACATGGTGGCAGGCAAGAGAGCATGTGCAGGGGAGCTGCCCTTTATGAAACCATCAGATCTCATGAGACTTATTCACTATCATGAGAATAGCATGGGAAAAAATTACCCTCATGATTCCATTACCGCCCATCAGGTCCCTCCCATGGTATGTGGGGATTATGAGAGCTACAATTCAAGATGAGATTTTGGTGGGAACACAGCCAAACCATATCAATGTTGTTGGCTATGAAATATATACACGAAGATAGCATTTAAACAAACTTCATTTTAAAAACTTCAGTGCTTTTAGTAAGAGAATTTAGCCTCATGTAGATGAAGTATTTCAATAATATCATCCCTTCTTATACTTAGTTAACATTTGGTCTTCTTTGATGGGAGTCAGCAGTTAGAATACAGTCATGAGAAATCAAAATGACTTTATGGATTTTAGTTTTTAACAAAATGTATATTCTCATAATTTGTAAAAAAAAATTGGCTTAGATTGTCTCTCTGGAATCAATATGCTGCACTTACAGAGACACTTTAAGAAAAAAGAACAGTGGCTTTTTAAGGATCAATAGTAAATGACTTGATTCTTACCCAGGCAATGAACACATCCAGATTAATAAGAGCTAGAGAAGTCATCCTTAAAACCTAGGCTTGCCCAAGATTTGGTCAACCTTCAAGTTCCAATATTCTTGCCACCTCCGAGTAGAATAGCATAGGGTAGTGTTTAAGATAACATGCTTTAGAGACAGAGATGAGTTCATGTCCCACTTTCATTGTTTATTCGCTCCCAAGTTAGCCTCATCATGCCTTATGTCAGTGCTATGGTTTGAATATGTTCCCCTAACAGCATATGTTGGAAATTTTGTCCCAGTGTAAGAGGGTTGGGAGACAGGGCCTAAGAAAAGGTGATTAAGTCATAAAGTCTCTCCCTTCATTAATAGACCAATGTCATTATTATGGAAGTGAGTTCATTATTGCTAGAATAGTTTCCTCAAAAAAGAACAAATTTGGCCTTCTCTTTCTCTCTCACCCTCTCACCTTCTTCCATGAAATGACACACTAAGAATGCTTTTGCCAAGCCATCCCCTTATCCTTAGACTTCTCAGCCTCCAGAACCATGAGCCAACAAATTTCTGTTCCTTGTAAATTACCCAGTCTCAGAAATTCCATTTCAGCAGCACAAAACAAAACACTCAGGTTTCCCAGAAAATAGGCTCTGGGATAAAGATTGTACCTAGAAAGTTTCTTGAAGACTATGATCCAAAATGCCACTTTTAGCATAGGGAATGACATCAGATTGCACAGGGGTATATGTTACAATGTGATATAGTCACAAGAAGAACTAAGGAGCTCTTGTGAATACAGTCACAAGAAGGAATCAGAAAAAGGAGTTTGTAGGCAGCAAAATCTTCCATTCAGTGAAAGAACACAGTACATAATGAATCATTCAGCTAGGAAATGTTTCCTTACTTTTCAGGGCTGTTTATCTCCTATAATCTATAGGAGCATAAGCATTTAAGAATCTTTGCCAGACATGGTGACTTATATCTATAGTTCCAGTACTTTGGGAGGCCAAGGTGGGCAGATTACCTGAAGTCAGGAGTTCAAGACCAGCCTGGCCAACATGGTGAAACCCCATCTCTACTAAAAATAATAATTAAAAAAATAGCCTGGGGAGCAGGCGTGGTGGCGCATGCCTATAGTCCCAGCTACTCAGGAGGCTGAGGCAGGAGAATCACTTGAATCCAGGTTGCAGTGAGCTAAGATCACACCACTGCACTTCATCCTGAGCAACAGAGCAAGACTCTGTCTCAAAAGAAAAAAAAAAAAAAATCTTCTTCTCCCATCATCTTCTCAATATCCGCCTACAAACTCTTTTTTCTGCTAAAATGTTCCACGCAGTAAAAAACCACTGTACGTAATGAACCATTCAGCCACGAATGGTTCCTCAGCCTCCAGCCACCAAGACTGGCCAAGGCCAACAGGAGGAAGAATGAGTGCCTGATTGCTTAAGGGGGGTCTAGGTGGGGCAAGGCAGCAATCACTGTTATGTACAAAAGTAGTTAGTTCATTAGACTATAAAAACCATAAAAGTGATCACCTTCCCTGCTATTTGGTGTCTATTCTCAATGTCTAGAATAGTATCCAGCACACAGTATGTATATTTATTAATAAATATTGGTTGAATGAAGAGAAGATGCTTAATAAATGTTAGCTACTTTTATGATTAATAAGCCTTCCCTGATACTTCCAAATAGAAGGTATCTGTGTACTCTCAGGTCTTTGGTCCTGTCATATTTTTCTCTTCAACTTTTAAGTTCAGGGCTGCATGTGTATGCAGGTTTGTTACATAGGTACATGTGTGCCATGATGGTTTGCTGCACAGATTATCCTATCACCTAGGTATTAAGCCCAGTGTCCATTAGCTATTCTTCCTGATGCTCTCCTTTTTCCTCACTCCCCTCAGAATGGCCCCAGTGTATGTTGTTCCCCCCATCCCACCCCATGCCATGTGTCCATGTGTTCTCATCATTCAACTCCCACTTATAAGTGAGAACATGCAGTGTTTGGTTTTCTGTTCCTGCACTAGTTTGCTGAGGAAAATGGCTTCCAACTCCATCCATGTCCCTGCAAAGAACATGATCTCATTCCTTTTTATGACTGCGTAGTATTCCATGGTGTATATGTATCACATTTTCTTTATCCAGTGTATCATTGATGGACATTTGGGTTGATTCCATATCTTTATGATTGTAAATAATGCTGCAATAAACATATGCATGCATGTATAGAATAGAATTATTTACATTCCTTTTTTTTTTTTTTTTGAGACAGAGTCTCACTCCGTCACCAGGCACCAAGCTGGAGTGCAGTGGCGCAACCTTGGCTCACGGCAACCTCCACCTCCCAGGTTCAAGCAGTTCTCCTGCCTCAGCCTCCCGAGTAGCTGGGACTACAGGCACGCACCACCACTTTGGGCATATGCCCAGTAATGGGATTGCTGGGTTAAATGGTATTTCTGTCTCTAGGTTTTCAAGGAATCGCCACACTGTCTTCCACAATGATTGAACTGATTTACACTCCCAAAAACAGTGTAAAAGCATTCCTTTTTCTCCACAACCCTGCCAGCATCTGTTGTTTTTTTTTTTTCTTTACTTTTTAATAATAGCCAGTCTGACTGATGTGCGATGCTATTTCATTGTGGTTTTGATTTGCATTTAACTAATGATCAGTGATGTTGAGGTTTTCTACATATGTTTTCTGGCTGCATGTACGTCTTCTTTTGAGAAGAGTATTAACATCCTTTGTCCACTTTTTAATTGGGTTGTTTTTTTTCTTGTAAATTTGCTTAAGTGCCTTGTAAACTCTGAATATTAGACCTTTGTCGGATGGCTAGGTGACAAAAATTTTCCCCCATTCTGTAGGTTGTCTGTTCACTCTGAGGATAGTTTATTTTGCTGTGCAAAAACTCTTTAATTGGATCCCACTTGTCAATGCTTGCTTTTGTTGCAATTGCTTTTGGTGTTTTCATCATTAAATCTTTGCCTATGCTTATGTCCTAAATGGTATTGCCTGGATTTTCTTTTTCTTTCTTTCTTTTTTTTTTTTTTTGAGATGCAGTTTCACTCTTGTTACCCAGGCTGGAGCGCAATGGCGCGATCTCAGCTTGCCACAAACTCCGCCTCCTGGGTTCAAGCAATTCTCCTGCCTCAGCCTCCCGAGTAGCTGGGACTACAGGTGCGTGCCACCATGCCCAGCTAGTTTTTGTATTTTTAGTAGAGACAAGGTTTCACCTTGTTGACCAGGTGGTCTCGATCTCTTGACCTCGTGATCCACCTGCCTCGGCCCCCCAAAGTGCTGGGATTACAGGCATGAGCCACCACGCCTGGCCTTTGCCTGGATTTTCTTACAGGGTTTTTATAGTTTTGGATTTTGTGTGTAAGTCTTTAATCCATCTTGAGTTAATTTTTGTACATGGTGTAAGGAAGGGGTCTGGTTTCAATTTTCAGCCAGTTCTCCCAGAACCATCTATTACATAGGGAATCCTTTCCCCATGATCCCTTCATTCTTATTGCCTTGTCTTATTCTACCTTGCTATACCACCATTTGTTTATCTGTCATTCTTCAGCTGAAAGATGGAAAAGGTTTTATGGGCTGAATTGTAAAATTCATATGCTAAAGCTGTAGCCCCCAGCAGCTCAGAATGTAGGTGCGTTTGCAGATAGGGCATTCGTTGACTAATTTTTGAGATTGAGTCTTGCTCTATCGCCCAGGCTGGAGTACAATGTCATGATCTCAGCTCAATGCAACCTCCGCCTCCCAGGTTCAAGTGATTCTGGTGCCTCAGCCTCCCCCGTAGCTGGAATTACAGGTGCCCGCCACCACTCCCACTAATTTTTGTATTTTTAGTAGAGACAGGGGTTTTACTCTATTGGCCAGGCTGGTCTCGAACTCAAGTGATTCGCCCACCTCGGCCTCCCCAAGTGCTGAGATTACAGGCGTTAGCCACAGTGCCCAGCCAAGATAAGACCCTTAAGAGACAATTACGTTAAAGTGAGTTCAGTAGGGTGGACTCTAATCTAATCTTACCATCATTATTAGAAGAGGAGATTAGGATGCAAGGAGAGACACCAGGATGTTTGCACATAGAGGAAAGACCACATGAAGGTACTGCAAGCAGGTGGCCATCTGCAAGCCGAAGGGAGAGGCCTCAGAAGAAACCATACCTGCTGGCACCTTGATTTTGGATTTCCAGAACCGTGCAAAATAAATTTTTGTTGCTGAAATCTCCCAGTCTGTGGTATTTTGCTATGGCAGCCTTAGAAAATAAATACAAGGACTGGGTGCAGTGGCTCACTAACCCCTTCGAAGCTCAAGGTGGGAGGATTGCTTGAAACCAGGAGTTTGAGATCAGCCTGAGAAACAAACCAAGACCCATCTCTACCAAACTTTTTTAAATTAGATAGGTGTGATGACACACATCTGTAGTTCCAGCTACTCAGGAGGCTAAGGCGAAAGAATTGCTGGAGCCCAGGAGTTCAAGGCGGTAGTGAGCTATGATGATGCCACTGCAATGCAACCTGGGTGACAGAGTGAGACAGATGAAAAGAAGAAATCAAAAGGAGGAAGGGAAGGTAAGGGGAGGGGAGGGGAGGGGGAAAGAAAGAAGAAAAGGAAGGAGGGAGGGAGGGAAAGGAAAGGAAAAAGGAAAGGAGAAGGGAGTGGAAGGGAGGGGAGAGGGGAAGAGAGGGGAAGAGAGGAGAAGAGAGGAGGGGAGGGAAAGGAGAGGAGGGGAGGAGAGGAAAGGAGAGGGGAGGGGGGAGGGGACGGGAGGGGAGGGGAGGGGGGAGGGGAAGGAAGGGGAAGGGGGAGGTGAGGGGGAGGGGAAGGAAGGGGGGAGGGGAAGGGAGGGGTGGGGGAAGGAGAGGAGAGGAGAGGGAAAGAAAGAGAGAGAGGCCGAGAAGGAGAGAGGGAGAGAGAGTGAGAAGGAGAGAGGGAGAGAGGGAAAGAGGGAGGGAGGAAGGAAGGAAGGAAGAAAGGAAGGAAGAAAGGAAGGAAAAGGAAACAAAAAAGACTAATACAAAGCTTAAGAGTCTTTAGAGAACTATGGGAAAGTAGAAACCAGAGCTGCAATCCCTTCCCTCCAGAGAGGAGAGAAGATAATACCTGTGTCAATATAGGAGGCCTTGGGGATGAAAACTTTGGCCAAGAGTAGAAGCATTTTCTCAGAGAATGGCTCCCTACCCTGAGTTAAGCCTCCCATTATACCTCCATAGCAACCTGACTCAGCCCTTCCAACACTCAGCAGACTTAGAATTACTCATTCATTGTTAGGTCTCTCACTGAACTGCAAATTCCACAAGGCCTGGGACCAAAAACTGCTGGGTCTGGGGCAAGGATTAAGCCAGTATGCACATACACACACACACACACACACACACACACACATACATGCACACATATATACACATACACACACATACACACACACACACACACACACACACACACATACATATATATACCAATTATTTACAGCAGGCATCCTTTCTGATTGGTCCAGGTCAGTCCTGCATGATCACTATTTATACCATACTAGTTGTCAAGAATTTTGAAAAACATTCCTGCTGATACTTTCAGAGATTAACACAGGTCCCCAAAAAGAGTAGGCATCTGATAAATACCTGTTGATTGATGGATTTGTTGCTTGGGTCTCAGGACGGTAAAAGGTAGAGTAGATTATTCACCAACTGACTATTAACCAACTTCTGCAACATGCCAGGCCCTGGGCTAGGTGCTGGGTAACAAACGTGAGTCAAATGCATCCCCATGACTTCAATGAACTGCTAGCAGTTGTCCAAAGGAATAAACAAGAGATATAAAACCTCTGGGACCCAGGGCAAGAGCCGGAAGCCAGTTGAGGGAAGACATGGTCACGTAAAGGCTCTCACGCTGCTGGGGCATAGGCAAAATGCTTGATACAGGCAACAGGATGCCTGAGGTCAGGTGCATTTTCCCCAGACCGTGAAGAACAAAGGGAACTTACCCTTGCTCGAATCTATTTCTTTGGACCCCCTTGTCCTTGGGCTTCCAGTGATGGATCATCCTGGAGATAAGGAAAAGATCGGTCATTCTGGATCATATAAAGCTTAAAAATGGTTACATAGCTCAGAAACAATGACCCACAAAGGATGGAGCACACTGAGCAGAGATCCGGTGCTCCATCCAGTGAACACAGGCCACAAATCCGGTTGCCTTGGTCAAGAAGCCCTTCCTCGGCCTATGATACTATCATTTTTTATAAAGCCACAGGAAAATGAAGGCAGTTGAACAAGAATGCAACATTTAGCTCCATTAGCCCCATCTTAGGAAAGGGTGTTGGTAAAAATTGGGGAGAAAATGTGCAGGGGCAAAAGATGGAACCATGAGGAAACCATTCTGGATCATAAATAACAGGGACTGTATCTAAACCCAGGAGCTTGAGAATTTCTTGGTTCTGCAGTGTCTCACCCATTAAGCGTTTGAAGTCTATGTAAATAATGCAATGCTTGCAAACCCTGCAAGCTTCACCTATTTTACTCTCCTGAAAAACAGAAAACCGTGGAGCCAGAGACAGAAGACTACCTGCCCCCTTGAACTGTTCAAAAAATTGGCTTGAGTTACTAGCTTTCTGCATTTGTTAAATTCCTACCCCCTTGCACCCATCCAAAAGAGCTGAGATTACCAAAAGGATTTAAAGCATATATGAGAATCTAAGAGCTCTCTCAACTTGGAAACATATTGCCCAGACTTCATTAAAATCAAGAGATGCTTACAAGCTAACATTTCCATTCCAATTTTAAATAATGCTTTCTCTTCTAAACAGAGAAGTATTTTAATAAAAAAGATGTAACTTTTTTAAAAAATAAGGACTAAAACTATAGCAAACGCTAGTTTATGTGTTCCCCCCCAAAAAATTTTCAGATCAGATTTCCCCTTCTCTTTCCAGCCTGTGACAGAATGACACTTTCTTTATACCTGAATTGAATGCTTCTGTTATAAAGCCAGTGAATGCGAACAGGCCAAGCTCTTGAACATGCAAGAAGCAATGAGAATTCCGTGGAAAATAGCCCATAGAAAAATTTTATGAGCTGCAAATGTTACATTTCATCCTAGAATGTAATCTGTCTCCTTCATAATCCTCCAGACTTCCAGCCCACCCCCAGGCACTCTTATTTCCCACAGAACTCGATGCTCAGTAATCCAGCAGACTAGTTAAACCACAAGCACTAGCCTTTCTTGAGGTTTGGATGTGTTCTGTTTTGGGTTATTTTGCCTTGTTTTGTTATACTGTCCTGGTCATTGATTCTTGTGAAGTCTTAGGAGCCAAAAATCTCCCCAACCCCTCCCTTTCTTGAAGTCAAGAAAATTATTGAAAAACAGTCATGCATGGGAATACTCTATTATGAAGAAGGAAAACTCAGCACAAACATATTATTTAAAGGGGCTTGCAGGTGGACCTGCAAGGTCAAAGCCACACAAAACCAAACAGTAAGGTCAAGTTCTAAAATATTTGTATGCCACTGACTGCAATGAAGGATAAAGTATGCCCTAATTAAATTGCTAAATACTTTATATCTGTACTGAGCGTAGGGAAAGGAATCTATTGTTTCATTTCAGCATTCACCTTTAGGAAATTTTTTGTTTAATCTAGCTTTACCAATTGGACTGATTTGGAGCATGACCAAACCTCTATTTAGAAAAATGATTAGCTAAATCTTTCAGAGAGGCAGCACCTATATGCACATCGTGTAGCCTGTTACCCATTTTGCAACCTGGTATAAGATGCTTAGTCACTCTGAGCCACATTTGCCTTGCTACCAGATGGGAATAGTGATATCTAATTTGCAGTATGGTTATAAGAGTTAAATAAACAGTGCTTCGGAGGGGTACAGCACTGGACAGAGAAGACTCTTGATTAACGTTAGGAATGACGGTCATCAATGATGGCAATGATGATGAAGGTGGTGATGATGAGAATGAAGACGAGGATGGTGATGCTGTAGAAGAGGATCAAGGCCAACGTTGCATCTCCACGAGCTACTGATTTCCATCTTTGAGTGTTGAGACTGATCCTCATTACTACTGCTCATCTGTAGATTCCTACTCTGCCGATCATCCTCAGCCCATAGAGTTAAAAAATAACACCTGAGTGCCAAACAGCCACCAATTCTAGGCCAGAGGCAGGATAGAACAAAGGGTCAAAGGTAGAGATTTGACACACACGTATACACGCACATATACATGAGAACCCCGCCACCAACAAATCCATCTCTTCTGGGGAATGCCTCTCCAGCATGCTGCATTCATCAGTCAAAGCATCTATCATGGGTTCTCTCCGCAGACCTGTCTGCACCACAGAGGTCGCATTGCAGACTTGGGCTCCCATCTTGCTTTAGCCCAGATATTTACTGGGACCTGATACTGTCTGTGATTTCTCACAAGCCTGAGACATGGAAAACTATCACAATACAACGTCGTAAAAATGAATCCTTGTCACCTGATCATTTTCATGTTAACAATTGGAAAAAAGACTGGGGGCTCTTTTTAAACATGAGATTTAGTAGGGGACAGGGGACTGAAGACGGGGTGAGCTTTGTGATGAAGCATGGTGGTAATAAATGTCGCCAAGTGGGAAATATTCTAGCCCTATTTCCAGGAACCAGAGGCAACATCTCGAGGCAGAAAAAAGACAATAATTATATTGCTCAGAAGCCTACAGCATGTATAAATCTGGTGTATTAAGCCCTGCTTGTGGATTTGCTTTCCAAATCTTATTTTGGCAGCATCCTCCCTGGGAGCTGAAGTCCCCTATTTCTTCCTAGAGACCTAAGGTAAATTCTGCCTTTGCAAAGAGTAATTACTGTTAGAATGTTTCTTTATATTTGTTTAGGCAGTGCAAAGTCCCACAATCTTTTCATTTCTACCTGGTGAATTACTAGTCATAGGAAAGAGGAGGGCAGATGAGTGCCTGGTCAGAGTCGTCCCTCCGCTTCACGTAGCCATTGTATGGGGGATTTCTCCCAGCTCCCTCCCAGATGAGTCAGACTTGAACCTGAGCTTATGTAATAACCCTCTGAAAACCACTGCTCAAGCAGTTTCCAAGGGACTAAGCTGCCGTCCTCAGTCAGGCTGGCTTTAAGACTTCATCGGAAGATCATGCTGGTATATATGTGTGTCTAGAAAAATACAGTCACAATTCGTCACACAGAAGGAAGGGATTGGATGTGTCAGAGCAAAGCTCAGTTTTAAGGTGCAAATGCTGGAGAGATATAAAGGACTTCTAAAGCCACATGCTTTCTAAATACAAAGGCAAATTAGAAACATTCCTGTTAGTAGCAAATTTTACACTTTGGAGTGAATTTTGAATTTCCAGATCTGGTATCAATCAAAGCATTAGAATATAAGATTCTATATTTGAAGGCCTCAGTGTTCACAAGTCTTAATTCTTAACAACTAAAAAAAAAAAAAAAAAAAAAAAGAAAGAAAAAACGTATTAAGAGGGACATTCTTTGCTGAGAAGAATGCTCTGAGAATTACCACCATCTGCCTTTCCAAGCTGAAACCCAGTAACCAGGCAGGCGCTGGTAGGGGAAAGAACAATGGAGAGGCCAGACAGAAGAGAGGCCTGGGGCAGGGTGAGGGGGCAGGCCCAGCCCTCCCCACTTTAGGATCTGCCCTCTTAAAGACCTGGTACAACTCACCAACATCCCACAAGAGTATGAAAACATTCAGAAACTTGAGAGAACATGGACTAGAATAAGTGAATCAGCAGGGATATTGTGGAACCGGTCTGTTAGGCCATTCTTACCTTGCCATAAAGGAATACCTGGGACTGGATCATTTATTCTGGGGTGGCCTCTGGAAGCTTTTACTCACAGCAAAAGGTGAAGTAAAAGCGGGCAAGTCACATGGTGAAGGCAGGAGCGAGAGAGAAGGCGAGGGGAGATACCACACACTTTTAAACAACCAGATGTCATAAGAACTCAGTCACAGCACAAGGACAGCACTGATCCGTGAGGCATCTGTCCCCATGACCCGCTGCCTCTCAGCAGGCCCCACCTCCAGCACTGGGGATTGCATCTCAACATGAGATTTGGAGGGGACATCCAAACTACGTCGATGTCCAACTCCATTTATTCTGAAGTAGTGGTAATGTCACAACTCTCACAAAATTAAAATCAAAAATAAACATAAAGCAGGAACACCATGTTACAGAGAGATGTATCTCCATAAGTACGCATGTGTGCTTAAGATACAGGTGAGGGAGGCACATTTATTCTCTGTACCCCTTATGTCTCCATAGACGGGAGAGAACTTCCACTGTCGCTGCCCAATGTGGAAATTGCAGGAGGGGTACTGTGACCTTCTTCCTCCTCCCTCACTATCTGGTCCAGAAGAAAAGGAGAATAACTCATCTGATTGGAGAGTTTGGAGACAGAGGGAGAACTGAGTATGTCCATCAGGGCCTCTGTGAAGGGGCTGTGCCTAAGAGCCAAATTCACGACTCTCACATTCTCTGCTCATCCAGTGAGGGTGAGCTTCTGAGACCCGCTCTTCTTCTGCAAGCAGGAGGCCACATGTCGATCAGGCTGTAGACAGGTCATTCAGCTCAAGAAAGAGTACTGAGGGCAGGCACAGTGACTCATGCCTGCAATCCCAACACTTTGAGAGGCTGAGGCCAGCCAATCACCTGAGCCCAGGAGTTTGAGACCAGCCTGGACAACATAGTGAAACCCCATTTCTACAAAAAATACAAAAATTAGCCAGGCATGGTAGCACATACCTGTAGTCCCAGTTACTTGGAAAGCTGAGGTAGGAGAATCACCTGAGCCCAGGAAAGGTTGAGGCTGCAGTGAGCCATGATCATGCCACGGCACTCCAGCCTGAGTGACAGAGTGAGACCTTGTCTCAAAGGAAAAAAAAGAAGGGATGCTGAGAAGTTCTTTGGGGCCACACATCTAGGTATCATCACCTAATCTAACATATACTAGAAATAAAGCAGAAATGTTTGTTTGCTATTTTTCTTTTTCTTTCCTTACTCCAAGTAATTGTGGTCAAAATAGACATAAATAAAATTTGCTATTTTAACCACTTCTAACTGTGGAGTTCAGTGGCACTAAGTATTGTAGCATTATTGTGCAGCCGTCACCACCATCCATGTCCAGAGCTTCTCGTCTTGCCAGCTGAGTCTCCATACCCACTAAACAATCACTCCCCATTCTGCCCTTTCCCACCCTCTGCTAACCACCATCCTACTTTCTGTCTCTATAAATGTAACCACTCTAGGTGCCTCATATAAGCGGACATATGTGTCCTTTTGTGTGTCCATTTGTGACTGGTTTATTAAATGAAATAAGCCATTATTAATATATTATAAATTATTTAATTATTATTAATATAATAGAAATGAAATAAGCCATTATTGCTTATTAAATGAAATAATGTATTCAAGGTTCACCCATGTTGTAGCACATGTCGAAATTTCCTTCCTTTTTAAGGCTGAATAATATTCCATTATACCTATAGACCACATTTTGTTTATTTACTCATCTGTCAATGGACATGTAGGTGGCCTCCACCTTTTGGCTACTATGAATAATGCTGCTATGTGCAAATTTCTACTGGAGTCCCTGTTTTCAATTCTTTTGGGTGAATACTCAGAAGTGGAATTTCTAGCTCTATCTTTCTGACTCCTCCATTCATCTCTCAAACAGTCCTTATCTCAGGACTGGAGAAGAGTGTTATTTATGACTCTGTGAACCCCCAAGAGACAGAGCTTCCATGTCTAATTCTGCATGCTGGGCCCTACCCACAGGCTCCTGGGGGCCAGGAGTGGAGAGACTAAAGCCACCCATGTTCCCTCCTCCATGCACCTGACCCAAAGGTGCCCTGGCTGCAGCCTGCCCACAGAACTCCTGTCCTCCCTTGTTTCTAATGCACACCTCAGACCAATCATCTCCATTCCCAAAGGCCTTTGTCCTATACTCCAGGGTTTCTTTGGAAGAATTCTATTTCTTCTGCCTCTCTCGATCCTAGTTTCTTCCAAAGTTTCCTGTGGTCATTTGTGCACAGGCAAATGAGACTGCACCTTCTCAAACAAGATCTTCCACTTCCTGTGTGAAACTATCCATCTGGCCCAGGCAATTTGTCTTTGAGAAAAATGCTGAACTACTCCAATCATACAAAATCATGGTGCTAAAATCCCACAAGCAGGCAGTACAAGTATTCCACAATAATTATTATGCCTTAATACTTCTTTAGTATCAAGGTTTCCCTTCTCAAAATTTGACTGTCTCATCTAGCTTGATCTCTACAATCTAAATAACTAATACACTGAGTCAATACCACCCAATTCAATCAACTGGGTGTTTTTGACTTTTTTAATGTATAAAGTGAGCGGCAGTTCTCCCCGTCAACATTCCTCTATCAGCTGGGGAATATTCTACTTTTCTTTCAGTTAACAGTTACTTCCCCCAATGCCAACCCCTTGGGTCTGTGGATCGTAGAAGCTTGAGCCCCCAGCCACAGAGGTGGTGGATATTGTATCCAATCTGAGCTGATCTTAGTACTTTAACCTGATCAAGCGTAATGATTGGTCCAAGAACTAGTCACGTGACCCACGCCTGGCCAACTAGAATTCTTACCCAGGTTTTCTCAAATTGGAGTTAGGGTAAGAGTCCCTTCTTCTCAGGCTACCCTGGGAAGATTTGAGTCTGCAAGCTACTAATCATCGCTGTCTCTCCTCCAGAGAAGGCCAGATGCTGTAAGGACACTGAGGCTGACATTCAGAAAGAAGTCAAGCTCAAGGAAAGCAAATGCCTGGCTTCAGTTTTTCCAAGTCATACCCTCTCTTCCAATCTGCCCAAGAAAATTAATTTCCCCATTGATCTAAACTAGTTTAAGTAGAATTTCATCAATTGCAAATAACAATCCCAAATAATTCAAAAGGTAAGCCCCTTGGGGCCAATTCAATTCGCAAATCTGACCAACCTGTCTGAGTACCCACTATGCGCAGTTATAGTTTCCATTATCAATAGTATAATTTTAAACACAGAATAGATGAGAAACAAATGTGATGAATGTGAAATTTCTTCATTTATAAAAAAAAAAAAATATTTGTCACCTAGGGGGCCTTCTAAGATCCTCATATTTCCATTTGGAAACTAGATCTTGCAACCAGAACCTGCCAGGCAAGAATATAGGACCTAGCTAGATATAGACACATGGCCTGCAGCCTTCCTCTGAATCTGGTCTGCCAGTCTAATGAGCCCCCAACTCCCAATTCCACCTCATACAGGCATCCAGCAACCCAAACTGCAGATTAAAACAGCTTTTGCAACAGAATGCTCATCATCTCATATGTTGACCTTAAGGACAGATTTGGGCTCCTAGCAGGCTTGGGGAAAGTAGGGTAAACTGGGGGTGATATTTTAAATATTTAACAACCAGAACTGCAGGGGCACAGAGCAGTCAAAAGAGAGGCTAGCTATTGACAACTCCATATTTGAATATAAGCCTCAAGGTGGAGTGGGTGAAAAGCTAGGACTTCAGATTCCGGAGCAAGCTCAGATTTGGGATTGAGAGAACCCCAACAGGCTGACACAGAGAGGCTTCCAAAGAGACTTCCATCACTCATTTATCTGCCAGTTGTGAGAACAGACAGAGGATATGGGGGTAATTGAGACAGAGGCCTCTCTGTCTCTATTTTTATAGTTTTCTGATTACTGCCACTTCAAGCTAACACATTGCTTTGTTACATGTGCTAACTCCTTCAGCAGGCTGGTAGCCAAGGCCCCTGTCCTAGGTAACTTCCTATCTCTTTTGGGTCACTACGGAACAGTATTTCAAGCATAATTGAAGGCTGTGCACATTGTAACTTCTATTTTTCAAAGAATCAGAGTTCAGTAGCCCAAAAAAGTGTTCTAAGCCAATTCAAATCTTTACTCAGATTCTTGAGAAAAATGACAAAGGACACTGCATTCCCAGTGCACAGTAAAATATTTTAAATATCCTTTGGGGACAGTTTTATTACTGTCATTCCCTCTCCCCATGTCATTCTTCTCCTTCACCCAGCAGTAGACTCAAGAAAAACTTTCTCTCTGATGGTAACTCTGAAAAACTGTCCTCTCCAGCTTTAAATGTTCTCCCACACTCTCCCTACTAATATTTGCCCTGAGTTTCCCAGTCATCATAGAGGCTCCCAGACCTTTCTTGTCTTTTCCTCACATCACACCGCCCTTCTGTTTCACCTGCCTCTACCTGCCAGCCTCCCGGCAAGCAGAAGCCATTGCTAGAGGGCTGCTTCTTCCAGCAAGGAGCAATGGTGACTCAGTGCTGCCCAACTCACTCTTGTTCCCCACAGAAGGGAGCTTGTAAAGCCTTTGCTTTTTGCAAAAGAAAATTCTACTGGAGACTTTCTGGAGAATGGAATGCTTCATCTGCTTGCACGTGTCTCCAGTTCATGCGAGTTTTCATTATTTTTCCTAGCTTTTCCATTCCCACTTCTTGGAGGTGCCCTATTTGTATGTGGAGGAACTCCCACAACACAACAAAAACAAGCCTGATTTTTTAAAATGATCAAAACTTGTATTGATGTTTTTGCACAGAAGATACACAAATAGCCAATAAGCACAGGACAATTTGCTTGACATCACTAATCATTTGGGAAATGCAAATAAAAACAAAAAAGAAATACCACTTTACCCCTATTAGGATAGCTATTACCAGAATAAATAAATAACAAGTGTTCACAATGATTAGGAACAATTGGAAACTTTGCGTATAAATGGTGGGAGTTTAGACTGATACAGACACTGTGGAAAGTAGCAATGCAATTTCTCAAAATATTAAAAAGAGAATTATCATATGATCTAGCAAGTCCCCTTCTAGGTATAAACTAATAAACTTGAAAAGTAGAGACTCAGATATTTGTATGCCAATATCCATGGAGCATTATTCATAACAGGCAAAAGGTAAAGCAACCAAAACATAAACAAAATGTGGCACACACAATCAATGCACTATTAATATTATTTAGCTTTAAAAAAGAATACATTTCTGGTACATGCTACAATATGGATAAACCTTAAAAAGACTATGCTAAATAAAATAGCCAGACATAAAAGGGCAAATATTGCATGCTTCTACTTATATGAGGTGACTAATCAAATTCATAGAGACAGAAAATAAAATGGTGAAACCAGGAGCTGTGGGGATGAAGGAATGGAGAGTTATCGTTTAGTGGGTACAGAGTTTCAGTTTGTGATGATTAAAAGTTCTGGAGATGGATGGTGGTGGTGGTTGCCTAACAATGTAAATGTACTGAAGGTTGCTGAATTATACACTAAAAATGGTTAAAATGGTAAATTTTACCTTATGTATATTTACTACAATGAAAACGCTATAAAAATTTTAAAAAACAATAATTATACAAAAGAGTGTCCATAGGTGGGGTCAGCAGTCAGCACAGGTGGTGCCATAGGTGGTTGCCTGAGCCCAGGATGAGTGAGGAAGGCTTCTATGCAGGGTGGGGACAGAAGCAGCAGCAGCCTGATGTAAGTGTCTGGGTTCCTACGGAGAAAAGAAAGCACCTGAACAGCAGAAGGATCAGCTACAGCAGCAGAGGTTGGTTACACACTGGGTGATTGATCCCATCGGTAAACACACTAAAGACAATGAGCAGCAGATTTCTCACTGCCACAGAAGAAATGTATAAATATTAGAAAAAAAGAAAACAAGAATGAACTCTGTGTTGTTAGATTGTAACTGGAGGCATCAATGTGAACTCATGACTTGAGATAGGTAAGTAAGTAGACAATAGACAAAGAAAGGAAACAGAAGAGAGAGAAGGATGGAAGGAAGGAAGGAAGGTAGGAAAAGGGAGAGAAGGGAAGGAAAAGGGGAGGGAAGGGAAAGAAAAGGGGAGGGGAGGGGAGGGAAGGGAAGAGAAGGGAGGGAAGGGAAGGGGAGGAGAGGGGAGGGGAGTGAAGGGAAGGGGAGGAGAGGGGAGGGAAATAGATGTGAAATGGGAGTTTTCCCTTATCCCCAGTGCAGGGCATGCAATGGGGGTGTGGCTTGCTTCTTTGGTGCCCCACAGCTCAAACCTCTAGGGGGAGCATGCAGATAGGCAGGTCCTGGGGACTGTGGGCTCCAACTCATGGCAGCATCTAGGGTTGAATGTTTACAGCTCCGGGAGCCACAGTGGGCAGGTATCACAGTATGCTCTTTCACCTTAGCCGTCTGTAGGCAGCTTGTGTTAATCAGCTCAATTCGACCCTCTGCCTTATTGTAAGAATAGAGGGCTTCTGTATCCTGGGGTTCTTGCCCTAGTGTACCAGAAAAATCAGATCTCGTGTGGGCTTGGAGAATGAGTGCAAGGTTTTATTGAGTGGTGAAGTCACTCTCAGCAGATGGATGGGGAGCCAGGAGAGGGAAAGTGGTTGGGCCACTTAGCGGCCGGGCTCTCCTCCAACCACTTTGGCCAAATTGCCTTTGGTGTCCACATCGTTCTACCATCAACAGACTGCCAGTGTCTGCCAGTATGTTCTTCTGCCGGTGTGTTCCTCTCAATTGCCAGCTGCTTGTGTATGTGCCTGCTAGGGTGTCGGGATTTTTATATGCACAGGATGGGGGGCATGGCAAACCAGGGTGGTCTTGGAAAATGCAATATGTGGGGGCAAAAACAGGAGTGCCTGTCCTCACTTAGGTCCATGGGCACAGTCCTAAGGGTTGAGCCCTCACCAGAGACCCCACCCTTCTCCACTCTGCACTTCCCTGACTCCCTCCCATATCAGATGGATGACATACATACATAGAATGTGAATGTGACTATCTGAGAGAGAGAATATGTGTATACATATTTCACCTTGCTCTCTCCACTGAGAGTACCTGAGAACAGCAATATCCCAAAAGCAATGAGAACACCTACCAGCCAGATCTAGTTTCTAAATGTTATTTTCCAGTCAAAGGAATCAGCATTCCTTGAAGAAGGGTCTGATTCCAGGACTGAAACAAGAAAAGTACAAGATGAGCTAGAAATATTTTGTTCCAAAAAGTAAGAAAATGCTCAAACAATGATGGGGACATATCAAAGGATACAGGGGCCAGCTTTAATGGGTGTCACCTGGGGAAATTTGAGCATCAAAAACATAATGATAACAGATTAAAGCCATTAACTAAATAGAACACAAGTCCATCTGATAAAAATAGATATGAAACTGGCCAAATCGTCCCATAGACAGTTGTTTTGGGGTAACCATAGAATAGATATTGACCCTTCTGCTGTTAAAGCTTGAAACTTGTATTTGTTTTATCCTAGTTCCTACCTCAGGAAAGGACTTTCAGGCCTCTCAAGAAAAAGTACTGAAGAACTGAAACTCACCAGATCACAGCACATGATGCCTCCTTACCCTGTCCCTAGTTCTTGTTTTCTTACACATTGTTATATTTCTTCCTGGCTATCTAAACCCCTAGTTTTAGTCAACAGGGAGATGGACTTGAGACGAGCTCCCATCTTCTCAGCTGCAGCACCCAATTAAAGTCTTCTTCTTTAGCAATACCTTTCATCTCAGTGATTGGCTTTCTGTGCAGTAAGCAGCAGAATCTGGACTGAACCCCTGGTGTTTAGGTAACAAAGCTCTAGAGAGTTTTGTGATGAATGAGATACTTATACAGATTCAAAGTACCTGTCTGTCAAATGCTTATTAAGTATAAAGGAAAATGAATAGTGTTACTGTGGAGAAGCCCTGAAGACACCACATTAATCAAGTGGTCAAAGTGAGCAACCTCAGTTATTAAACAGACCGAAATGCTAGCATGCAATCACAACATCTCATCACTTTTCTGATATTCCTGCCAAAAAATTGTAACTTGAGTCTAATGAGGATGAAATATCAGAAAAATCCCACCTGGGGGATATCATGCTTCAAATCTTCAAAAGCGTAAAGGTCATGAAAGTCAAGTAAAGACTGAGGACTGTCATGGACTAGAAGACACTAAGGAGACATGGCAACAAAATATGATGCATGATTCTGAACTAGATCCATTTGCAATAAAGAACATTATTGGAATAATTGTCAAAACATGTGGGGTCTATGGATTAAACATAATACATTAATATTGACTTTCTGCCTTTCATTATTATATTTTGGCTATGCAATAATATTCCCTTATTTGTGGGAAATAAACACTGAAGTATTTAGAAGTGATGAAGCACTATTGAAAAGTTTCTGTCAAATATCTCAGCAGGAGTATTCTTTTTACTGTACTTGGCAATATTTCTGTAAGTTTGAATTTTTTTGATATTAAAAATTACTTTAAAAATAATATGGGACAGCCCATTATACATTAAATGTTAAAAGCGGGACATGAAATTGTGCAAAGTTGAAGAGCTAAACTTTCTTAAAAAGACAATGCACTCCCAAAAAAGTAAACCAAAATAGTCATTGACTATAATTGAATTATGTGCAGTGGTTTTCTTTATACTATGTTTTATTTTTCAAATTTTATAGAAAGCATGAATTATTATTAGTGATTATGTCCTTTTTCTTTTATAGAATTTAATGTTATTCTGCCTCTTTGATGTTCTGCAATTTTTCTGTTATGGCTACAAGCTAATTTGTTTTTATTAACTTTTTTTTAAAACTGTGCATTCCTTTAATGAGACCTTGTAGCTTTCTTTAAAAATGAAAATTTTTTTTCCATTTTACATTGAAGTGGTTCCTCTTTTTCATTATATCCAAGCTAATTTTCAGATTCTCTTATCAGATATTTTTAATCTTCTTTATCTTTCTTTTTTCTTTTATATTCATGCTTAATTTACTTAGCTTTGTTTCCACATTATTAATTCTCTCTTCAACTATTTCTAGTCTACCATTTCATGAGTACCTTTTTTTTTTTTAACTTCAATGACTTCATGGTTTTTTTATTTCTTGAATTTCTACTTGGTCTTTGTCAAATCCACCTTTTCTTTTCTCATAATTTTCTCTTCTTACCTAATAATTTCTATTTCTTTTCTTATCTCTTCGAATAATATAAATATACCTATTTGAAACTCTTAGATTATTGTATTACCTACAGTTATTAGGGCCTAAAGTTTAACATTTCTTGTATCTCTGACTCTTACACAGGACCCATTTGCAGTTGTTCATTTGCAAGTGTGATTCATCACATTTCTTTTGTGATGCCATTTTCATTGTGGAGTCTTATATTTCCTAGCCCTAGCTTCCTTCTCAAAACAGTACTTTCTCCCCATATGCACTTGGCCCAGAGGATCACCTGCTGCCTGGATTCCTGCCTTATACTCCTGGAGAGCCCCCTCTGGCCTCTGTCATGACTCCACCACTGAGCACTGTACAGACCACACCTGGGATTCCCATGACCTTTAATCAACATAGCTGAAGCTCCCAGTTGCTCCTCTCTGGATCCTACAGTAGGACTAGAATCTCATAGCCAATTCCTGGCACCATCTTCTTCTGCCATAAAAGAGCATTTATACCTTCTCCTGAACCTCTTTTTGGATGCTGAGTTTTTCCCATATGCCTGCTTGAGCTTCCTTTCTTGCCTGAAAACTACACATAGCAAGGTGGAAGAGCTAGAGTCAAGTGTGGCCCTCTCCCACTCTGCCCATGCCTCTGCAGCAACTCCCACTACCTCTGCTGCATTAGGCGCGTGGCTCATGGCTGCAGCTGTCTGGCCACAGTTATCTATCTAAGCAGTGCCCTTCATCCTGTACGCCAGACCACCCTCATTTTCCTCTGTTGGCTCCAATTTACTTGAAGTTAAAAACTTCGTGTCAAAGGCACCAGGCTAAGCACTTTATGTACTTCCCCTCAGTCACTGTTCACAGTTCTAGAAGGTCGGTATTACCATACCCATTTTACAGATAAGGAATATAAGAGAGAGGTGAAGCCCTTCAGAGAGGTCACACAGCCCAAAAGTGTGAAAGCTCAGACTCAAGCCAGGCCAGTGACTCTAAGTCCTTCACTGCCCTCTTTGCCTACATGGCCTTTTCCTTTGAAACATAAGCCAGGCACATCTCCCACTCTAGAAAGTGGGAAGTAAATCTCTAGCTTTCTTCTAAGCTACTCTGCAGAGCATTTCAGGCACTGACTTCTCAAATTTCTTTCAGCCACCCGGAATATGCAATCTTCATTAAATTAGCAAATGGCCCACAGAATAAAGACTGCATTAAAGTAGATCACGACGGGCCTTCAGCTTTTCCTAATGGTGTTTCACGTGTCCCTCCTGCAGAAGCCAGTGTCAGGGTAAGAGGTGGCCAGATTCACTCTCATTTTTCCCAAGAAGAGCCACTTAATAAAATAAGATCTCAGACCTGTCAGAGAGTTTGTCTGAGCACTGTTTCCTGGAAGGGTGATTTTATAAGTTCTATTTACATTAAAATAACTTCCATCTCAACTCTCAAGGCCGCTTTCTATTGCAATTGACCAGGGAGGTAGAGATGCATTCCAACAGAAGGAAACCAGAGTGAATTTGGCTGATGCTAAATCTCCTGCTTTTACCCTTTCCCATGAGGGAGAAAAAAAAAAAACCCACACAACTGCTTTTTAAATTCTGCCATGGCAAAGTTTGAGTATGTGCACTGTCATCTCAGCTTCATGCATATTAACTAAGAATCCTGGAAGACACATCTCAGATTCTCTATGTCCACCATCTTCCTGGCATAAAGATAAACTCACTTAAACTGAGTAGTATTAATTGGATGCTAGAACCGTCTCACATATTAATAACATAAAACCACCGTACTCAAACACTTCTCCTTCTCCTCATCCAATTTCCTAGTTTTGCTGCATATTTTACTGCTTAGACTTGAATAAAAGCATATATTACTTTTTCAACTCTACCTCTGTCTTTGGTCCATGAGTAAGTTCAGGACAGGTCCATGTATGACCAGAGGTCACCCATCAATGGCCCCACTCACTGGAGCCAGGCTGAATCTCATGCAGGTTTTCAGATGTGTTAGGCTTTCTCTTGCCTGCGGTCTGCATCTTTGCTATCCCTCTGCCTAAAGCAGGACTTCCTGCCTTTCTTCCCCTAATTTTAATAGGCTCGTTAGCTAATGCCTATTCACCATGCAAATTTCAACTCAGAAAGCCTTTCCAGAGCCTCCTCTCTACTCCAGGCTAGGTCAATAGTGTTCGCATACCACCTGTGCTTCCCACCCTGCTGGCTCCATGAGGACACAGCACGGAAGCCTGCTGCCTCCAGGATAATGGCTCTGGGTTCAACAAATATTAACTTCTCTTCAATCTGATTCTCTGACTGAAAAAGTGACCTTGGATGAAATCATGCTCTGCAGGACAGTTACAAATGAGACTACAAAGGATGAAGAGGAGGTGAGTCCTTCCTCCAGGTCTAAGACTACATTATGGAGCACTCGCTGAGTGTCTTAAGCACGTGCTGATGCTTACCACAGTACTTGTTAAATCATCAAACAGCCATAGATATGGTTATGCCCTTTCTAGAAGGGAAAACTGAGGGTCAGAGAGGTTAGGAACCTGTCCCAGATGTCAGGAGTGGAGACAAGTTCACACCCAGGACTGACTCCAGACTCTCACACACTCCTCCCATGCCGACTATCTCTGAGTATCCAAGTTTCCTACCACTCTGGTCAACCCAATGACTCTTGTACAGAGTCCCTGACACAGTTCCCCTTTTGGAACGTGTTTGTTATATTACTTAAGATATTCAGTTCTGCTAGAGAAAATCAGAAATACCAAGAAGAAGAATAAATAAAACAAGTATAGAAACAAATAGCTTATCAGACAGAATTAAGCTTATGAGGCAAAATTCGTTCGATGAGTTAAGTATATATAAAGTAGCAACATAGGGTGACATGTTAGCATAGATTAAATAGAGCATGTGTGTGCTGAGATTAGAATGAGATGGAAAGACCAAGAAGTATCAAATATTTGAGACTCACCAAATACACATGAGGCACAGGAGTTTCCAAATAGTCATAATATATTAAATACACATGGGGCACTCAATATTTATGAGGTCTGAAATCAGCTGTTCATTGCTGACACCCATTCCAGCCCCACAAGTCCTCTGCCAAATGAAATCCAAGGCTGCTGGCAAGGTAAAATGTGAGTTACAACTATGGGCCAGGTGCAACTGCCCCTGCGTCTCCTAACAGAGCAAGCTCACTGTGTTGGCCCAGGCACTTGTCATCTGCCAAGCTCCTTGTTCAACCCAACTCTGATCTTGTAACCTAACCAGCAGCAGGGAAGGCTGACGTAGCAACAAGAGGTGAGGCTCTGCACTGCCCACTGCACTTTCCCCCTCTGAGCCCACACGGCAGTTTGTGGCCCTTCTCTTCCTACTACCAATGAATTGGAGTTAGCATCCAAAATGATACCTATTTGCCATCCTAAAATCTAAATTGTTGGTTCCCTTCTCTGGCTATAAATCAGAATCGTTGAAGAGCTTTTACAAAGTACAGGTGTCTGAACTGTACCCATATGGATTCTGATTTCATCGTCCTGTGATGAGAATGAGGCATCGATAAATTTTAAAAGCTCTCCAGGTGATTATAATGAGTAGGCAGGATTGAAGGCCACTGGATGAGATGATCACTATAGGGGCCTAATATTCAGTTACTCTGTGAAGATGGCAGAAATGATTGGGCCGGTTGAGCCAAGCTCTGGTGGCAAGAACATTAGATTGAGTTCTGCATAATCCAGCGTTCAGGAAGCATGGCCATTCTTCCCTGTTTGCATCCTCTCCTAAGTCCATTAAACAGCCACCCCACTCTTCTGGCTTCAAACTGTGTGTTTTAAATTAATATGCTAAACTATGTGAATCAAGCATCTTAACTTGGTCCTTGAGCCTTTCTATTACGTGAGCTTTATGATAGCCAGTCTCGGAGTTAGCATTGTATGAAGATAATTTCCCATGGGATACCTTTGAGCAATTCTTTTCCCCTCAGAGAATGCCCTTGACACCAGATTTACGAAAGCAAGCAACAGATTTGGAGTCAAGCCTCCTCTATTTCAGAATTATCTCAGCTACTAACCTCTTCAAGCTTTCATTGGCTCTAGATCTGTCAAATGAGAATGCTAATCCTTCACTCACAGGATTATTGTTAAGGTTAAATAATGACAGAGGTAAAAATATTTTGCAAAACCTTTGTCACTTGCATGGCTTTTTTCGTGACATGCAGCCATAATATTTTTCTTTATTTATATCTCAGCATTGAAAAAAATCTTAATTCCAGTCTTTCAGTGGCAGGCTTACTGACTTGAGAAAACGAGCGTCCCAAGGATTTAGCAGGATTGGGGATGTGTCACAGGCCCTCATTCCCTCAGGAAGGCCACAGAGATGCTGCTCATAGCATTGGCACCATTGGGAAAAATGCCCACTCAGATCAAGTTACAGACCATTTCCATCTCTGGAAAGCTCCCTGGAGAGACACCCATTCCCAGCCAACACTCCACCCACCCAGATAACCCTATGCTGACTTGTATCACCACACATTCGTTTTGCCTCTTCTTGAATTCGACATCAGTGGGACTAGAAGGGATCCCATTCTTTTCTCCAGACTTCTTGCTCATGGCTCAGCCAGGCAGGGCTCAGAAGCTGCAGCAGAGCTGAGCTGCAGTGGCTGAGAGACAACTGCCTGAACCCCAGCTGTGATCAATTATTGATTGCAAGGGTGATGTGCGGACACGAATCCCGGAGCCCCTCATCAGGCCAGGCAGCCTCAGGCAGTGCACCCAGTGTGGCCTGTTCATCATTTTAACACATTTCACATGCACGGTTTGTTTCACCTCTCAAATAAATTAATTATGGAGACTTTAAAGGATTTTCAGAGAGAATCTCATTACTAACTGTACATTCTGCCCTCCCAATCAATAGTCTTTTCATTTTTACATAGCAACTGGAAGAGAAAAAGGGGCTTAAAAAAAAAAAGCTTCTTCCATTTTATCATCTCCAGCCTTGGCATTTAATAAGTGCTCTGAAACATGCTTCAATTCTCAGTTCCCTCTGTGTGAGGCTGGACAAATTAATTAACCTCTCTGAGCATCACGTTTAGAATACCACCACCTTGAATGTTCATCACCCTTATTGTCCACATGAGAAACTCCTATTCATTCTATAAAACCCTACTGCATGCATAAAAGGCAGAAGTTTGACACACTGATAATATCACACTTTAGAGTCAGACAGTCGTCCTAGATTCAAATGTTGCTTCAATTTACTAACTAAGGTGACTATGGGCAAGTTACTTAAGCCTCAGTCTCCTCACCTACAAAATGGTATCAATACACATGAGTCACAGGTAGTTATGGGGAATAAGTGATAGAATGCATGGAAAGCCACTTCGCACAGGCAGGGCTGGACATATAATATGTAGTCAATACCTATTGGTTGTTATTATTCATTTATTTATTCCACAACTATGTAAGACAGACACCATGCTTAGGTACAAGCCTTCCATGACCCATTACCCCAATCCAAACCACCTTTCTTGACTGCATTACTTCTCTGCTTTGTGCTCCTTCTAGTAACATTTGGGTTACATTCTGTTTTATATTTAGTTGAGTGAGCTTTCTCCCTCTGTAAATGCTGAGCTTGGAGAGGGCAGGTACCAGTCTCACTTAGTTTTGCATCCACAGAGCTTAGCAGGGTGTGTGGCCCACAGCAGACACTCATGTTAGTTAAACAGTTGGCATTTAAGGCCTCATAATACAGGCTGGTGCATGGTGCTACAGAAGCATGGAAGAAAAAGAGCACAGTATATAGCTGGGAGGCATGCAAAAGTGCTAGAGGAGGTGTCACCTAAGCCAAATCTTGAAGGATGAGTTGGAATTAGCCAGGATATGGAAGGGGAACTGCACAGCTGGAGAGGTCCCTGAAAAAATGTTGCCACAGGTCCTTAGTCCCAGCTGTCAGTCCCTGGGAGAGCAAAGCTGCAGAAGAGGCTTCTAACATGCAGGGGCCTGTAGTCACAGCACCCAGGGTGCCCCTGGCAGCAGACACTCCATGAGCCTTCAGACTGGAGATGGAGGTGGAAGCCAGATCTTAGGGAATCTTGGTGTGTGCTAAGGAGCAATGAGGTTGCAGATGCTCCTCAACTTACAATGGGATTACATCTCAATAAACTCATCACAAAGTGAAAATACCCAACATTATAGCTTAGCCTAGCCTACCTGAAACATGCCTAGAACACTTACAGTAGCCTACAGTTGGGCAAAATCATGAAACGCAAAGCTTATTTTTATAATAAATTGTTAAATATCTCATATAATTGACTGAATACTACACTGAAAGTGAAAAACAGAATGACTGTATGGGTACTCCAAGTATGATTTCTACTGAATGCACATTACTTTCTCACCATTATTCACATTCAATTGAATATCCGTTATACTCCTGTGAGGTAACAGACACTAAGTTATGCACCAAATTACATCAGAAAATAAGTTGTAGAATGCCCCTGAAGTCAAGAAACTACAGTATCTTGTAACCCTCACAAGAACCCTACAAAGTTGACAGAGATATCCCCACTTCACTAATGATTTTTTACTACATTTTACTATAATTCCCATTGTACAAACAATTCCAAGTATAATTTTGCTTTGAAGGTTTTATAATTTAGTGATGGAGCTTAGATAACCAACTAGGTATTCCTTACTTTTAAACATACAAGACACCCACTAAAAAAGTAAAATTAGTAATAACACAATCCAGAACTGAACTGAACAGAGATTTAGCTATTTCTACATAAAGGTTTTTACCAATTCTTTTAAAAAGAAATTTTAGATAAATATCAAAAGCCCACTGTATCATATCTCTTGCACAAAAGTATGCTTACACTAGCTGTATCCAGTTATTATTCCAAAGTGTGAGTATAGCCATTCTCCACTGAACTATTTTATAGTCACCAGAGGACACCTTATATGTTACGATAGACAAAAATAATATTTTTAATAGCCACACTTAGAGTAGCATTAGGAGCACAGACTCTAAAGCTAGGTTGTCTGGGTCCCAGTCTTGTGCTGCTTACCAGATGAGTGCCCTTGTACAAGTTATTTATCTTGTCTACACCTCAGTTTTCTCCTCTGTAAAGTGGAGATGATGATGATTGTATCTCTCTAATAATCTGTTGAGTATTAAATGAGTTGATGTGCATAAAGCATTCAGAACAATAATTGCATATAGTCAGCACTATATGAGCATTAGCCAAAATTATTCTTATGCCTAGATAATTTTTAGATCTCGATTGGGGTCCTGCCAGCATTACAGTCAAGATCCCAGTGCCCAGGAGTGATTGAATCAATCAATAAATGAATGAATGGATGTTGCTTTCACAAGGGGCATTTCTGGTAAGGGAGCAGCACATTGTCTTTGCACTAATTGGACAATACTCTGACCACTCAGACATGCACATCAGCAAGTGAGTTCCTTAAACCATGAGATCTAAAGAGAACTCAGAAATTGTTTTATCACCTACATAAAATCCAGTTCCAATTTTAAAATATCCTGTTCCTAAGAGCTTGACTCTAAGTTCACTTAACTCTGAATTAATATTTTAAACATTATTTTCTATAGTGCCTCCAAAGAATGAAGTGTCTTCAGAAGAATAACTTTCAATTAATACTGAACAAGTAAAAGGGACCTAGTTAAGATCAACACCCATCTTTTCCCTTACTTTATAATTAATGGCATAACTGCTTTGCTTTGCCAACTACAACTTACTATGAAAAAATAAAACAAGCTTCAGGGTTGGGGATTGGGAGGAGTGTGTGAAATATACAGTTCTACTTATATATTCAGTATTCCACAGTATCTTCTCATTTTTCCTGAGGCTTTGTTTGGAAGCTTCTGCCTTTGCTCCGTTTTCACCCAATTTGCTGAGAACAATGATTTTAGCTTTCTGAATTTGTTTTGCAGGGAATTCAGACGTGAGCATGTTACAGCCTTTAGAAATATTTTTAAAAGAACCATCTCTCAGCTGCTATCAGGGGATTAAGGGAAGCTGGGAAGCTGCTCTGTTTGGAGCTGCATGGAGGAGCTGGCGAACCAAGGGGCCAGGGGAAGGAATATTATAACTTAAAGGAATCAGGGAGAATGGAAAATGAAATTCACTATTGGAGCATCATGGGCAGCTCAGAAAACCCCAGTTCCGATCCAGTACTTGGGTAGCAGAAGACACGGTTGGTCTTGCCTGCCTGGCATCCATTCCGTTGTCTTTCCTTCCCTTTGCAGAGCTCCTCATCCCTCACTCAGCTTGTAGATATCCAGTGGGATGGATTGCTCTCATCCCTAGAATGACCATATAAGTTCTATTCAAAATTGTGGCATTGTAAGAATAAAAGTTTTTAAATTTGTAATTATGTAATTTTTGAACTGTGTATTTAGTGACCAATAAATTGATTTCATTAAATGGGTGAGCTTATGAAATAGCCCTACTGAAGAACTGTTTTCAAAAATACATTTTTTCCAGCAAATAAAACATATGCACAACCATTAGAGACAAATATGAGGTGGGGAAGAGGGAAATCTAATTTTGTTTATATTCATTTTATATATATTTTGTTATCAAAAATAACAAGCAAAACAATTATTCTTCATATATCATTAGATACTTCAATCAATTTATTTCTCTCTCTCTCTCTCTCTTTTTTTTTTTTTTTTTTTTTTTTTTTTTTTTTTTTTTTGATACAGGATCTCACTCTGTTACCCAGGCTGCAGTGCAGAGGTCTGAACATGGCTCACTGCAGCCTCAATCTCTCAGGCTCAAGCAATCCTCCCACCTCAGCCTCCTGAATAGTTGAGACTACAGGTGTATGCCACCACACCCGGCTAACTTTGTGTATGTGTATGTAGAGATGGGATCTCACTTTGTTTCCCAGGCTGGTCTAGAACTCCTCAGTTCAAGCCATCCTCCCATCTCAGACTCCCAAAGTGCTGGGATTACAGGTGTGAGTCACCATGCCCCGCCCAATCGATTTCTTAACTATATCTGTCTCTAGTACAATGTCAAAGGTATTTTCTAAAGAATTAATGATTTAATCATTTTTAATGTTTTCATAAAACTGCATGCACTATGACACTGTTGAAAGCTTCAACTGACACTCTTATCTGTAGATTCAAACATTTCCCATATCTGATTGTTTATAGGCAGTAAGGCAAAAAGTATGCCAGGCTGAAATGGGTTTTTTTCCTTTGGCTTTTTGTTTGTTTACTGTGGATATACTTTAGCCTTTTTTTGTTTACAAATGAAACTCTTGAAATTCAAAATTAACATCCTTGCCAGTGAGCTTCCTATAGACACCAGAAAAAGGCCTACCCCTGTGTTCTATATTGTTCTGCTGTGCTTTGTCTCAACGAACCTTCATGAGCTGGCTGCCATCCATTTCAGGCAGAGTCTCTTGCACAGAATTTCACTTGGGAAAACCAAATCCTCAAGGATGGCAGCACGCATGGCTGTCGGAGTATGGTTCCTGGGTGCTTTTGCTTATTTTTTGTATGGCTTTTTTGAGTTGCCTTAGGCAGAATTCTCCTCTGAACAATAAAAACATTCTCCTTCACTGAACTTGTTCTCCAATTCATGTACTAACTGAATGTGGATTTTCTGGAAAGATTCCTTTGAGGAGCAGGAACAAAGATGATGATAGCTTTCTGACCACCACCAACTTCAATTTCCTTGGCTGCCATAATATTCAGCTCCCTGAGCTGAGTCTAAGGTTCAAGTTCACCTCCAGGTTCAGAAGTACCTGGAAGAGCTACACTCAAACATATTCAATTTCTTGCAGCTGGGCTTCATGATCTTGGCGCTTGACCTGAACACGGCCTTCTTGCTGAGCGCTGGCTTATGAAGAGGCCCAAGTCTTACAAAACCTTCTCAAATTCCAGCAGCCTGAAGAGATTTCTTTAAATCCAACATCAGCTTAATCACGAAAATTTTGCAGTTTTGTAACTGAAACTGCATACGTTTCAAAATTACATAAAAAATTACATTAAAAAAGGCTCTATTTTGATTCATAGAATATCACAGGTTATTTGGATGCATTTCTGAATTATGTGTACAATACAACCAATTCCATGTACAATTTTCCTTAATAGATTTCAAATTTACTTTTAAAAAGTTGTTTTACATTGACATCATGTTGTTCCAAAAAATGTATATGTTTTATTGCCTTAAATAATTTTACCTTCAATGTTGGCCTTTTTAACTTGATCTACAACATCCATAATAATGTCAGATGTTTCACCATGCATAGAACAAATTTCCAAATTTAGGGTTTTTTTCAATAATTGGGTGAAAAATGCAAGTCTGTATAGATATACACTAATTCTGTAAGTTAGCTTTTCTATTTGAAGCATCTCAGAACATGAATATAAAGCTGGCACCCATTTAACTGTCTGCAAATTTTTTTTGGTGGCATCAACACACTAACAGCCATCATATTACTTTTTGTATTGCACAAGAAAACTTGGTATAAAAAATGAGCAAATTTAATTTAGAAGAGGAGTAACTTGATCTAAAAGAAGAGTCATGCTTCATAGAAGGATAGGCAAAAGCACCTATGGCCATGCACACATTACTTTACCATTGTTAGCTACAATCTTAAAATAACTACCAACACTGGAAGTCGACCCTGATGCTCCCATAGACATGTGCCTTCTGGTTTTCAAGTGGTCAGTGATAATATTATGCCTTCTCCCATACCCATGACAAAAGTCAATAAATATATTGTACAAGTTAACCTTTATCATCAACTTTCTTCCTTTTCTTTCTTTTTTTTTCTTTTAAGAATGAGTCTCCCTCTGTTGCCTAGGCTGGAGTCCAGTGGCACCATCTTGGCTCACTGCAACCTCCACCTCCTGGCTTCAAGCAATTCTTGTGCCTCAGCCTCCTGAGTAGCTGGGATTACAGGCATGCACCACCACACCCAGCTAAGTTTTATATTTTTAGTAGAGACAGGGTTTCACCATGTTGGCCAGGCTGATCTTGAACTCCTGACTTCAAGTGATCCAACCACCTTGGCCTCCCAAAATGCTGGGATTACTGGCATGAGCCACCGCACCCAGCCTATCATCAACTTTCTTGAGAAATTAACATTCATTCCCTAGTTTTTCAACAAACAAGTGCATTTTTAAACTCACTGATATTAAAATAATATTAAAAATCATTGCAAAATAGAAAAATATTACTAAACAATGAAATAAATAGTTGAAGATTTCACCACACAATAATCGACAAAACTACTATGGCAAGAACATTCAGATTATTTTCTATTATAACGTGAGACATTTGGAGGAAATGAATGCACAGCATAGAGAATATAATGTGTACATTACAGTGTGGGCTCATTTCCTCCACATGCCTCACATACACCTGACCTCTAGTTTCCATTGTTCCAAGTGATCCTGTCAGCTGGAGACCTGGCAGTCCCAGGTGTCACACAGCACAAGCTATAGCCCTCTTTCTGGTACCATGGCCAGCCCAGGCAGCAGCAGCAAATGCTTACCCCACTACCACCCAAGCCCAAAACAATTTGCAAGCCCAAACTGCTCTTCCCTAAGCATTTAGCTTACTGCCCTTAAGGAGAGGTATTAGTTATTTCATGCCAGGGTCCAGACAAGAGAGTCATCATGGCTGAATGACTTTTAGATTTAACTGTGAACTAAACACAAGTCTCTTCACTACATATGTTTCTCTTATATTACTAGAGGAGTCCACGGCAAAGGGTGGAAATACAAAGTAGAGGACTACCAAGCCCATTTCCATGTACTTTTAATATCACTATTAATAAAATTTTATTAAAAATAAAGAAATCAGGGTTAATGTTAAACCACTCAAGAAAGACAACAGGCCATCTCCTACAAACCAAAGCATGTGGTTCTGAGAGAGACAGCACCTCCTAGACTGGCCTATCAGAGTTCTGCAGCCTCCTGGCCACAGTGACTGGTTCCAAGTTGAACACGTGGTTCTTGTTGAACCAGTGAGAATCAGCTCCAGATCTTTTGCTAAAAACTTTTTTTTTTTTTTAAACAAAGCCTTGCTCAGTCACCCAGGCTGGAGTGCAATGACGCAATCTCAGCTCACTGCAACCCCCACCTCCCGGGTTCATGCAATTGTCCCACCTCAGCCTCCTGAGTAGCTGGGATTACAGGCACTCACCATCATGCCCAGTGTAGAGACGGGGTTTCACCATGTTGGCAAGACTGGTCTTGAACTCCCGACCTCAGATGATCCGCCCACCTTGGCCTCCCAAAGTGCTAACATTACAGGTGTGAGCTGCCACATCTGGCTGGAAATCTTTTTTTAAGAAGCTACTTCCTTTCCATTCAGACTTCTAAGCTGGATGGTTGGAAGTCATTTTGTCACCAAGTAGGAATAGCCTGCCTGAGAATCAGACCAACAAGGAAAAAGGCAGAGCCAGCTGGTTCCTGATGACATCAACTGGGCCCTAGGATCCAGCTGTGCCTGAAGTGGGTAAGACTTGTTCCCTGCTTCCCTGGAGCTTATTATATACTTAGGAGAACAAATCCAAAAAGAAGGCCATTCAGAATTTGAAAAAGTCAATAATTGTTCACTGAAAGTCATTAGCAATTTTATAATAAAAATAATAGCATAGGCAGCATATTTAACAGCATGGAAGGTCTGGGCTATGATAATGGGAAAAGACTGCATGGAGGAGGAGGAACTTAACCAGACTTTGAAGAATGAGAAACAAGAGAAAGAAGAGGAGAGAGCATCCTAAGCAGGAAACAGCCTGAGCAAGGCCCAAGACAGGAATGAAAATGCATTTGTTAAGCCATCTTATGGTGTACACAGTGCTTTTCATAGCGCAGCTACAACTCCAGGCCCATTTTAAAGGCCTGAACAATTGAAAAGGACGTAGAGATGATCTGCTGGTCAACATACCTCAAATATTTATCTAGCAGGGATGGCTTAACATACAGAAGTCAATCAATTTAATACATCACATAAACAGAATTAAAAACAAAACCATGTGATCCTCTAAATAGATGCAGAGAAAGCATTTGAAATCCAGCATCCCTTTATGATAAAAACTCTCAACAAACTAGGCATAGAAGGAACCAACCTCAAAATAATAAAAGACACATATAACAAACCCACAGCTAACATCATCCTAAATGAGGAAAAGTTGAAAGCATTCACCCTGAGAACAGGAACAAGACAAGAATTTCCACTTTCACCACTCCTGTTCAACATAGTTCTGGAAGTTCTAGCCAGAATAATTAGGCAAGAAAAAAATAAAGGGCATCCAAATTGGAAAGGAGGAAAACCCTAAAGAGTCCCCTGAAGAATCTTAGATTTGATGAATGAACTCAGTAAAGGCTCAGGTTACAAAATCAGTGTACATAAATCAGCAGCACTGCTATCCACCAAGACAAACCAAGCTGAGAATCAAATCAAGAGCTTAATCCCTTTTTACAACAGCTGAAAAATAAAATTAAAAAGTAAAGTAAAATACCTATGTATATACTTAACCAAGGAAATGAAAGACTTCTGCAAGAAAAACTACAAAACACTGCTGAAAGGAATCATAGATGACACGAACAAATGGAAATGCATCCCATGCTCATAGATTGGAAGAATCAATATTATAAAAATGACCAGACTACCCAAAGCAATCTACAGATTCAATGCAATTCCCATCAAAATACCAACAGCATTTTTCACAGAATTAGAAAAAACAATCCTAAAATTTATATGGAATCAAAAAAGAACCTAAATGTGATGTAATCACCAAGGCAATACTAAGCAAAAAAAACAAACCTGGAGGCATCACATTACCAAACTTCAAATTATACTACAATGCTGTAGTTCTCAAAATAGCATGGTACTGGTATAAAAGTAAGCACATAGACTAATGGAACAGAATAAAGAACCCAGCTATAAAGCCAAATATGTCCAGCCAAATGATCTTTGACAATGCATACAAAAAATAGATTGGGGAATGGACACCTTAATTAATATATGGTACTGGAAAAACTGGCAAGCCACACATAGAAGAATTAAACTGGATCCCTATCTTTCACCTTACATAAAAATCAACTCAAGATGGATCAAAGACTTAAATGTAAGACCTAAAACTATAAAAACTCAAGAGGACGACATTGAAAAAAACTCTTCTAGACATCAGACTAGGCAAAGAATTCATTACTTAGACCCCCAAAAGGAAATGCAACAAAACCAAAAATATATAAAGGGGACCTAATTAACTAAAAGCATCTGCACAGCGAAAGAAATAATCAGCAGTGTAAACAGACAGCCCACAGAGAAAATATATGCAAACTACACAACTAACCAAGGGCTAGTATCCAGAATCTACAAGAAACTCAAACAAATCAGCAAGAAAAAAAAAAAAAAATTCCATTAAAAAGTGGGCAGAGGACATGAATAGACAATTCTCAAATGAAGACATACAAATGCTCAACAAACATGAAAAAAATGTTCAGCATCTCTAATCATCAGGGAAATGCAAATTAAAACCACAATGAGATACCACCCTACTCCTGCAAGAATGGCCAATATTAAAAAGTCAGAAAACAATAGAACAGATGTTGGAGTGGATGCAGGAAAAAGGGAAGGCTTATACACTGCCTGTGGGAATGGAAATTAGTACAACCTCTATGGAAAGCAGTATGGAGATTCCTCAAAGAGCAAAAAGTAGATCTACCATTTGATCCTGCAATCCCACTACTGGGGATCTACCCAGAGGAAAAGAAGTCATTATATGAAAAAGACACTTGCACACACATGTTTATAGCAGCACAATTCACAATTACACAGGTATAGAACCAACCTAAGTGGTCATCAACTATTAAATGGATAAAGAAAATGTGGTATAGACACACCATGGAATACTACTCAGCCAGTAAAAGGAATGATATCATGTCTTTTGCAGCAACTTTGATGGAGCTAGAAGACACTATTCTAAGTAAAATAACACAGGAGTAGAAAATCAAAACCTGTATGTTCTCATTTATAAGTGGAAGCTAAGCTATGAGTGTGAAAAGGCATACAGAGTGATATAATGGATGTTAGGGACTCAGAAGAGGGAAGGTGGGAGGGGGGCTAGGAATAAAAAACTATGTATTAGGTACAATGTACACTACTCGGGTGAAAGGTGCACTTAAATCTCAGAATTCACCACTATATGATTTATCCATGTAACCAAAAACCACTTGTACCCCAAAAGCTATTGAAATATAAATGAGGTAATGAGGAGAAATAAACTAAATAAAAAAATCAAAACTTTGAACCGTGTGTGTGTCACCTAGTGAGCCCAAATAACTCTCTTAGATGCCGTGCAAAAAAAAAAAAAAAAAAAAAAAAAAAAAAAAAAAAAAAAAAAAAAACAAAGAAGAAGAAAAGATCTTTGGCATTTTTTTTTCTTCTCACTCTGTCACCCAGGCTGAAGGGCAACAGCACTATGTCGGCACACTGCAACCTCCATCTCCTGGGTTCAAGCAATTCTCCTGCATCAGCCTCCCAAGTAGTTAATATTATAGGAGCCCACCACCACGCCCAGCTAATTTTTATATTTTTAGTAGAGATGGAGTTTCACCGTGTTGGCCAGGCTGATCTCAAACTCCTGACCTCAGGTGATCCATGTGCCTCAGCCTCCCAAAGTACTGAGATTACAGGCATGAGCCACCGTGCCCTGCCTATCTTTGGTTTTCAAGAAACTTAAAGGCACAGGTAAATGCATGAGACACAGACAGGGAAAGCATGGGGGCTGCACTTGCTTTATAGTAACTCACTTGTGTGATAACTAACCCGCCTCTGCAAGAAGGACATTAATACATTCATGAGGGCTCCACCCTCATGACCCAATCACTTCTTATTAGGCCCCACCTCCCAATACTGTTGCATTTGGGGATTAAGTTTCCAACACATGAACTTTTGGGGGACACAGTCAAACCATAGCAGTATGATTCTGGCTTTAACTGCAGTTTCCCTCGTTAGAGAACTACTGGATCTTTAGGGAAATAAACGTTCCAGTCCTGATCCAATTGTGTGTGTTCCTTTGAAGTCCCCTGTTTACTGACATGTCAGGCTTCCTTGCACCATGTTTCACTGGCTAATTGAGGGGAGTTCTCTGTTTCTCTGCCACTGCTCAAAGGCTTCATCATCATCTACATTTCTAAGTAGTAGTTTCTATTACCCCTCATTTGATACCTCATAGATCTGTGCATTGGTGGAACTTATGGAGGCTCATATTTCTCCAATTATGTCCCGTAAAATTTCCGGCTGCTGCCGCCTCTTTCTCTCAGCTGTGAGGTCAAAGACTACATCAACAATGGGTTTTGGTAAAAAGCGACAATTTCCAAACTGTTCTTGAAAGCTTCCCAACATTTTGAAAGGGAAAAAAAACCAAATCTATTATTACTTACTGGGTCGTGCTATCAAATATCCCCCCACCATCTTCCAAGGTCAGGGTTTTGTTTTCTAACAATACATTGCCCACTTATTAGGATGATAGCAATCAATAGTAAATGCCACTTAAATGATATAAACAGTAAATACCATGGAAATCCACAAAACAGAACTCTCACTTCCTGGGTAGACTTCCATTCATTTGTTCACTTATCTATTCAATGAATATTTATTGATAACCTACACACCAGGCACTGAGCTGGGCACTGACATGGCCTCTGCCACTGTGGAGCTTTTAGAGACATAGAGAAAATTGTCACAGAGATATGGAGATAATTATAAAGTGTGGTAAGTGCAATGCAAAAAAAGGTGCAGAGAGCTATGAGAAAAAAATAGCATGGGAGTGACATTTAATTTGGATTTGAAGAGAAGGTAAGATTTAATTGGGCTATAGGCAACAAACAAGATTTATTATGATCAGAGTCTGAACAACAAAGGAAATGATTGAGCATTGAGGCCTCTCAAGAGAGTCTCAAATAATTGAAGACAATTATGGTTATTTCTAGGTCCCAGCAGGTGATGACCCCGAACATGTCAGGGGACTATGGTGTCCCAAGATAAGCCCCTCTCAGAACCTTGGACCATCTCTCTCTTCTGACACTCACCTCCTGCTCATATTCACTCCGACCAGTGGAGTACCCCAAACTGTGATGCTAGCAAATCTTTAATTGTTTTGGTGATAAAACAGAGAAAGTTCCCACATCCCCCTGGCAGGGCGTGTGATGGGAGAGTGGCTGGATTCTTCGGTGCCCCACTGCTCAAACCCCTAGAGGGAGCATGTAGACAGGCCAGTTGTGGGGCTCTGACCCCACAGCAGCACGTAGAGGTGAATGCTGACAGCTCCTGAGGCCCAACGGGCATGTGCTACAGGGTGGTCTTTTAGTTTAGCCATCTGTAAGCGGCTTGTTTTAGTCAGCTCAGATGCCCTGCCTTAACGCAGGGACAGAGGGCTTTCTATATCCCAGGATTTCTTGCCTTGGTGTATTGGAAGAATCAAAGGACACCTGGGCTTGGAGAATGAGTGCAAGGTTTTATTGAGTGGAAGTAGCTCTCAGCAGATGGGGAAGCCAGAGGGTGATGGAGTGGGAAGGTGGTTTTTTTTTTTTTCTGGAGTCGGGCCCCTCAGTAGCCAGGGCTCTCCTTCAACCACCCCAACCAAACTCTGAGCTTTTCCACTGATCAGTGGCTAGCTGGTATGCTCTTCCTCAGGCAGGCTCCCCTTGACACCCTCTCAACGCCAAGCCACTTGTGTGTTCCTTCACTGATGTGTTCCTCTTGACTTCCAGCCACACGATGTGTCTCTGCTTGCTAGGGTCTCTGGGTTTTTTGTTGCTGTTGTCATTTTTTCCCTGAGACAGAGTCTCACTCTGTCGCCCAGGCTGGAGGGGAGTGGCATGATCTCAGCTCACTGCAACCTCTGCCTCCTGGGTTCAAGCAATTCTCTGCCTCTGTCTCCCGAGCAGCTGGGATTACAAGCTCCCACCACCATTCCCCGGCTAATTTTTGTATTTTTAGTAGAGACGGGGTTTCACCATCTTTGCCAGGCTGGTCTTGAACTCCTGACCTCATGATCCACCCACCTTGGCCTCCCAAAGTGCTCAGATTACGGTAGTAAGCCACTACTCCCGGCGGTCTGGGGCGGGGTGCGGGGGGAGTTTATAGGCACGGGAGGGTGGGTTGTGGTAAACCAGGGTGGTCTTGGGAAATGCAACATTTGGGCAGGAAAACAGAAATGCCTGTCCTCACCTAGGTCTATGAGCACAGGCCCAGGAATGCAGACCTAGCCAGGACCACGCCCTTCCCTTCCCAGCACTTCCCTGCCCTGCCCTGCTTCTGTATCAGTGACAGTCTTTGGGTACACAAGTGGTTCCATCCAGGGTCCTTGTGCACCAGCACAGGAGCGAGTAATAATAAGAGAAGTCTTGAAGAGAGACTCATTTGGTCAGTCACTGAGCCCAACTCGTCAGTTACTAAGTAATGATCCCAGTGCTGTTTAACCTGTTATTGAATACATGGGAAAGGATTGGTCAAGGCTGCCATTTTCACCTCCCAGGACCAGCAGAGGGTCAAACAGGAAGGGGGCAATGAGCGTCAGATCTTAAATCTAAAATTTCCTCTCAGTAACCCTACCTTCAATTAAACCAAATGCACAGTGTTTCTTTACTGCAGGATCTCTCCATGTCTTTTAATGCCTTTGTTTATTGTGAATTTCTAGGAAAGGAGTGTTTTATGCAATGTTTTCTAATCTTTTATGACCACTGTGACAGGTTGTAAAACTGTTTGCCATGCTTCCACTGTCTCTTGCTAAAAGAATATACATCTCTACACTAACGAACTCAAGTGAAATGGGCAGAAGTGATACGTATCACTTATGTGGTCATGCCTTGGCAAAGCTTTAAGAGCCAGCTCACAGCTCCTCTTGTCCCTTTCCTCTGCCATGGCAGTCATCAGTATTCCAGAAGCAGCCTAGTCCACATACAGGGTCCTGGAGTGAAGATGACTTAGAACAAACTTGCAGTCATTGCACCATGGCAGGTTGTATGCCCTGTAGGAGATCCGTCAGAGTGGTGGGAGAAACTATAGGGAAAGGAGCAGGCCTTCTGCAAGGTCAGAGGCTCTGCAAAGCCCTGGGGGAGAGCAGCTGAAGGCAGCTGTTCTATAACCCTGAGGCAGAGGGCAAGGAGTAGGTACAAGGGAGTGTAGACAAATTTATCTTACACAGGCTTGTTGACCAGGAACTGACCTTTGATCATCTGAGCTGGATGTTCCCTGAAAGGGGAACAATAAATGTTAATTAGCCGCAGATTGTGTTTGCTGCAGGCTTTCGGCATTATGCCAGCGCTGAATAAAAGCAAGCAGCTCCAGCTTCTCAGGGCTGCTGCACTTTGGCCACTAGACTCAGGCAGTCCCCTAGCTGCTCTTACACAGGATACCTGTGTCCAACTACTCATTTCATCCGTCAGTCAGCCATGGTCTGTGGGACAGACCCAGCAATGCACAAGAAATAGGCCCTTATAGTTTAAGCTGCTGAAGTTCTACGGTCATTTGTCATTACAGCATAACTAGCCTGGCAGTTCTCAAAGTGCAGTCTTCAAACTCCTGTGGGTCCTCAGACTCTGTCATGGTATTCATTAAGTCAAAACTAGTTTTTGTTTTGTTTTGTTTTGTTTGATGTGGAGTCTCACTCTGTCACCCAGCTTGAGTGCAATGGTGCAATCTCTGCTCACTGCAACCTCCCCCTCCTGGGTTAAAGCGATTCTCCAGCCTCAGCCTCCCAAGTAACTGGGATTACAGGTATGCACCACCACACCCAGATAATTTTTATATTTTTAGTTTGTATTTTTAGTTTTGTACTTTAGTTTCATCATGTTGGCCAGGCTTGTCTTGAACCCCTGACCTCAGTTGATCCACCCACCTCAGCCTCCCAAAGTGCTGGGATTATAGGCATGAGCCATTTTTCCCAGCTAAAAGTGTTTTGCAATAATACTGAGACATCGTTTGCCTTTTTCATCATATTGGCATTTACATTAATGGTGTGAAAGTAATGGTGAGTCTCCATCTATTTGTGTTGCTATAAAGGAATATCTGAGACTGCGTAATTTATAAAGAAACAAAGGTATATTTGGTTTATGTTTCTTCAGGCTGTACAAGAAGCATGACACGAGCATCTGCTTCTGGTGAGGGTCTCAGGCTGCTTCTACTCATGGTGGAAGGAGAAGGAGAGCTGGCATGTGCAGAGATCACATAGCCAGCACGCAAGAGAGAGGGGAGGTGCCAACTTTTTTTATAAATAACAGCTATTTCAGGAGCTAACAGAGTGAGAACTCATTCATCTCCCACCCAAGGAATGCCTTAACTTATTCATGAGGGATCCACCACTGTGACCCAAACACCTTTACTGCATCCCACCTCTAACACTGGGAATCAAATTTCATTATAAGGGTTGGAGGGTCAAATATCCAAATGATAGCAATGAGTAAAATGGCTGGTCCTTATCACAAGTCACAGTAGAATACCAAACTACTTAATTAGCCATTGTAGTTTTCACACCCATGCAATCATAGTTTTTTTAACAGTGGTTCATGCCTATAATCCCAGCACTTTGAGAGGCCAAGGCAGAAAGAGAGCTTGAGTCCAAGAGTTTGAGACCAGCCAGAGCAACATAGCAAGACCCCATCTCTTCAATAAATAAAAAATTAAATATGGTGGTGCATGCTTGTAGTCACAGCTACTTGGGACACTGAGATGGGAGGATCACTTGAGCCTGGGAGGTTGAAGCTGCAGTGAACCATGATTATGCCATTGCACTCCAGCCTGGGTGACAGAGCAAAACCTTGTCTCCAAAAATTAAAAAATAAAATCAATAATAAATAAATAAAATGCAAGTTTTTCCTTATCACTTAATGCAACAGAAAAAAGACTAATTTTTTTAATCTCACTTTTGAGTACACATCTTAATATTCTTTGTGATGAATGTAATGTAGACATAAAGCTCTTTCACTGCATACCAAAATACTATGGTTTGTCATGAGAAAAAAAATGCTTATCATTGTTTGAGCTACAAACTGAATTAGCTACTTTTCCATTTATAAAAAATTTCTTATTTATAAGGATGACTGACAGACAAATTACAGTAATTCAGACTTAATTATTTGGCAAACATATTCTTGCCAATGATAAACTTGGGATTTTCAAGTGAATCTTAGCATTTAAAAAAACTTGTATCTGCCACTGTGAGCTTGATGGCTGCTAATACTTAAATATTTTCTCCTAATAAGATCTGTGGTAATGTCAACGAATGTGGGTTTTCTCATATTATATAAGAAAATGTGGGTCAGGTGTAGTGGTTCACACATGTAATCCCAGCACTTTGAAAGGCCGAGGCAGATAGATCACTTGAGGTCAGGAGTTCGAGACCAGCCTGGCCAACATGGCAAAATCCTGTCTCTACTAAAAATACAAAAATTAGCTGGGTGTGGTGGCATACATCTGTAATCCCAGCTACCAGGAAGTTGAGGTAGGAGAATCACTTGAACCTGGGAGGCAGAGGTTTCACTAAGCCAAGATTGTGCCACTGCACTCTAGTCTGGGCAACACAGTGAGACCCCATCTTAAAAAAAAAAAAAGAAAGAAAGAAAGAAAAAAAGAAAAGTAACAAATTAGGCCTGATGGAAGCATACCTCAAAATAATATGAGCCATCTATGACAAGCCAACAGCCAACATCATACTGAATGGGCAAAAGCTAGGAGCATTTCCCTTAAGAACATGAATAAGACAAGAATGCCCACTCTTACCACTCCTATTCAGGATAGTACTAGAACTCTTAGCAAGAGCAGCCAGGCAAAAAAAGGAAAGAAAAGGCATCAAATAGAAAAATAAGTCACATTATCTTTTTTTCTGACAATATGATTCTATACCCAGAAAACCTAAGAGCTCCATAAAAAGGCCCCTAGAACTAAAAAAGGTATTTCAGTCAAGTTTCAGGATACAAAATCAGGGTACAAAAATCAGCAGGACTTCTATACACCAATAATATTTAAGCTAAGAGCCAAATAAGAACACAATCTCATTTACAATAGTCACAAATAAAATAATAAAATAAAAAATAAAATACCCAAGAATACATCCAACCAAGGAGATGAAAGATCTCCACAAGGAGAAATACAAAACACTGCTGAAAGACATTGTAGATGATACAAATGGAAAGACATTCCATATTCATGTATTGGAAGATTCAATATCATTAAAAATGGTGATGCTACCCAAAGTAATCTATAGATTCAATGCTGTCCCTATCAAACTACCAAAATCATTTTTCACAGAATGAGAAAAAAAAAAAAACTATTGTAAAATTCATGTGAAACCAGAAAAGAGCCCAACAACCAAACAAAAACAAACAAACAAACAAAATAAACAAAGCTAGAGGCTTCCCATGACCTGTTATCAAACTATGCTACAAAACTGCAGTAACCAAAATAGCATAAGACTGCAGTGTGCAAAAACAAATACATAAAGGACCCAGAAATAAAGCCACATATCTATAACCATCTGATCTTTGACAAAGTCAACAAAAATAAACAATGGGGAAAGGACTCCCGATTCAATAAGTGATGCTGAGCAAACCAGGTACCCATATCCAGAAAAATGAAATTGAACCCCTACCTTTCACCATATACCAAAAAATTAACTCAAGATAAATTAAAAATTTAAATATAAGACCTCAAATTATAAAAATCCCAGATAGGCTGGGTGTGGTGACTCACGCCTGTAATCCCAGCACTTTGGGAGGCCGAGATGGACAGATTACCTGAGGTCAGGAGTTCGAGACCCGACTGACCAACATGGAGAAATCCCATCTCTACTAAAAATACAAAATTAGTTGGACACAGTGGCACATGCCTGTAATCCCAGCTACTCAAGAGGCAAAGACAGAAGAATTGCTTGAACCCCGGAGGAGAAGGTTGCAGTGAACCAAGATCACACCATTGCACTCCAGCCTGGGTAATAAGAGTGAAATTCCAACTCAAAAAAAAAAAAATTCCAGACAAAAACCTGGAATTTTCCATACCCTTCTCAACATTAGCCTTGACAAATATATAATTTATGGCTAAGTCGCCAAAAGCAACTGTAACAAAACCAAAAATATACTTTACAGAGCAAACAGATGACCTACAGAATAGGAGAAAATATTTGCAAACTATGTATCCAACAAAAGTTTAACGTCCAGGAACTGTAAGGAGCTTAAACAATTCAACAAGCAAAAAAAAAAAAAAAAAAAATATAAAAATATATATATATATACATATATATATACACACATATATATATACATATATATATGTATATATATGTGTGTGTATATATATATGTGTATATATATATGTGTATATATATATGTATATATATATATATATATATAGAGAGAGAGAGAGAGAGAGCCCCATTAAAAAGTGGGCAAAAATATCCTGGGCAATATAATGAGACCCTATCCTACAAAAAAAAATAAAGGTTTTTTTAATTAGTCAGGTGTGGTGGCACATGCCTGTACTTCCAGCTACTTGGGAGGCTGAGGTGGGAGGATTTCTCGAGCCCAGGAGACTGAGGCTGCAGTGAGCCCTGATCACACCACTGCACTGCAGCCTGGATAACACAGTGAGACCCTATGTTTAAAAAAAAAAAAAAAAAACAGGGTCAGAGGACATGACAGACATTACTCAAAACAAGACATACAAGCAACCAACTGGCATACAAAGATTGCTCAACATCATTAATCATCAGAGAAATGCAAATCAAAACCATAATGATATACTATCTCACACCAGTCAGAATGGCTATTATTAAAAAGCCAAAAAAATAACATGCTGGCAAAGCCACAGAGAAAAGGAAATGCTTACATGCTCCTGGTGGTAATGTAACTTAGTTCAGCCACTTGGAAAGCAGTTTGGAGATTTCTCAAAGGACTTAAAACAGAATTACCATTTGACCCAGACATCTCGTTACATAACCACAGGAAAATAAACTGTTCTACAAAAAAGGTATACGCACTCATTTGTTCACTGCAGCAGTGTTCACTATACCAAAGACATGGGATCAACTTAGATGCCCATCAATGGTGAATTGGGTAAAGAAAATATAGTACATGGACACTATGGACTACTACACAGTCAAAAAAGAAGGATAGCATCATGTCCTTTGCAGCAACATGAATGCAGCTGGAGGCCATTATCCTAAGTGAATTAATACAGGATCTGAAAACCAAATACAACATGGTCTTATAAGTGGGAGCTAAACATTAGGTACTCATGGACATAATAGACATAATAGACTATATTAGCCAGTTTTCACACTGCTGTAAAGAACTGCCTGAGACTGGGTAATTTATAAAGGAAGAGGTTTAATTGACTCACAGGTCAGCATGGCTAGGAAACCCTCAGGAAACTTACAATCTTGGTAGAAGGCAAAGGGAAAGCAAGGCGCCTTCTTCACAAGGCGGCAGAAATGAGAAATGACAAGAGGGAAGAGCCTCTTATAAAACCATCAGATCTCATGAGAACTCACTCACTATCATGAGAACAGCATGGGAGAAACTGCCCCATGATTCAATTACCTCCACCTGGTCTGTTCCTTGACACATGAGTATTGTGGGGATTATAATTCAAGATGAGATTTGAGGTGGGACACAAAGCCTAATCATATCAGTCCATCCCTGGCCGCTCCCAAATCTCATGTCCTCACATTTCAAAACACAATCATGCCTTTTCAACAGTCCCCCAAACTCTTAATACAGTCCAGCATTAACCCAAAAGTCCAAGCTGAAAGTATCATCTGAGACAAGACAAGTAAGTTCCTTCCACCTATGAGCCTATAAAATCAAAAGCAAGTTAGTTACTTCCTAGATACAATGCAGGTACAGGCATTGGGTAAATACACCCATTCCAAGCGGGAGAAATTCGTCCAAACAAAGGGCTACAGACCCCATGCAACTCCAGCAGGGCAGTCAAATCTTAAAGCTCCAAATGATCTCCTTTGACTCCATGTCTCACGTTCAGGTTACACTGATGCAAGAGGTGGCCTCCCACAGCCTTAGGAAGCTTTGCAGGGCACAGCCCCTCTCCCAGCTGCCTTCACGGGATGGCAGCTGGATGTCTGTGGCCTTTCTAGGCACACTGTGCAAGGTGTCAGTGGATCTACCATTCTGGGGTCTGGAGAACGATGGCCTTCTCACAGCTCCATTAGGCAGTGCCCCAATAGCTACTCTTTGTGGGGACCCCATCCCCACATTTCTCTTCCACACTACTCTAGGTGAGGTTCTCCACAAGGGCTCTGCTCCTGCATCAAATTTTTACCTGGACATCCAGGCATTCTCATACATCCTCTGAAATCTAGATGCAGGTTCCCAAACCTTAGTTCTTGACTTATATGCACCTTCAGGCTCAACACCACATGTAACCCACCCAGGCTTGGGGCTTTCCCCATCTGAAGCAACAGCCTGAGCTGTACATTGGCCCTTTTAGCCACAGCAGGGTTGCAGGGCATGAAGTTCTGGGACTGCACAAAGCTGCAAGGCCCTAAGCCCAGACCACAAAACCATTTTTCCCTCCTAGGCCACTGGGCCTGTGATGGAAGGAGCTGCCATGAAGACCTCTGATGTCCTGCAGACATTTTCCCCATTGTCTTAGCAATTAATATTTGGCTCCTCATTAACTTATGCACATTTCTGTGGCTAGCTTGAATTTCTCCACAGAAAATGGGTTTATATTTTCTATCACATCATCAGACTGAAAATTTTCTAAACTTTCATGCCCTGCTTCCCTTTTAAACATAAGTTCTAATTTCAAATCATCTCTTTGTGAAGGCATAAAACTGAATGCTTTTACAAGCACCCAAGTCATCTCTGGAACACTTTGGTGATTAGAAATGTCTTCTCGCAGATACTCTAAATCATCTCTCTTAAGTTCAAAGTTTCACAGATCTCTAGGGCAAGGGCAAAATGCCACCTATCTTTTTGCTAAAGCATAACAAGAATCACCTTTATTTTGGTTCCTAACAAGTTCCTCATCTCCATCTGAGACCACCTCAGCCCGGACTTCATTGTCCATATCACTATCAGCATTTTAGTCAAAGCTATTCAACAAGTCTCTAGGAAGTTCCAAACTTTCCGAAGTCTTCCTGTCTTCTTCTCAGCCCTCCAAACTGTTCCAACCTCTGCCTATTATCCAGTTCCAAAGTTGCTTCCACATTTGGGGTTATCTTTATAAAAGCACCCCACTCTCTGCAGTACCAATTTACCGTGTAAGTCCATTTTCATACAGCTGTAGATAACTGCCCAAGACTGGGTAATTTATAAGGGAAAGAGGTTTAATTGACTCACAGTTCAGCATGGCTGGGAAGACCTCAGGAAAGTTACAATCATGGCTGAACTTGAAGGGGAAGTAAGGCACCTTCTTCACAAGGCAGCAGGAAGGAGAAGTGCCAAATGAAGGGGGAAGAGCCTCTCATAACACCATCAAATCTCATGAGAACTCACTTGCTGCCTCGAGAGCAGCATGGGAAAACCACCTCCATGATTCAATTACCTCTTCCTGGTCTGTCACTTCACATGGTTGGGATTATGAGGATTACGGGGATTGCAAGTCAAGATGAGAGGTGAGTATTTATAATTCAAGATGAGATTATGGATATAATAACCATATTATAGACACAGGGGACTACTAGAGAAAGGAGAGAAGGAGAGTGGCAGGGGATGAAAAATTACCTATTGGGTACTGTGTTCACTACCTGGTTGTGAGATCGTCCATACCCCAAACCTCAGAGTTATACAATAAATCCACACAACAAACCTGCACATATACACCCCTAAGTCTACTGAAATTATTTTTTAAAGCAAGAAAAGTGTCAACATCTAGATCTCCCAACACAACAAACCAGTATTTTTCCAATGACCAAAGCATGTACAAAGTCACTCAAAGCACAAGGTAAATCAATTAATTTTAATTTTAGATTCCACGTTACAGCCAACCTCATAAAAACTACCACTTGAATGTTGGTGCAGCATCAAAGATGAATATCCACAATTATCTAAAAAGGCTATTGAAATCTTTTTCCCTATACAACTACATATCTGTGAGATGCTAGATATTCTTCACAAATTTCCAGCTAAACAAGCTCTCACAGCAGATTGCAGAAGTAGATATTATAATCCAGCTCTCTTTTATTAAGCCAGACATGAAAGATGTTTGCAGAATTGTAAAACAATACTACTCTTCTCAATAATACTCTTTGTATTGAAAAATGTAAGTATTTTTCAATATTCTTTAACATGTAATTCATTTATCATTTTTCAAGGAATTCATTTTTTTAAGTTTTTTAAATGTCTCAGTTCTACTTTCTAATATGGCAAATATCAATAGATATAACCTAGATAAATAGAATTTATTTGGGGTCTTTAATAATGTTAAGAGTATAAAGGGATCTGAGAATAAAGTTTTGAGAACTGCTGTTATCTCCTGTCCTGACTCGATCATTCAAAGTTTAACAAGGAGACAGGAGCTATACAATGACTTGAACAGGGAGAGTTTAATATAAACGCTTATGAAACATAAAAGGGGGCCAGGCGCGGTGGCTCAAGCCTGTAATGCCAGCACTTTGGAAGGCCAAGGTGGTGGATCACCTGAGGTCAGAAGTTCAAGACCAGGCTGGCCAATATGGCAAAACCCTGTCTCTACTAAAAATACAAAAATTAGCCAGATGTGGTGGTGGGCACCTGTAATCCCAGCTACTCAGGAGGCTGAGGCAAGAGAATGGCTTGAACCTGGGAGGTGGATGTTGTAATGAGCCAAGATTGCACCACTGCACTCCAACCTGGGTGACAGAGTGAGACTCTATCTCAAACAAAAAAATAAAATAAAATGACAGGGGAGTAACTATAGAAATGTGAGAAAACACTGAAGAATACTCCAGGGCCAAGGAAGGGCATCCAAAGAAAGGCAAACTTGGAAGTTGAGGCCTCACCAAGGCTGGGATTCAGACCTTGTTGGAAAAGGTGTGGTTGCAGCTGGCAGGAACCAGGAAGAGAATCCCCCTCCTCCTGCAATGTTTCTTCAGTCTTCCTCTACTGACAAAGCTTAATACCATGCTTGCTACAAAAGAGGAATGCCTAAGGCTTCACTGTGGAGCTGATAACAAAAGGGTGAATTTGGAGCTGAGAGGTAATAAATTGACGATTGTGACACTGATGAAAAACACATCACATAGTCCTTTTTTATACCACATTTATTAATGTATCCAAAAACAGTGTTCTAGGGACTGACTTTTTTTTTTTTTTTTTGAGTTGAAGTCTTGCTTTGTCACCCACGCTGGAGTACAGTGACACAATCTCGGCTCACTACAACCTCTGCCTCCTGGGTTCAAGTGATCCTCCTGCCTCAGCCTCCTGAGTAGCTGGGACTACAGGTGCATGCCACTGTGCCAGGCTAACTTTGTTTTTTATGTATTTTTTTTTTTTATTTTTAGTAGAGACAGGGTTTCACCATGTTGGCCAGGCTGGTCTTGAACTTCTGACCTCAGGTGATCCTCCCACCTCAGCTTCCCAAAGTGCTGGGATTACAGGCGTGAGCCATTGTGCCTGGCTGGGGCCACCTTTTAAGAAACATGGACCTTTGCATGTCATGGAGGATACGTTCTCAGTCTCCTCTCCCTCTTACATGTATCTACTGTTGTTGAATTTCAAAATCTACATGTCAACAACCAGATCTGGAAAATACTCTCCACTTAGGAAATCTGCCAAAGGCCAAAAACTAGGTGTGTATGTGTGTGAGTAAAATTCTGCAAGATTTTTTTAGTTCAGGAAACAAAAAAGATTGATGTATCATTAGTAAGGGCAATTGAGCAAAATATATCAACAAGTTATTGCATTTAGTGACAATGTTATGACTATTTTCCCATTAGACCAGGTCTCTGGTTATTTGTGCTTTGAAAGTGCTTAAATTCCATGTCTCCTGAGCTGGTGTTTCTGCAGCATAGGAATAAAACTCCTAAAGCTAGAGAGAACAACAATGGTGTTTTTTCATACCTCACAGAAAATCATCAAAGTCTTTGTCATCCTTCAATTACTAACTTGAAATACAGCCTTGCCTTCCCAGAACCCTCCCCCACAAACAGAACAGACCTCTCCCACTCTGGACCCTGACTTTTTCTGTTTATGCCTCTACTGAAGCTCTTCCCCAGTCTAACTTGTTCCACAGCCATTTATGTCTGCATTGTTCTCTTCCATGAGACTGTGAGCTCCTCGAGGGCAGGATCATTCCTTCTTCATCTTGGTATCCCCGCAGCCAAAAACAGTCACTTGATGTAAGCTCCCATCCTTATTTGTTGACCCAAATTTGTTCACTTCAAGTGAAGGAAGAATGATACTTTAAAGTATATGATTATCATTCCTTGCTTGCAAAGAAACTTGGCGACAGACAGGCACTGAGCTGGTTTCTGCTGTGAGGAATCTTAAAGGCATTTCAAAAACAATGGCCTTCAGGGGGATTCCTTTGAGATAGGCAAAGAATTAATTTGAGAATCTTGGAATACAGGAAGGATATAGGCTAATTCAAAACCCAGAAAAAGCAATTGGGCATTATTTTAGACAGTAATTCTATTCTAGCTTCTCCAGATTCATTGCTTTCCTTCTCATTTCCCACCTCCAGTCATGATTCTCCATCATTTACCAGTGGACTATTTGGCACAATTTTATGCTATTTTGTTGGTAGCACAGAAAAGCTTCTACCCCATTTCAGACATTCCCCACGAGGCTCAACTGGTCAGAATAAACTGACGAATTATGAGACAGTAACCAATAGCCCTCAAATTTCAGTGCCTTCATGCCATAATAGTTTACTTCTCATGTTTGCCATGTTTACTGTAGCTCTGGGCAGCTCTCCAGGGTAACTAAGGTCAATGCCATAACTCAGCAAACTACATGTCCCTTGCCTTGTGGGCTCTAACATCTCAAGACAAGATTGAAGAGACAGTGTGGCGGTCTCACGTCTGTATGTTCTATGCTTGGGCTCTGAAGCGTTGCATTAGCCACAGCCCTTTGGTCAAAACTGGACACATAGCTCTACTTCCTGGCAAGGGAGCTAGGAAATATAATCCTCTGTGGACCCAGGAAGAAAAGAAAAAACAGATATTGATAAGCTCTTGTACTGCCACTTCTAAGGGTTTCACAAGAACTGTTTGGTTATTGATTTTTAGGCACGGGGTCTTGCGGTGTTGCCCAGGCTGGGATGCAGTGGCATGATCATAGCCCACTATACTGTAGCCTCAAACTCCTAAGTTTGAGCAATCCTCCAACCTCAGCCTCTTGAGTAGCTAAGACTACAGGTGTGTGCCACAACCCAGCTATTTTTTTTTATTTGGTAGAAATAGAGTCTCACTATATTGCCCAGGCTGGTCTCCAACTCCTGGCCTCAAGTGATCCTCCCACCTCAGCCCCCCAATATTCTGGGATTGCAGGCATATGGCACTGTGCCTGGCTCACAAGGACTTTATAAGTTAAAAATGTACAAGCGTTCCACCCATCAAACCCATCCCTCTCGTAAATCAGTGCCATAAACCACTGCATGCACTTGACAGAGGGAAGGCAGATTAGAAGAGGCAGCTTGCTGCTACCACCAAAGACTAAACTAAGAAGACTAAGCCAAGACCAGCTTCTTCCACATCCCCTGAAGCAGAAACCTCCCTGGCACAGATCAGAAGGGGAAGCGCAGATCCCCGCCTTTCTCACCTACAATCTTATTTATGGGGTTGGGGGGATGCTGTATGCCTATTTATTTTTCAGAGGTGTTTTAGCCTAGTTGATTTGGAAAGAAACAAAACAATTAGAAAAATAATTGGCCATTTCAGGACATCTACTTTTGAAGAGCTCCCTGACCAGGGAAAGAAGATTCAAGAGTGAAGTTTGTAAGGTTTCAGCCCTCTTTCCAATGTTAGAAGAAAAACCTTAGCCAAAGGAAATGTAACATAGTTTAATCGGGCAAAGAATGATTCACCAATCAGCCAGCCTCCAGAGCCAAAGTAGGCTCAGAGACTACAGAGCAGCCACAGGATGGAAGAAGATTTGTGAACAGAAAAAGGAAAGTGACACACAGGAAACGGAAGTGAGGTATAGAAACAGCTGGACTGGTGACAGCTCAGGCATGTACCTTATTTGAACATGGTTTGAACAGTTGGCACCCTTTGATTGGCCAAAACTCAGTGATTGGCACAAGAGTAGGTTACAGTCTGTTTACACCTCCATTTAGGTTATAGTTCATGATGTACGTGGAAATTTTTAGGCTGAACTTAAAATATATAAAGAGGCAGCTCTAAACTATTTAACACCAAATTCAATAACTAATTTTAATACAATGCCTCTCTTGCTTATCAATATTAGAATTCAACACCTCCAACAAATATTCATCAAATACTTACAATACACCTGATTGCAGGAAATAGAAGCGCAGGTATTTTTCAAACAACTATGGCATTCCATGTTTCAAATTGTATGTTCTTTTATTTATTAAACTTTATTGTATCCTTTATTAAAGGATAAATTATTTTATCCTTTCATATCCTTTGAAGTTCTTAGGATTGCTCACATTTTGCAGAAAAATAAACTGAGGCTCAAACAGTTGAGCAGTTTAGCCAATGTCAGGGCTAGGAATAGTGGGAAAATGGGCATCTCAACTACATTGGTCTGGCTTATGATAATGGAGCTCCACATATTCATTCCAAATCAATTAAAACTTAGAAGTCATTGGTTTAACAGCCATTTTTAGACTTGGTATTACTTGAAAGTACAATCAAGGGATCATTTATTCATTAGAGTAACTACAGTTCTAGTTGAATAAGCTGAATTTTTTTCATGCTAATCATGTCTTTTGTGTACTATTCATTATGCCATGGTAATCTTTTCAACTTCATCAACTTCCCTTTCTCTGTAATAACTCATTGAACAGAATTCAGTTCTATAACGTGGTCCAGGGATGCACTCCTATCCCAGGATTTAAAAAGATAATAATCATAAGGCATTTAACAAAATGCTCATAACTAAGTAACCAGTGTATAAAGATTATTTTGTTTAGTTACAGAGCATTGGTCTTTATGTCATATAGTAAGTGAAAACCTGAAAAATAAAAATCCAAATACTCTGATAAGAACTGTAAATATCACAAACCTATTAGAACTGAGGTAGAGATGGAGACCATTATGTGTGTCTAAAGTGACACATCTTTAGCTTCAAACACACACTCATGGGGCTTACCATGAGTGATTGTGTGTTCAATTATAGAAACACAAATATAAAAGCAAATTTAAAAATATTCTGAAAAGTTGTGAATCTGTTGTCAAAATTATGACTAAAAGGCAAGATATAAATAGAGGGCTTTTTTACTTTTTTATTTTTATTTTTTTGAGACAAAGTCTCTCTCTGTTGCCAGGCGCCAAGCTGGAGTGCAGTGGCACTATCTCGGCTCACTGCAACCTCCGCCTCCCGGGTTCAAGCAATTCTCCTGCCTCAGGTTCCTGAGTAGCTGGGACTATAGGCATGCACCACCATGCTCAGCTAATTTTTGTACTTTTTAGTAGAGATGGGGTTTAACCATGTTGGCCAGGATGGTCTCCATCTCTTGACGTGATCCGCTCACCTGGGCCTTCCAAAGTGCTGGGATTACAGGTGTGAGCCACCACGCTGGCCAATAGAGGTTTTATAATACTTCTTAGCTTTTTTTGAGTGAACCTTCCCTTATACTAGATAAGCCTAATGTTTAGATTTTCTTACATTTTATTTTATGCACATTTTCAGGAGCCATTTACACAAAATTAGGATACTGCCAGTGTGATTTACACAAAATTAGGATACTGCTAGTGTGTACTTTTTTTATGCAATAAGTCTACTTTGTTCACTATCTCCCCAGTATCCAAAGCAGTGTCTAGCATACAACAGGCTCTCAGAAGGTCTTTGATGAATAAATGAATGACCAGATCCACGTAGGATAATATATGTGACAAAGAGGAAAGAATACTTCAAAAGCTAGTAGTGAATTCCCCTTAGAAAGATAGCTGCCCTTTTGTGGATAATCCATTGTGATGGTTAATTTTATGTGTCAGTTTGCCTGGGCCATTAGATGCCCAGATATCTGGTGAAACATCATACTGGTTGTGTCTGTGAGGGTGTTTCTGGATGAGATTAACATTTGAATTAGTAGACTAAGAAAAGAAGATTGCCTTCTCTAATGTGGGAGGACCCCATCCAATCAAATGAAGACCTTAAAAGGACAAAAAGGCTCAACAAAGGGAAACTCCTCCTGCTTAACTGCTTTGAGCCAGGACATTGATCTTTTCAGGCCTTAAGACTTACACTGAAACATCAGTTCTCTTTCTTTTTAGTTTATTTATTTATTTATTTTTAATTTTTTTAATTGACACAGAGTTGTACATATGTATGGCATACTTAGTGATATTGCAATACATATATAAAGTATAGTGATCATATCAGGGCAATTAACATATCTGTCATGGCAAACATTTATTATTTTTTTGTATTGGGACTGAGGGATTGTTTCCTTGACCTTGACCCCCTTTGTGAGCAGAAACTGGAGTGGCTCATTTCACTCAGCCTGCAGTCCATAGATGGCCAAATGTTAGAAGCTCAGTGAAGGGTCAGGGTGACAGCCTCCTGCACATGCTATTTTTGACACCTGAGTTCTTGTTCAGTATTCAGAAAGAGTCAGGTCACATGAACTACTTGAAGGATAGTATATGTGGAGGATTATATTGGGTGATAAAAGTGGCTTTTAGTGGGATGGGGAATTGGAAAGGGGATGGTGTGGGAAGAAGGTGATCTTACCCTGAAGCTGAATCATCTAAAGATAACCAAGTCTCCAAAGTCTCCTATACTTAGCCGCTTGTATCCCCAACATTCACATGACAGTTTTATCTGTAGCTTTTTGATGACCCAACATACTATTCTCCACAGTGGCTGTGCTAATTTACATTTCCACGAAGGGTATGTAAGAGTTCCTGTTTCTCCACATCCCTGCCAGTATTTTTTTTATCTTCATGATAACTGGGGCGAGATGATACCTCACTGTGGTTTTCATATGTAGTTCCCTGGTGATATGGTTTGGCTGTGACCCCACCAAAATCTCATCTTGAATTGTAGCTCCCATAATTCCCATGTGTCATGGGAGGGACCCAGTTGGAGGTACTTGAATCATGGGGGTGGGTCTTTCCCATGCTGTTCTCATGATAGTGGATAAGTCTCATGAGATCTGATGGTTTTATAAATGGGAGTTTCCCTGCACAAGTTCTCTCCTTCCTGCTGCCATGTAAGATGTGAGTTTGCTCTTTCTTCGCCTTTTGTCATGATTGTGAGACTTCCCAACCATGTGGAACTATGAGTCCATCAAACCTCTTTTTCTTTGTAAATTACCCAGTCTCAGGTATGTCTTTATTAGCAGCATGCGAACGAGACTAATACCTGTGATGAATAGTTATGTTGAGCATTGTTTCCATATATTTGTTGGTCATTTGTATATATTATTTTAATAAATGTCTGTTTAAATCATTTGCCCATTTTTTAATTGGATTGTTTGTTTTTTTGTTTTTGTTTTTATTTTGCCATTGTATATTCTGGCTGTTAATCCCCTGTCAGATAAATAGTTTGCAAATATTTTTCTCCCATTCTGTCTTTTTACTCTGTTGATTGTTTCCTTTGCTGTGCAGAAGGTTTTTAGTTTGGTATAACAAAAGCAAAAATAAACAAATGGGATTGTATCAGACATCAGCTCTTCTGGGGTCTTGAGCCTGTGAGTTCTCATACTGAAACTGCACCATTGGCTCTCCTGGGCCTCCACCTTGCTGATTGCAAATCTCAGGACTTTTCATCCTCCGTAGTCACATAAATCAATTCCTTATAACAAATCTCTTTCTGTAAATATATACATAAGTATGTAGTTTTACATACTGTTCTGTTTCACTAGAGAACCCTGACTAGTACAGGCATTAAAGGAATTTTTATTTCCAGCAGGATGGAAGACAAGGTACTTCAAACTACCCTTCCAATGGAAAATCACTAAAACACTAAATGAAATCTTTTTTAAAACTATCTTTGAAATGCATCATTAAGTAAGCCAGCACAAATGTAAGGAATGTGCAGAAACAAAAACAAAGACAAAATAATTAGGTCACCAAGCTCTAAAATTAACTTTGACTCTGAAGTTTTCTGCTGTACCCTAAAGACCCTGAAATTTACTGGGTCATGGGTTACTGAATGGGAAGGACTAGGAGACAAAACTAAATGTCTGTACATAAAAATAACTCTTCTTATTTTTACCCCTTTATAAGCTTAACTTCCAATTCTTACTAAAGGCATACCTCCTTTTATTGCACTTTGTTGAATATTTGTTAAATTGAAGATTTGCAACAATCCTGCATCAAGCAAGTCTATTAACATCATTTTTTCAACAGCTTGTGTGCATTTCATGTCCCTGTGTCACATTTTAGTAGTTCTTGCAATATTGCAAATTTTTCATTATTATATCTGTAATTGTGATCTGTGACCCGTGGTCTTTGATGCTATGCTTTTAATTGTTTTGGGGCACCACTAATCATGCCCATATAAGATAGTGAATTTAATTGATAAATATTGTATGTGTTCTGACTATTCCACCTCCCCTTTGGGCTCCCTGTTCCCTCAAACACAACAACACTGAAATTAGGACAATTAATAACTCTGCAATAAACTCCAAGTGTTCAAGTGAAAGGAAAAGTCGCAGGTCTCTCACTTTAAATCAAAGGCTAGAAATGATTAAGCTTAGGGGAGGGTCAAAAGTCCAGACAGGCCAAAGCTAGGCCTCTTGATAACTAAACAGTTAATCAAGTTGTGAACGCAAATAAAAAGTTCTTGAAGGAAATTAAAAGTGCTACTCCAGTGAACACAGTAATGGTAAGAAAGTGAAACACCCTTATTGCTAATACAGAGAAAGTTTCAGTGATCTAGATAGAAGATCAAATCAGCCACAATATTCCCTCAAGCCAAAGTCTAAAACAGAGCAAAATCCTAACTCTCTTCAATTCTATGAAGGCTGAGAGAAGTGAGGAACCTGCAGAAGAAAAGTTGGGGCCAGCAGAGATTGGTTCATGAGGTTTAAGAAAAGAAGCCATCTCTGTAGCAAAAATGCAAGATGAGGCAGCAAGTACTGATGAAGAAGCTGCAGCGAGTTATTCACAAGATCTAGCTATGATCACAGATGAAGGGGATTACACTAAACAACAGATTCTCAATGCAAACAAAACAATCTTATTTTGGAAGAAGAAGCCAAAATAGGACTTTCACAGTTAGAGAGGAGTTGTCAATGCCTGTCTTCAAAGCTTCAAAGGACAGGCTGACTCTCTTGGCAGGAGCTAATGCAGTTGGTAACTTTAAGTTGAAACCAGTGCTCATTTACCATTCCAAAAATCCTGGGGACCAGAAGAATTATGCTAAATCTACTTTGCCTGTGCTCTATAAGTAGGGGGAAAAAGCCTGATGACAGCACATTTGTTTATACATAATTTACTGAATATTTTAAGCCCACAGTTGAGATCTACTGCTCAGAAGAAAATATTCCTTTCAAAATATTACTGCTGATTGACAATGCACCTGGTCATCCAAAAGCTCTAATAGAGATGTACAAAGAGATTAATGTTATTTTTATGCCTGCTGACACAACATTCATTCTGTAGCACATGAGTCAAATATTCATTTCATAAGGCTACAGCTGCCGTCAATAATGATTCCTCTGATGGATCTGGGCAAAGTAAACTGAAAGCCTTCTGGAAAGGATTCATCTATCTAGATGGCATTAAAAACATTCACGATACATGGGAGGAGGTCAAAGTATCAACAATAACAGGAATTTCAAAGAAGTTGATTCCAACCCTTATGGATGACTTTGAGGGATTCAAGACTTCAGTGCAGCAGGAAGTAACTGCAAAAGTGGTGTAAATAGCAAGAGACTACAATTTGAAATGGAACCTGCAGATGTAACTGAATTGCTAAAATTTCATGATAAAACTTGACAGATGAGGAGGTACTTCTTATTGATGAGCAAAGAATGTGGTTTCTTGAGATGGAATCTACTTCTAGTGAAAATGCTGTGAACATTGCTGAAATGACAATAAAGGATTTAGAATATTACATCAACTTAATTGATAAAGCAGTGGCAGAGTTTGAGAGGATTGACTCCAATTCTGAAAGAAGTTCGACTACGGATAAAATGCTATCAGGCAGCATCACATGCTATAGAGAAATCTTTTGTAAAAAGGAGTCAATTGATGCAGCAAAATTCATTGTTGTCTTATTCTAAGACATTGCCACAGCAACCCCAACCTTCAGCAACCACCACCCTGATCAGTCAACAGCCACCAACATCAAGGCAAGACCCTCCCCCAGCAAAAAGATTATGACTCTCCAAAAGCTCAGATAATCATTAGCATTTTTAGCAGTAAAGTATTTGTGAGTAATATATATGTAATGCTATTGTATACTTAGTAGACTACAGTATACTATGAACATAATTTTTATATGTAATGGGAAACCAAAACACTGTTGGCTCACTTTATTGTGAATTGGCTTTATTGCAGAAATCTGGAACCAAACTCACAATATATCTGAGATACACCTAAATTAGTTTTACCTAGACTTAAAGCTGGTACTCTCAAAGAACTATAACTCACTTGTAAAGGAGAACTACACCAATTTGTTATTCAGAAGTAAAGTGTCTGAAAGAAGGGAGGAAAAGATGAGTGGAGGGAAGCAAAACTCTCTGACTCCTCTTTCCACTAGGCAGTGAAGCCTCCTCATTTTCGGATTTATCCAGAGCACCTTCAAATTCTCAGTTCAAATAAGGCTCTTCCCAATTTACTGCTTTAGTTCAAGGATTACAAAGCAGAGCGGTCCATTCATTAGAAGGAAACAGCTAAACTTTATTAAAATTTTCTTTTCTTCAATAAATCATATATATATAGAAAATTGTTACCTGCTGAAGATTCTCTCCACCTTATAGAAATCTTCTGCCCTTAATTTCGGTGTAAAGAGCATGTTGCTTGGAGAAGCCACTAAAGTGTCAGTGAGTGAGCTGACAATGTCAAATCATCCACGGATTTGACATTGTGTTCAAGGAGTGTTTGAAAACTCAACCCCAAGTTTGGCAGATAATTTAATCACAATTTTGGATAAATGACATATCTTTAAAGCAAACATTAAATGGATACCTCTAAGGGACAAGGTGTGCAATTAAGGTTTCTTTCAAAATAATCAACTTTGTATGAACAATAGAGGAAGGAATTGATATGGCAATGGATCTCTAAGAGGGAATAAAAGAAGAGAAAATATATTTTCAAGAGGCACCATGAAAAAGCAGAACTTTCCATTCAGTTCATTTCTACATATATCTGCTAAGTGTCTCCTATGTATAGGGAACAGAACGAGGCCAAAGCATTAAAAAAAAAAAAAAAACACCAGATAATGTCTGGATGCACGAAGTCCATTCTAGTGCTATAATCAGTGGTTATAATGTCCAATTCTCTCTTTTTCTTAGTAAATTTTCTTACTGAAGTAAAGCCCACACAAAGAAAAGTTTATGATGTACAGCTCAATCTGAACAAAGTGAAACAAATCTATGTAATCGCTACTTGGATCAAGAAATAAGATATTACCAAAATTCATTGCGGCTTTGGCTGTCCTCTAATGCTTTCAAGCGACTGTTTTTCATAATTTTTTTAGCTTGTATACTTCTGCCACTCGAAGGGTTAATCTATTACCAACTACTCCCTCATCCTCAAGCAGAAGTTCATTATATACTACTGAATTCTCACAAAACTTGTGGGGTGGTATTATTATTCTAATGTTCAAGTTTAGAAAATTGAGTTCCAGAGATACATCGTTTGCCAGCCAGCTGGTAGGTTGGTGATCTGGAGCTAAGGTTTAAACTCCAGAGCTCCCACTTGACCATGATGCCATATTGCTTTCCAATAAGGCACAGTCTTGTGCATAAGGAGTTTACAGTTTTTATGATATTGCTATGATTTGAATGTTTGTGTTCCCTCTAAAATTCATGTTGAACATTATTCCCCAATGCTACAGTATTAATAGGTGGGGCCTTAATGAGGTGATCAGGCCATGAGCTTCACCCTCCTGAACTGGATTAGCACATTTATAAAAGGGCTGGAAGGAACTAGCAAGGCCCTTTTTTGCCCCTCTGCCCTCTACCATCTGAGGAAACAGCTAGAAGGTGCCATCTTAGAAGCAAAGGGCAGGCCTCAGCAGACATCAAATCTGCTGGCACTTTAATCTTGGACTTCCCAGCCTCTAGAACTTTAAGAGTAAATTTCTATTGTTTATAAATTACCCAGTCTCAGGTATTTTCTAGAGCAGCATGAACAAACTAATGAAATGGGAGAGTTCCTTGATTCCCCTTACAGGATGTGCAACAGGTGTGTGGCTCACATGTTTGGTCACCCCACAACTCAATTCAAACCCTTTACAGGAGGGGGAGCATGCAGATGGGCAGGTGCAAGAACTGGGATGAGCACTTTTGGGCTCCAGCCCCACAGCAGCATCTAGGGGTGGGTGTCTGTGACTCCCAAAGCCCAAGTGGGTGTGTGTTACAGTGTACTTCTTTAGCTTTGTCATCTGCAGACAGCTCGTGTGTTAATCAGCTCAACGGATGCTCTGCCTTATCGCAACAGCAGGGGGCCAGTGTGACAGCCTTCAGTATCCCAAGCTCTCGCCCAGTGTCCCAAAAGAATTGGATTACACGTGGGCTTGAAAGATGAGAGCAAAGTTTCATTGAGTGGTGGAGGTGGCTCTCGGCAAGATGGATGAGGAGCCAGAAAGGGGGATGGAGTGGGAATGTGATCTTTTCGTGGAGTGGGGCCCAGTGAATGGACTCCTCTGACCGCCCCCGACTGAATTTCCCTCAGCATCTAGACAGCTCTCCTATTCTCTCTCTCTCTCCTGCATTGTTCCACCACCGCTGGTCTGCTGATCTGCTGGTCTCGATATTCAGCCATTGTGTGTGTGCCCTGTAAGATCTTGGGTTTATATGGGCACAGGATGGGGGGGTGTGGTGGGCCAGAGTGGTTTTGGAAAATGCAACATTCAAGTGTGAAAAGAGGAGTGCCTGTTCTCACTTAGGTCTGTGGGCAAAGGACCCTGCCCTTCTCTACCCAACACTTCCCTGTCCCACTTCTGTATCAGAGATATAATATTATCTAGAGATTTGGGTACCAGTCCCTTTATATACTACATATACATATGTATTATATCTAGGGGAATTATATTTTTAAATATGTTATCTCATTTAAGCATTATATTATCTCATTTAATAATTACAACAATCCTATTAGGTAGAAATTAATTTCCATATATTACAGATGTGGAAATTGAGGTTAAGAAAGGTGAAACAACTTTCCTGAGCAGGCACCCAGAAAGTAATCCCACTTCAGAGCACTGGTTCTCCCCACTCCCCTGTCAAGACCACCTATCCCTTGCCCATACACCAACATAGCCAATGAAGGTCACTAGAATAAGAGAATAAATGAAATCAACATCCATTTGTGAGCTAAAATTGTCAGTACAAGAGGACAATACCATAATCCTGAGATCACCCCAGACATAGAATGACATCTAACCAGAGGTGCTTAAAGTCAGTCACAATGAGAAGAGACAGAATCCTTCCATTGTGTTACCTCCTCATTCCTTACCATGGTCTGGGATGGGCGTGGCTACTTCCTTTGATATAAACCATTCCTTGCTCATCCAAGTTGTTTCCTAGTCTACAAAGGGAGATATAGTAACCACCCAATGGGTTCACTTTGCCCGCTGCCTAGACAGAGCAAATTTATCAAGACAGGGAAATTGCAATAGAGAGAGTAATTCACACAGAACCAGCTGTGTGGGTGACCTGAGTTTTATTATTGGTTTCCTCAAACATTCGGGGATCAGAGGGGTTTTTTTTGTTTGGTTGTTTTTTTTTTTTTTTTTTTTTGAGACAGAGTCTCGCTCTGTCACCAGGCTGGAGTGCAGTGGTGCGATCTCGGCTCACTGCAACCTCTGCCTCCTGGGTTCAAGCAATTCTCCTGCCTCAGCCTCCCGAGTGGCTGGGACTATAGGCGCGTGCCACCACACCCAGCTAATTTTTGTATTTTTTAGTAGAGACAGGGTTTCACCATGTTGGCTGGTATGGTCTCGATCTCTTGACCTCATGGGGGAATCAGAGTTTTTAAGAACAACTTGGTGGGTAGGGAGAAGCCAGTGAATCAAGAGTGCTGATTGGTTGGGTCCAAGATGAAATCATAGGAACTGAAGCTGTCCTCTTGCAACTGAGTCAGTTCCTGGATGGGGGCCACAAGATCAGATGAGCCAGTTTATCAATCTGGGTGGTGCCAGCTGATCCATCAACGGCAGTGTCTGCAAAATATCTCAACCACTGATCTTAGGAGCAGTTTAGGGAAGGTCAGAATCTTGTAGCATCAGCTCCCTGACTTCTAAACTATTTCTTTCTTTTTTTTTGAGACAGAGTTTCACTCTGATTCCCAGGCTGGAATACAGTGATGCAATCTCAGCTCACTGCAACCTTGGCCTCCCAGGTTCAAGCGATTCCCCTGCCTCAGCCTCCCGAGTAGCTGGGATTATAGGTACATGACCATGCCTGTCTAATTTTTTTTTTTCAGTAGAGACGGGGTTTCCCTACGTTGGCCATGCTAGTTTCAAACTCTGACTTCAAGTGATCTGCCCACCTCAGCCTCCCAAAATGCTGGGATTATAGATGTGAGCCACCATGCCTAGCCCTAAACTATAATTTCTAATCCTGTGGCTAACTTGTTAGTCCTACAAAGGCAGTCTACTCCCCAGGCAAGAAGGAAGTTTGTTTTGGGAAAGGGCTGTTATTGTGTTTGTTTTAAATCATAAACTAAGATCCTCCCAAAGTTAGATCAGCCTACTCCCTGGAATGAACAAGGACAACTTGGAGAATAGAAGCAAGATGGAGTTGGTTAGGTCAGATCTCTTTCTCTGTCTCAGCCATAATTTTGCAAAGGTGGTTTCACTATTAAGACAAAGGACACTATAGCAGGTTACTGAGGGCTGACTATGTGTATTCAGGATACTATACTAGATCTTTTAATATAGTATTTCACCTCATCCTCACAATAGACCTGTGAGGTCAAGGCTAGTGCCCCCATTTTACAGATGAAGAACATGAGAATCAGACAGGTGAAATAATTTGTCCAAAATCACATAGGTAGAAACTAAAAGATTTGCGATTTGGACTGTGCTGTCCACTCCACAATCCCATTGCAATTGTAGGTCTTACTCATAGTTGTGAACTCTAAGAGCCTCAAAGGCAGGAACTGTCTTGTACTGCCAGGGTCTGGCACAGAGGAGAACTCAATCAATAATTAGTCAATAAATCTGTCTGGTTTTCAATGCCCACCACCGTGCCACCTCCCTACCAGCCTTATATATGTGCAACTCTGCCTTAAGTTTACTTGCTATCCTAACAAAGCTCTGGATACATTCATTCTCAGGACACATTTTCTTAAAACTCAATGTTTTCTTTCCTCTTTTATCCTTCTGCCCCTTGGGAAAGGCCACTCATTTCCCTGCTCAGACAGTTGGTTTAGAAAAATTGCACGCAGAAAAGGGGAACAGCTTGCCCACTGAACTGCCATGCAGGGACAGGAGCTACATTTGAAATTCACAGCCCAGAAAAACGTCCAGCCTGCTTACAAAGCATTGGTGGAGGCTCAAAGGAAAACAGATACAACATAATCCTTTCCTTTTACTAAATGACATCCTCATTTACATCCTCACCATATTAATTCTCTTTGTTTCAACTTGACTAAAGTCAAAGAAGGCTTATCGGGAAGTGTTTTTCACATGTATTAGACAGCCTAAAATGACAAAATGTTCTAATTCCATTCGCGGATGAAAGTCAATTTGACAACAACACTAAGCTGTTATTTTTCAAATAACAATGATAACGTTTAATTAGAATTTAACCTGGCTTCTTGCTTTCACTTAGCAATGTACAATACACTGGCGGTTTCCTGACGAAAGCAAAGATTGACATTCAGTGTAAATGCTACATTTCAAAAAGAGCTGCACACTAGTAGTGCCTAATTATGCATAACACTCTGCCATTAATTGCTAATATTTCAAGTGGCTTGAAGGGTCAGCTGGTCTTTAGTTGTTCCTATTATGATCACAGGTTAGGTTAAGTCTTTGTCAGACTATCACAATTGCTTTATAGTGATTACTTCTATAAACCGAGCCCTCAAAAACCATCCCAAATGATTAGTATTTCTTGATCTGTTTTAACTAAAAAAGATAATAGAGAAAGCATCTAGTATCATGCCCAGCACATAGTAGGTGCTTAATAAATAGTAGATATTAACATAGTAAATAATCCACCAAACACAGTGGTTCACACCTGTAATCCCAACACTTTGGGAGGCCAAGGTGGGGTGGATCACTTGAGGTCAGGAGTTCAAGATCAGCCTGGCCAACATGGTGAAACCCCATCTCTACTAAAAATACAAAAATTAGTGGATATGGTGGTGGGCACTTGTAATCCCAGCTAATTGGAAGGCTGAGGCAGGAGAATCACTTGAACCCAGTAAGCAGAGGTTGCAGTGAGCTGAGATCGCACTGTTGCACTCCAGCCTGGGCAACAAGAGGAAAACTCTGTCTCAAAAAAAAGGAAATATTCTTTCTTTCTTTTTGATTTGATCATTCATTACCAGAGTCCTGAGCTGTGCACTGATGCAGTAAGTTTTCTTTCCTCTCTTAGATGCCTGTAGTCCATCATCTCTAATATCCACTTACTCCTTCATTCATTCATGCCACACACACAGTCACAGAGCTCTGTGCCAGGCACACGTTTTCTCTAGATATTGATTCCCAAGGAAATCTCTCTCTTGGAGATCCCCAATGCACATATTAGAGGCTCTGAGAAGTTTTGTAAGGAATGGATGGATAGATAGATAGATAGATATAAATGACAAATAGAGGATGGATAGATGATAGAGATAGATAGATGATAGATAGATAGATAGATAGATAGATAGATAGATAGATAGATAGATAGATGATAGATGAGAAATAGAGAATAGATAGGTAGATAGATAGATGATGGATTAACTTTTAATATTTTCCTTACTTATGGACCCCTTTTCTCATGGACACCTATTACCATCCCAGCACAACGGTGTTCTGAGGAACACACTCTGGGAACAGTGCAGGACTACACCTGATGCACTGCAGCACACTCCTGACCAAGAGTCTCTCCTTGAGACTCTCCAAACTCCAGCCAGGCCCTTCTAAGCCCTTTCTCTACTAGGCCTCAAGCTTAGACTAGCAAGACTTGAGCAAACACTAACCTAGTTTCTAACAGCTCAGCCATATCCCTAGGACAACTCCAGCTTCCTTGAAGTGCCTGCCTGAGAAAACTCCAGCTTGCCAAAAGAATATACTGTTTGTTCCAGTAACACCTGAGGACAAGGCCTGTCTCCCAGTCTCTGTGGGAGCGTAGGAGCCTACCTTCAATAAGAGCTAATTAACAAACCCAGATGAATTTCACACAAACAAACCTCTTTCCGTTTTTTGTAATTTTTCATTTCTCCAACTCAACTGAGCCCACAGTCGCCCCCTCCCTATTCCAATCTCCCTTTAAAATGCCCAGTCACCACCATACCAATCAAAGTTGAGTTCACACCCAACCTTCTTCCCTGTTTCAATAGTGCATAGTAGTTAGCCCCTTTCTGAGGTTTTACGTTTTGTGGTTTCAGTTACCAGCAACAGTGATCTGAAAATATAAAAGGAAAAAAATCCAGAAATAAACAATTCATGAATTATAAATTCCATGTCCATTCTGGGTATCATGATGAACTCTCAGGCCATTCTGCGTTTTCTGTACCTGGACGTGAATCATGCCTTTGTCCAGGGTATCCACATTGCCTGTGCCACCCGCTCATTAGTCACTCAGTAGCATCTGGGTTATCAGATCAAAAAACCAGTATATAGGTGATATGGTTTGGCTGTGTCCCCACCCAAATCTCATCTTGATTTCCCACATGTTGTGGGAGGGACCTGGTGGGATGTAATTGAATCATGGGGGCGGGTCTTTCCTATGCTGTTCTTATGATAGTGAATAAGTCTCATGATATCTGATGGTTTTAAAAAGGAGAGTTTCCCTGGACAAGCTCTGTTCTCTCTTTGCCTGCCACCATCCATACAAGACGTGACTTGATCCTCCTTGCCTTCTACCATGATTGTGAGATCTCCCCAGCCACGTGGAACTATAAATCTATTAAACCTCGTTCCTTTGTAAGTTCCCCAGTCTCTGGTATGTCATTATCAGCAATGTAGAACTAATACAATAGGGTTTGGTACTATCTAGAGGTCTTGGAAGATATCCCCCCATATAAGAGAAAACCTCTGCATTACTGATTAAAATCTGTTCATACCACATTCACTGGTGTCTGGCTTTGTTTATCTTTGCCACTCCACCTAGTTCTCCACACGTGAAAAGCCCTCAGGGAAGACTCATTAAAGTTGGTACTAGAAGATCTAGTTAATGCAATGAGGTCTAGGTGAGATTTGAGACTACCCTATTTCCAAAAAGCAGGAACCAGGTATGTTTTATCCACAACAACAAATTCCAGAACTGGCCTTAGAGTCCCACATTTGTGACTAAAATCCCAGCTGGTCCATTTAAGGTCATTGTGAAACCAACTTCTCTGGGTTTCAGAGATCCCAGTGAGGATTAACTGAGATAATGTTGAGGAAAACCAGCATCCCTGAGATATCTGCAAATGCTTCATTCTCACAGTTGCCTTTGCCTATGCCTAGCTACTCAGCCTGTGCATCACAGTCTGTCCCTGAAGACACAGGTAAGGAAATCAGCCTCTCCTTTAATTGGAGCGAGAAAGGAGGCAGGAATAAAAAGTTTAACCAGTGGGCCAGGCACAGTGGCTCACACCTATAATATCAGCACTTTGGGAGGCTGGAGTTCAGGAGTTCGAGACCAGCCTAGGCAACATAGTGAGACCTCCTCTCTATTAAAAATCAAGAAAACTAGCTGAGTGTGGTGATGCGTACCTGTGGTCTCAGCTACTCGGGTGGATGAGGCAGGAGGATCACTTGAGACCAGGAGGTCAAGGCTGCAGTTTGCCCCACTGCATTCCAGTCCGGGCAACAGAGTGAAACTTGTCTCAAAAAAAAAAAAAAAAAAAAAACGAATTTAACCATGCTGGGCATCATGGCTTACGCCTGTAATCCCAGCATTTTGGGAGGGTGAGGTGGGCAGATCACTTGAGCTCAGGAGTTCAAGACCAGCCTGGCCAACATGGTGAAACCTCGTCACTACTAAAAATATGAAAATTAGCTGGGCATGTAATCCCAGCTACTCAGGAGGCTGAAGCATGCGAATTGTTTGAACCCGGGAGGTGGAGGTTGCAGTGAGTCAAGATTGTGCCACTGCACTTCCAGCCTGGGTGACAGAGAGGCTGTATCTCAGAAAAATGCTGCATCTCAGAAAAAAAAAAAAATTAACCAGAGGAGGCCAGTAATTTTTTCAAGCCCTTGCGTGCACATGCACACACACACACACACACACACACACACAGCATTTTTATAGATTTTTTTCCAAGCATGAGATGAAACAAAGGAGCAGTTGCATGGCAAGAATGAAAATAATCCAGATTAAATATCAGACACCCTGTTTTTTAAGGGTTCCTCTCCTCACACGACCTCAGCAAAGCTGTGCATTCCCCATTGCTCTCTCCTCACACTTTTATTTGGAGCCAGTCAGCTCTTCGCACCCTCAACCCCCAAATTTGATTCCAGGGCTACCAGGTCTCCAAAGGACTTTCCAGTAGAAGCCCTCATTAATAGGCAAGTATGCTCTCAAATAGTGAGGTTTTCCTCCGCCTAAGCCTGCGCCTAAACAGATCCCAAGAAAGCCAACTTCAAGTCCAAAAATGGCCCATAAGAAGGCAGCTGGAGTGTAAAGCAGACCTCCCCAGTCTCCAGTCATTCAAACATGAGCTGCACAAGCTTCCCCACACATCACACACTCATACCGTGTCTGCTAGAACGATACCTCCCGAAAGATGCTTGTGCCCTAATTCCCAGAACCTGTAAATATGGCACCTTACATGGCAAAAGGGACTTTGCAGATGCGATTAAATTAGGATCTTGAAAAGGGGAGATGATCCTGGATTTCCTAGGTGGGCCCAATGTAATTATAAGGTTCCCTATTAGAGGGGAGGCAGGAGGGTCAAACTCAGAAAAAGCAGGTGTGCTGTGAGGACAGGGCCCTAAGCCAAGGAAGGCAGGTGGCCTCTAAAAGCTGGAGAAGGCAAGGACTCAAATTCTCCCCTAGAGCCCCTAGAAGAAAAGCATCCCTGACAACACCTTGATATTAAGACTTCTATTTTTGCTTTTTGAGATAGAGTCTCACTCTGTTGTCCAGGCTGGAGTACAGTGGCACAATCTTGGCTCACTGCAACCTCCACCTCCCAGGTCTATGCAGTCCTCCTGCCTCAACCTCCCAAGTAGCTGGGATTGTAGTCACTAGCCACCACACCTGCTAATTTTTTGTATTTTCGGTAGAGATGGGATTTCACTATGTTGGCCATGCTGGTCTTGAACTCCTGAGCTCAAGTGATCCGCCCACCTCGGCCTCCCAAAGTGATGGAATTACAGGTGTGAGCCACTGTGCCCAGCCACCATGATTTTAAGACTTCTGGCCTCTGTAACTATATGATGATAAATTTATATTGTTTTAAACCAATCAATTGGTGGTAATTTGTTACAGCAGCAATAGGAAGCTAATACACTATGTACATTACATTATGTAGTATATTTTTCAGGTAATGTTTAAATCTGTCCACTTTTTATGCATTGTCTACTTTAGCCTCATCCTCACAATAATATCCATGGATTCGTGGTTTTGATGTGGTTGCCATATATTTTCCTCGAAATAAACAAATGTTATTAAATAGGAAGCGTTCACCTGTGACCCACCCCATACCTCCAGTACACCTGCCAGAGAGCACACTGTGGATCCCACTTTGGAAAACTCTGGTGCAAAGGGACACTCAAGGCCCTCAAGACGGGATATCAGAGTTCCATCCCTGGATCTTCCACTCATGACTTTAAATGGGTCATTTTGAAATTCCTGCTCCCTAGCACGCTTCTCTGTACAGGGGTTCCACAGAATAAATTCCTGTTGGACCCAACCTTCTGCTGTCCACCAGGATTATCCAGGACAGGAGGTGGCTGAGCAGGAGGTCAGCCAAGGGTTTTCACACCCTCGGCCCTCAAACCCATTCTTCCTACCTGAGCTCTCCAGCCACCCCCCTGCACCGCACCCCCGCCCCCCCGTTACCATGCCCTCACCATACGTGGAGTCAGGAAGCTGAAGTTTAGAGCTATAACAACCTCTCTCTCCACTCCTCTTCTTCCCTCCAGACCATCTATGCATTAAGCTTAGTTGACATCAAAGAAAACAAGCCGCTTCACATCTCCCTCCACACCCCGTCGGTCACTCTGATTCACACTCCCATAGAGAGATGATCAGTCAACCAATCCAGTGTGGTTTAATGGCAGGAACACTACGGTAAAAGTTCAAAAATCTGGTTTAAATATGGCTTCATAACCTGCCAATCCTGTGATCTTAGCCTCTCTGATACTCAGTTTCCTCATTTGTAAACGTGGAAAATCTTACTTAGCTCAAACTATGAGTATGAAGATTTAGTGGAATCACATAGGCTTGATCTCACAGCACCAAGCCTGATACATGGCAGGTATTCAGCAAATGTCACCTGAGCCTAAAGTAGAATCAATAACCATTTCTGAAGTGTGCAGAGGTGATGGATGCTTTACAGGGACTCCCGATGTTTCCCGTGGTTGGTGAACACTCAGGTCTACACTGCTGCCGTGGTGACTGTTGCTGTTTGCATGTGTTGTTGTTTGAAGGTGGACTGAGTTTTCACGATGTTGCAAACTTGGTGATGTTTAGGAAGCATCCACAATTACACTGGCGCAAAAGTAATTGTGGTTTTTGCTATAGCTTTTAATGGCAAAAACCGCAATTACTTTTGCACCAACCTACAACATTTTTGAACCTGTTTCCACTTCTGTGAAGTAAACCAGAGGAATGAAGGGAGAAATGGCGAGGGAAGAAGACAGGAAGGGAGGGCGGGAGGGAAAGGCAAAGTGAACAGCAGCAGGTCTCCAGTGCTTGAGGTGACTTATCGATCTCAGTTCCACTCACAGGGCTGAGCAGAGGCCCTACTAGGAAAAGAAAATTGAACCAAGATTCCCACGCTGGTTTTCCAAGGCGGATTTTCTCATTGGCTGCCAATGCCTGCCCCCTTGTGGAAGTTCTTCAAATTGCCTTTTTTTTTTTTTACGCCAGGACGCTTGGAAAAGTTTACAATGAGAAAATGTTTTAAGCTTCCAGAGTTTCCCCGTTGCCGGCAAGATAAAGACCACCTGACAGATTCATGATACAGCCCCTGTCCATGAAGACACCTCCCCTCCATGCACTCTCCACCAGCACTTTATCCTGCAGTAATAACAAGCTCCACAGTTCCCCAATAATTAACTGAGTTGAAAAGAGGCCAGCTTGGGAATGAGATAGATCAGAGTTAAAAATTCTGATGCTTTTTCCTTTAGCTGTGTGTCTCTGGGTAAGTTATCTAACTCATGGCCAGGGGCAGTGGCTCACCCCTGTAATCCCAGCACTTTGGGAGGCCGAGGCGGGTAGATCACCTGAGGTCAGGAGTTTGAGACCAGCTTGGCCAACATGGTGAAACCTAGTCTCTACTAAAAATACAAAATTAGCCAGGTGTGGTGACACACGCCTGTAGTCCCAGCTACTTGGGAGGCAGGAGAATCACTTGAACCTGGTAGGCAGAGGTTCCAGTGAGCCAAGATCATGCCACTGCACTCCAGCCTGGGCAAGACGGGGTAAGAATGCATCAAAAAAAAAAAAAAACCCTTTCAACTTGTTCCTCATCCGTAAAATAGAAATAATAACAGCACCTACGTTCTAGGGTTGCTCTAGAATTAAATTAGAATTAAATGAGGTAACACATAAAATTATCTTTCAAGGGTGCTTTACATCCCATGCCCTTTAGCTGCTATGGGTAAATGCAGCCTGTTCTTTTTTTTTTTTTTTTTTTGGAGATGGAGTGTCACTCTGTTGCCCAGGCTGGAGTGCAATGACACAATCTTTTTGCAACCTCTGCCACCTGGGTTCAAGAGATTCTCCTGCCTCAACCTCCCGAGTAGCTGGGATTACAGCATGCGCCACTACACCTGGCTAATTTTTGTATTTTTAGTTGAGACCGGATTTCACCATGTTGGTCAGGCTGGTCTCGAACTCCTGACCTCAGGTGATTCGCCTGCCTCGGCCTCCCAAAGTGCTGGGATTACAGGTCTGAACCACACCCAACTGCAGCCTATTCTTTCTACCTCTAAGCCATTTACTGAACAAATGCTTATTATGCATTACTTGGAGGACAAAGGAGACATCCTCTCTTCTTTAAAGAACTTGTAGTTAAGTGAAGAGACAGAAATACAAACGAGTAACTATTACATTCTTATTTTGACAAAGGCAGTGATTGAGTTAAAGATAACTTGTGTCCCTCCCAAATAAAGCAAAACATAAGCTAAGGGATTGTGGGCACTAATTTATTTAAGGAAGTGGTCCTAAGAAGTAGAGCTGGGGACTAGGGACATAGGAAGAGTAAACCAGAGCAGCAGGGAAAGCCAATACACATTTTACGATGTTGGTGCAAAAGTGATTGCAGTTTCTGCTATTACTTTCAATGGTAAAAACTGCAATTACTTTTGCATCAATCTCATACCAAGCTACATTATGCTCTAAGTAACTGGGGATGATCCCCCTAGAGGCTCTCTAAGGAGTGGTGAGGAGTGATGTGCCTCATTGAAGGACAGAAGAGGGAAACACTCGTCCACCAGCCTGTCTCCCAGTGGGCAAGCATTAGCCCCTCAGAGTGTTAACTCTCCAACCTCCCAGTTTGTGTATGCACAAGTGCCCAGCACATTTCTGCAGACATCCCATGCCTCAATGTTAGGCAAGCCCAGGGGCAGAAAGCGAGGTAGGCAGAACAGCTAGGGAAATGCAGTCAGCTTGCACCTGCTCAAAGCTGGTGGCCCAAGCCATGACTGGAATAAAATGTGGGCAGAGAGGATGCAAGGCTAGGCACAAGAGGTGGCCGATGATGACACAGGAAACTGTGGGAGGGTAGGAGGGGCACCTGATCCAGCCCAGCCTTTGGGCAAGGGGATGGGATTTTATCAGGTAAGGGTTCCTGGAGCAGATGGCTATGCCAGGTCTAGGAGGAGGAGTTAGCTGAATCAGGGTGAAGAAGAGCAGAGAAAGGGCTGGACTAAAGCAATGCTGGAAGGTGGAGTGCAGAGGCAGGAGGAGGGCAGTTTCAAGGAGCAGTTAGGAGGTAAATTGTCAGGGAGAGGTGAGTGATGGGATGAGCGAGGATTAAGAGTGATTGTGAATAACATGGTTTCTGACCCTTGTGTCTCCACTCAGGACAGAAAAGGAAGAAGGAGAATGTGGCTCCCAGAATGGATACTGAGCTCTGATGCACCATGTTCAGCTTAACTCTGCGATATGCAATTGGAGAAGGTCAAGAGACTCCCAGTGCTGGAGTCAAATGCTTAGAAAGGCTTTAAAGTTGGAGCATGGAGAAATGGAACAGGATCTTGAAAGGGAGTTGTGTATCAGATTTTCATTAATGCTCGAAGGCCGAGAACACAACAGTTACCAGGTCCCCACATTCCCAGGCAAAGTATTAGGTCACTGGTGCAGGACCCATCAAGACACTAGAAAGCCATTGTCAGATCTCACACACACCTGCCCCCAGCCTATGACGGGGGAGATGTGGAAGAGGCAGAGAGACACGCCTCGGGAGACTGTTTCTCCTTTCCCCGCCCCTCTCTGGGGAGTGAAGAAGGAGAGTAAATGCTTATGTTTTCCCAAGGCCAGATGTAGGTCACATGGGAAGGAGCCAACCTCAAGCCATCTTGAAAGGGACACTTCCCAGAAGTATAGCCTGGAAAGACAAAGTGACCCTGCAGGTTTGGGGACCATGGAAGCCTAGAGGCTGAGGGGACCTGCTGGTGGAAAAGACTGTATGCTTCAGGGTTGCTGTGCAACAGGGTGCACCCAGCTAAAGAACAAACATTTAATAATCTGCCATGCCCAGACAGCACCTATGTCCAGATATGTCTGAGCCAGACCAACACATCCTCCCTGTCCTGTACTGTTCCTGGATCCAGCTTTCCAGCACCCTCAGAACTGGATCCCTCAGCCCCAGTTGAGCTTTCAGATGAAGGCAGCCCCAGCTGACATCTGACAGCAGCCTCGCGAGAGACCCTGAGCCATAACCCCAAAATAAGTCACTCCTATATTCCTGACCCACAGAAACTGTTCTTTTAAGCCTCTAAATTTTGGGGTGATTGGTTTACACAGCAATAGATAACTAACACTTGGCTTCACCCCACTACTGCTAAATCAAGATTGGGAAAGTTTCCAGGAATCCATTTTTAATAAGCTCCCAGAATGATTCCTTTGTTAAGAAACTAAATTTAGAGGAAGAAGATCAAAGTGACATCTCTGGGAATCCTGACATTGCGTTTCCATGAAGTTTACAGTCTTGTGAGTGAAACTGAGAATAATCACACCAGTGTTATCTAGTTGTAATTATAATCTGGGTTTGAAGGAAGCAGGAAATGGTTTGGGCAGCAATTTTAAGAGTCACTGAAACATCCAACTTATAGCTAAGCCCATCACACTTCTAGCTAAACTGACAGCTCCACCTACTGGAAATTTTAAAAACTTTTCTCGTCTGAGTTTTTTTTTTTCTTTTGGCAGCCGAAAGCCCATTATTACCATCAGCTGAGATGCTGATTCAGCTCATGTTCGCATCTTTGATGCTTACCAGCTGTTGACTACCTAAATTGCAAGCCCTTTCATGCACCTCCAAAGGAGTTTAGTTTAGAAGATCAGAGAGCAAAAGTAGCTAAGGAACAAATACGCACACACAAAAAGTCATGGTACAAACATATATTCAAAATGTTGGATCTGCTTCTACCCATGGAAATAAATTGTTTTTTTTAAAAAAAAAAAAAAAAAAGAAAGAAAGAAAGAAAAAGGTAGGGTGCCGTGGCTTCTGCCTATAATCCCAGCATTTCAGGAGGCTGAGGCAAAAGAATTGCTTGAGCTCAGGGGTTCAAGACCAGTCAGGGCAACATAACAAGACTCTGGCTCTACAAAAAATACAAAAATTAGCCAGGTGTGGTGGCACATGCCCATAGTCCCAGCTACTTGGGAGACTGAGGTGGGAGGATCACTTGAGCCTGGAAGTCAAGGCTGCAGTGAGATGTGATTGCACTCCAGCCTGGGTGACAAAATAAGGCCCTTTCAAAAAAAGAAAGAAAGAAAGGGACAAAGAAAGAGAGAGAGGAAAAAGAAAGAAAAGAAAATTAAAGAAACGCATTCTGCGTGAAATTTGTATTAACCAAAAATTTATTTCTCCATGTAAATATTTTAAATATTTATTCAAACAATCACCAAATTATTAGCCTTGCCCAGTGGCTTGCACACCCAGTGAGGCTTGTCAGAGCCTCTCTGAGGCAGAACAGAGCTGCTGGACCATTGCAGGGACGAGGTGACAGTGCACTGGTGGGACCCTGAGTGGGGGATACGGGAGTCCAAGGGATAAAAAGACTTCAACATCAAATTTACTGGTCCTGATTTCTGTGCTGTTTCCCTGAAAGCAAACAGGCACTGGGCCCACTCATAAATGTTGCTTTACATGAAATGGACAAGGTCACAACAGGAAGATGAGTGCAGTCCACTCAATCAACAGCAAGGTCATCCTTTCTTGACCTGAGTGTCTGCGTTCTTGTGCCACACCAGCTTCAGTCCCTGACATGGCTCTGGCATAATACAAAAAAAAAAGAGAGATGACAAGAGGAGGGGGCAGGGGACTGAATCCCCCAGCCCATTACAATGGATTCAGTTCAAGCAGACCCCACACAGGTTCACAGCAGCCCACACTGCCCAGGGAAGACCATGACCTCCTTCCCTCCCCAGGGCTCCTTAACGTTGCCTGAACACTTACTATGCTGTAGCCTTGCTTTACAAGCATTGATTCATCTTCACAACTTTAATGAGGAAACTTCTATTATTATGTTCATTTCACAGTTGAGAAGAGTGACGCATAGAGGAAGTCCTCCCATTCAGCAGTTACTCTATGGCCTTACTATGTGCTGGCACTGAGCTACATACTGTGAGTTACAGGAATGAGTTTAAAAGACAAGTTGGTCAGACACGGTGGCTCACACCTGTAATCCTAGCACTTTGGGAAGCCAAGGCAGGCGAATTGCCTAAGCTCAGGAGTTCGAGACCACCCTGGGCAACATGGTGAAACTCCATCTCCACTAAAATACAAAAAATTAGCCAGGCGTGGTGGCACACACCTGTAGTCCCAGTTACTTGGGAGACTGAGGCACAAGAATTGCTTGAGCCCGGGAGATAGAGGTTGCAATAAGCAGAGATTGTGCCACTGCATTCTAGCCTCGGTGACAGAGCAAGATGCTGTGTCCAAAAAATAGATAGATAAATAAATAACAGACATGTAAATGGCACTGCTCCTGTCTCATGGAATTTATTTCTTTTTTCATTAAATCATAAAGCAAAACTTGCATTATTTTATTTTATTTTATTTTATTTTATTTTATTTTGGAGATAGTTTCTTACTCTGTCACCCAGGCTGGAATGAAGTGGCATGATCACAACTCAAGCGATCCTTCCACCTCAGCCTCCCAAGTAGCTGGGACTAAAGGCACAAACCACCATGCCCAGCTAACTTTTGTATTTTTGAGAGGGACGGGGATTCGCCATTATGTCCAGACTGGTCTTGAATTCCCAGGTTCAAGCAATTCTTTCACTTTGGCCTCCCAAGGTGCTAGAATTACAGGAGGGAGCTGCCACATCTGGCTTACATCATATTCTATCATAACCTACATCATGCATGCTGTCTTTCAGTTGATATTGTACTATGAGAATTTTCTCATGTCACCAAAAATTATTTGAGAAAGTGATTGTTAATAATTCTTAGCACAACTAGGTTGTGCTAATTAACTGTACAGCTTATTTGCAGTCTGGCATAATATAATAAGAGTGGTCTGAATGCGTGCTCAAATCCTGACTCTTGCTGCTTCCTAACTCTGTGACGTTGGGCAAGTAACTTCTCTCTTTGCCACACTCTTCTCAACTGGGAAACGGACATAATAGTAGAAATGTCCTCGTTAAAGTTGTGAAGATGGATCAATTCTTGTAAAGCAAGGCCTACAGCATAGTTAGGATTCAGTCAATGTTAAGGCAGAGAGACGGAAAGAGGAGCTGGGCAGGGGACTGAAGCCCCCAGGCCATTACAGCAGATGCAGTTCAATGTCAAGTAGATCCCACATGGGTTCACAGCAGCCCACTCCCCCCAGAAAGGATCTGGACCTCCTTCCCTTCCTAGGGCACTCCTCCCATTCAGCAGTTATTCTATGGCACACACCGTCTTGTATCATAACATATGGTGATTACTTAACAATTCTGTACTGTTAGTCTTTTGGGTTGTCTCCAAGATTTCCGTAATGATGCAGGAATTTCATTTGTTATAATTTTTTGTCTTTGATGCTGATTATCACATAACACTTACAATATGGAATTACTAGATCAAATGGTACAAAGCTTTAAGACCCTCAAATGACTTGTCAGAAAAGTTCTGCTACTGGGCTGGCCACTAGCAGGGCCTGAAATTACACTTTACCAATTACCACATGCATTAAAAATTATTGCTACTTTGGTAACTAGTATTAATGTTATCTCACTGTTTCAATTTGCAGTTCTTAGATAACCATTGAGATGGGATATTTTAATTCTTCTCTTACTTGGATTTTCAGTCCAAATTGCTTTACCCAGAGGTAAAAAAGTAATTTGCAAAAATGCTGTAGGAAATTCTGCCAAGAAACAGAAAACTGAGGCGGAGGCCAGAAAGAGACTTGCTTAGGCCAGGAGTATCTCCAGACTATATAGAGGCTCATTCAATGCTAAGAACATTCTAGAAAAACAGTAAGTTTCGGGCCAGGCATGGTGGCTCATCCCTGTAATACCAGTACTTTGGGAGGCCAAGACAGGTGGATCACCTGAGGTCAGGAGTTCGAGACCAGCCTGCCCAACATGGAGAAAGCCTTGTCTCTACCAAAAATACAAAAATTAGCCAGGCGTGATGGTGCATGTCTGTAATCCCAGTTACTCAGGAGGCTGAGGCAGGAGAATTGCTTGAACCCAGGAGGTGAAGGTTATATTGAGCCGAGATCATGCCACTGCGCTCCAGCCTGGGCAACAGAGTGAGAGAGACTCTGTCTCAAAAAGAAAAAAAGAAAAGAAAAGAAAAACATTAAGATTTTCCAATAATCCCCTGCACAGAGTTCCAGGACAGCAGAAGCCCCTGGCACTGTAGGATTTTCTCTCTAATGTGCTTTCTGTATCCCCACGGAGCTTTGCTTCCCCCTGTCTGTCTCTAAAATGCCCCCAAAAGGCCTTTATTTTATATCTAAATGACAGACTGCCTAAAATGTCCCAAATGGCCTTTATTTTACATCTAAGTGAGAGTATTACAATAGAAATTGAGCTGAGGGGGAAAAAATTTGACTCAGCACTAATTTCCTCCCATGGACGGAGCCCCGGAACTGACCCTTCCCAGTTCTCTCGCCAAGCCCTCAGGAGAGGATGTTGGTCACACTTTGAATGGCAGCATGAGGCTGCACCATTCACTTCACTTAGGCGCTTTCCATTTTCTGGGACTTTTAGCAGCTGTGACTTCAAAACACTCATAGGTGGCAGCAACATATTGCCCAAGTCCCCAGCGAGACACGATCTGCCACAGAACGTGGCCACTTCTGGCTATTCCAGAAGGGTGAGTGGCAATATTGCTGCTACCTTCCAGTTGCAACCAGTAGAAACTGTGAAATTAAAAACTAATGGCTTTGGGGCAAATAAAAAATGCAGAAGTCAGAGGCACTGTTTCCCAGGGAGGCCCACTCTTCCTTCAAGTACAGAAACTACAATAAATACTAACCAGCTGCCACCGCATTGAATACCCACGGCCATGCCGTAAGGGAGATGGTAACACTCCCATTTTACCGATGAGGACACTTCATCGGTCAGGGACCAGCCAGCAAACAGAACCACTCCATAGAGGGAATTTAATAAAGAAGATGGGTCATCTCAGAGACAGAAAAATTCAGAATCCAAACAGGGGACGATGAGGCCACCCAGAGACGAGCAACAGTGAGAAGCCACTGCAACTCCAGGGCTGAGAGTCAAAGGAAGAGCCATGGGCAGGCCCTGGGGAGCTGTTTCCACTGAGGGAGGAGCAGCCAGTGGGAGCAGGGGAAGCAGAGGAGACCCGGCCACGGCCGAAGACATTACCCCTGCCTCTGAGATGCCACTGAGGCAGGAGAAATAATGGGGATACGCACTTCTCTCTCCCCACCCTCCTCTTCTCTACCAGGCCCCCAACTGCCTGACCCGACAGGAAGCCAGGGGCAGGGGAGCCTGGAAAATGTGATGCCTGATGTGCAGACCGGGACCCAGAAGGGCAAGGGATAAATGCGAGAGAAGAGGTCAACAGCTGGCCGACAGCTCGTGGTCCCACAACTACGATGTGGCAGGGCCAGGTAGCGAACCAAGTGCACCTGAATCCACCAACCTGCAGCATGGAGAGGCCACCAGGGAGATGAGAGGCAGACAAAGCGACAGAAGACAGGAATGAGCAGGAGGAGATGGTACTGTCGTGCCCTCCTAACCAGAGAACCACACAAACCACCAAGGGTGGTGCTCGGTTGTGGACGCCGGCTCCCTGACTCACTCGCATCACTTAGTAGGACTGTGCAGGATCGTAAACATCTCCAAGGCTGTTTCCCATCCACTCATTCAACACTTACTCAACACTGAACAGGTGGAGAGACAACGTGAAAAATAATGCTTCAAGGGTTAAAAGAAACTAATCTTCATTCCTCCTCTCCTCTATGTTCATACCCCACCAGGAACACAAAAAGGTAGAGGTGAGAAATCACTTCTGCATGGAAAAGAAGAGGGCAGGAGAATGAGCACCACACGGCCCAAAGTCCATGCAGCAGACCTGCCCCGGTCCATATGTTCCAGTCTTTATTTACAGTCTCTTCAATCAGATAAATCCGTCCTTCCCCCTGTGGTGAGGAGCAAGTGAGGCCCTCAAGAGAGGAAAAGATACATTCCTGCAAAAACCCTCCCATCTTTAAGGATAAGTGAATGCCTTAAGGATATACAAGGAAGAACGTAGGTAAAACCCTACAGCAGACGGCCCACGAATGCCACATATCATTAGGACATTCAGGGACCAAGTGCCAATGTTCAATCTCTCTCTCTCTCTCTCTCTCTCTCTCTCTCTCTCTCTCTCGTATCAGTCCATTTTCACACTGCTGATTAAGATATACCCAAGACTTGGAAGACAAAGAGGCTTAATTGGACTTACAGTTCCACATGGCTTGGGAGGCTTCAGAATCATGGCAGGAGGCAAAAGGCACTTTTTACATGGTGATGGCAAGAGAAAAATGAGAAAGAAACAAAAGCAGAAACCCCTGATAAACCCATCAGATCTCATGAGATTTATTCACTATTACGAGAATAGCACAGGAAAGACTGGTCCCATGATTCAGTTACCTCCCCCTGGGTCCCTTCCATTCCCACGACACATGGGAATTCTGGGAGCTACAATTCAAGCTGACATCTGGGTCGGGACGCAGCCAAACCAAATAAGGGTCTCACTCCATTGCTGGCTGGAGTGCAATGGCATAATCCCAGCTCCCTGCAGCCTCAACTTCCCAGCCTCAAGCCACCCTCCCACCTCAGCCTCCCAAATAACTGGGACTACAGGCATCTGCTACGATGCCAGGCCAATTTTTTTTATTTTTTGTAGAGGTGAGGGGGGTGTCACTATATTGCCCAGGCTGGGCTCGAACTCCTAGGCTCAAGTGATCCACCCACCTCCGCCTCCCATGGTGGCTGGGAGTCACCATGCCCGGCCTTTCAATGTGCAAGCTCAACTCACACTTAGTATGTCCCACACCCTGTCCATAAAGAATCTCATAGACTTCGGTGCAAATTCTGGCTTCTTTCTATACCAGCTATGTGGTTTGGGAAAATGACTTAATCTCTATGATCCTTAGTTCCCTCCCCAGTAAAATGAAACTAATATCTACCTCACTCAGGTACTTAGTCTGGTTCCCTAGAAAACAGTGAGAAACAAAAGCTTACGTGCAACTGGAAATCATCAAGGTTAAAAATTATGTTCTTCAAAGGGCACCACCAATAAAGTGAAATGACAACCCACTGAATGAAAGAAAAATGTGGCAAATCACATATCTGATAAGGGAATTGTATCTAGAGCATATAGAGAATATAAGGGTTCAATAATAAAAGGATATCATTAAAAATTGGGTAAAGGGGCCGGGCACAGTGGCTCACGCCTGTAATCCCAGCACTTTGGGAGGCCAAGGAGGGAGGATCACCTGAGGTCAGGAGTTGGAGAAACCCTGTCTCTACTAAAAATACAAAATTAGCTGAGCATGGTAGCACATGCCTGTAATCCCAGCTACTCAGGAGGCTGAGGCAGGAGAATGACTTGAACCCAGGAGAAGGAGGTTGCAGTGAGCCGAGATTGTGCCATTGCACTCCAGCCTGAGCAACAAGAGTGAAACTCTGTCTCAAAAAAAAAAAAGTATTGCTACATGCTGTGTAACATGGATGAAACTTATGTTCCCATTATACTTCCAAATAAAATTAAAGACAGATAATAAAAATAACCAATACTTTCTGAGCACTTCTTTTTTGAGACAGAGCCTCACTCTCACTCTGTCACCTGGGCTGGAGTGCAGTGGTGCAATTTCGGGTCACTGCAACCTCCACCTTCCGAGTTCAAGTGATTCTCCTGCCTCGGCCTCCCAAGTAGTTAGAACTACAGGCGCATGCCACCACGCCCAGCTAATTTTTGTCGTCTTAGTAGAGACGGGGTTTCACCATGTTATCGAGGATGGTCTCAACCTCCTGACCTTGTGATCCGCCTGCCTCGGCCTCCCAAAGTGCTGGGATTACAGGCATGAGCCACCGCGCCCGGCCCTTTCTGAGCACTTCTATATGCCAGTCCTTTGAATTCATTCATTTGTTTAATCCCTGGAGATCATGAGAATGCTCCCATTTCTCATATGACTGAAATATGTAAGAAATATTCTCAAGATTCTATAGCAAGTAGGTGGAAGAACTATGTTCAAATGCATGTGACCTGACTCAGGGTCCCTCTATAATTCTATATTGCTTCTAGTTGTAGGTTATATTCACACTGAAAGTTCCAAAGAAAAAGTCACAATTTAATGGAACAGACCACATTGGGTTCCTCTCCAGTACTCTGCAGCCCCATGACATGCTGCTCTATTCCTAGAAGCTGTGTATGCTCTCAGCTTCTAGGAACGTGCAGGCTGACCTCCAAGCTGGCAACAGCCCATTTGGAAGAGGGCAGAAGCCACAATCTGGAATGTAGCAGGAAATTAGCACCCAGAGGCACGCTGCCTTCAGGCAAGTTCAGGCTGAAGGAACCTAAAACTCAATAAGCCAGACTTCAAATTACATGTATTTGATCATCTCCCCCAAGAAATGATGCCAGCTATAAAACATCTCTGTGAAAACAAACAGATTCAAAAGGCTGGTAGATTTTTCCAGATTCTGTTCCAGGATAAAGTTATAAGATTCCAATGAAGTACCTAACCGAAGTTGAAGTTGTCTGTACACCCATTCTCCTCCCATGCATCATAAGCCCACTCACATCTTCCCTACTCTCCATTACTCAGTTGGAACTGTTTGTCGGGATCACAGGGAACTCCATACAGCTGAATCCAATGGTCAGTTTTTATAGCCTTTGTCTTACTTGACTCCTCACGGCATTCAACACTGCTGTTCATTCCCTCCCTTCTTGATACTATCATCACCTCACTCCTGGGACACCACGTTCTTACTTTTTCTCCTCCCTTATTGATTGTTCCCTCTCTGTGCCCATTTGTTGATTTTTTTCCTCCCTAATCTCAAAGAAATTCTCTTCTCTTCTCACATATTTAGTGTATTGCCAATTTCAAATTTATTTCATCTCTGTTCCAAAGTCATCCTTCATTGGCTGTTCTGCAATAATGGAGCTGGATTCTGTAAGCATTTCTCTTGCACTGTTAATATGATGTTCATTTTTGCCAACAGAGAGTGCTGGAAGAGGGGACTTTCGTTTCTGGTCTGGTGTGCTTCCATATGGTTCCTGCCACATGGCCACCATGTACGTATAAGGGACATCCAACAGCACTTCATGCACCATGGCAGGGCACTTCCTGCTTCCCAGTGGCTGTAAACCAACAAGGGCCCAGGCAACCCAGCAAGCCCCGCTCTTCAGTGAGCCACAGCCATACCTTCTCCAGTGAAGCTCAGGACCCCTGGAAGGGACCTACCTTCCAGATTTGTTCCTTGAGTACTGTCCCTCAGCCCAAGAATTTTCTTCAGGATTCTCATTAACCTTTTAGAATTAGTCCTTGGTCCTTGATAATTCTTTATATTATGCTTACCTCATTCACAATACTGCACAGCTTCTAGATCCTGCACTATCCTCAACACAACTGCCAGAGCAATCTTTTAAAATATATCATGT